>NW_026586816.1:6641934-6679523 GCF_907164565.1 Psammomys obesus
GAGGGAGGGAAGGAAGGAAGGAGGGAGGGAGGGAGGGAGGGAGGGAAGGAAGGAAGGAAGGAGGGAGGGAGGGAGGGAGGGAGGGAAGGAAGAAGGGAAGGAGGGAGGGAGGGAAGGAGGGAAGGAAGAAGGGAAGGAGGGAGGGAGGGAGGGAGGGAAGGAAGGAAGGAAGGAGGGAGGGAAGGAGAGAAGGAGGGAAGGAAGGACAACAACTCAATGCTACTTTTGTGATTGGTTTCATTTTGCTTTGTTTGGAAGTTTTTGCCTTACTTGTCTGTTACCTGTTTGTTTTGACTTTTGATTTTGTGGGCTATTTGTCTTTCTGTTTGTTTGTTTTTAAAGGAGAGAAAGGAAAATGAAGTGGGTGGGTAATGAGTAGGGATAGCTGGCAGAAGCCAGGAGAGGAAAATCAAGATCGAATACATGGTATGAAAAAAACTAATGAAAACCCTCCTAGAACTAGGAAGGAAGCTTAATGCCAGCCTGACCTGAAAAATGAAACTTGTCAATAAATAAATAAATAAATAGATAAATAAATACATACATACATACATACATACATACATACATACATACACTATCTGGATGGTTGCTGCCAAGCATAGTTTTCTCTGTTCTCCAGGTCTGGTTTTATACAGTGCTAAAGACAGACCTACTATTTCCTGTAAGATAGGCAAACACTCTATCAGGTGAGCGAAATCCCCAGCCCAGGTTTTATTTTTAAGTGCAAATTTCATAATGCAAAAATGGTTTTGGAGTCCTGTTTTTAAAAAGTTCCAGAAAGTTGGGAAGGCGAGGGAGGGGCTGGATCTGAGAAGAGGTGGTGGAGGAGGTGAATAGAGTCAAAACACAACAAAACTGGAAATTCTCAGAGAAGCAATCTTTAGAAGCAAGAAGAACGTACAGTGCTGTGTTGATGACACTATGAAGCAGGACTTAGGCCAGGCGTGTTAACAGGTGCCTGCAGTCCCAGCCCTAAGGAGGTGGAGACTGGAGAATCAGGGGTTCAAAGTAACCCTTTTCGAGAGCTTGTCTCAAACAGTGAGAGAAAGCAAGTGGAAGCAGTGTGGTTTGATGGAGGTAAACGTGTAGCAAAGCCCTCACACAATCAAGCCACAGGAAAGCTGAGTACATGAAGGAAAATCCAAGAACAATTACATACAGCTGGAGGAAGAACCACTCCTAGGGAATTGTGGGAGAAGAAGGGTTTCAAATATTAGACTCTCATGACTGTAGGGAAGCAAAAAACTAATGTTGAACACACTTTGGAAAGTAGGGACAATTTGGGCAGAAGCAGGCATGCGGAAGGTAAAGGGCTCTCGCCCACCTGCTCTGTGGCATGGTCTTAAAGACCACCAAGAGGGCAGACCACTTGACTATCACCGAGTGAGTTGTATTCCTAATCTAAACCAGATGGCTCTACTGATCACAGACGTGGGTAGGACGTTGTGGAAGCTAGCTTAGAGAATGCACTGATGAGACTTTCTGGCAGTTGTATGTGGTCGCCTTCCCTGGCGATTGTATGAAGTGACAGTGTATGACTTCTGAGATCAGCTCCTAAGAAGCACTGCAGTATCCACCCTTGTCATTGTGATTGTCCTCTCAGAAGAGCGGCCAGTTAAGAAGCCATCTTCCCTGAGACCAGCATGCTGAGAAGTCTATGATGCTCACACAGAGAGGCTCCATAAAGACAGATGTCCATCCAGCCTCTGACTGTTCCACTGAGATGCCGGATATGGGGAACAAAAAAACCTTGCCACTGGAAACCCTGCCAGTAAACCTATCCAGCTTCAGTGACCACTTGACAATAAACAATTGCCTGTGTTCATGTGAGAACCACCAGGGAGCCCAGGCGATCCATGCAACTATGAAAGGAGAGAATAAGTTCTCATTTTAGACCTCTGTCTTTGAAGCGCTTCGTTTCACAACAATAGTTACCCACAGCACGCAGCAATGCCAACCAGCCATTGAAATTTCTAAATACATTCAGTTTTTGTACTTCACTGGTTGTAACTCCTACTTTGAGGGAGGTCAGCTCAGGTGCACCGCCAGAATTCAAACAGGACTTTGAGGAGAAGAGAACATCCCTTTCTTTAAGAGGTCTTGCTTTGCTAAGAGCGTCTCTGTACTGAGAGGAGCATTTTCTAAAAATGAGCAGAAACATCAGGGGGCATACTCTGTACTGTCAAAGGGGGCTTCAATTCTTCACTTTCTGAAGTTTGTCTCTAAGACTTACTACTTAGGCAGGACTTCAGAACAAAACTGGCCCATCTCAATCTCTTTTAAAGTACCTTAAATGACCAAGAGGCATTGATTTAAATCTCGCTAAGGTTCTTGGGATTTTGTTTAGGAAAACTGTGCCTAGAATATGACTCTTTCTGGAAAGCCCCAAGACAGGCTTAGAGCTTAAAGGATGAACACATACATCCCCCAATGAATTTTAACCTTTACTGCTAAGATCAACTCCTAAGACTTCCCTAAGGCCTGGGGTTAACTTTATCCCAAGCAGATGGATTTACAGATCTCTAAATCAGAACTCCTTGGCTTAGAAGTAGGTCCTTGTTGATAGTCCCTGTTCCTTTGCTTCAGGCCTGCTAATTAGAATTTTACACTGTTCTCCAGCTAAGTTCCTGGGCAACCGTCCACTAATACTTACAGTAAGGATATTCTTCCTTGATAGCAGTTGTGTGGCCTTCAATAATTAGTCAACCCCCAATGACTTCCCCCTTTTAAAGAATAAAATACCATAACACTTGACTTGGGGAGAGCTTAGGAAGTTGGGGTACACAACATGCTTTGAAGAAAAGCTAATAAAAAGCAGCAACATTACAGTAATATTTACTATTATTTTTAGTAGGACTATTAAGAGATGTAGTTTTGGTTGTGGTCAATTAGTTATAAATATCACTACTCTCAGGCCAACCGGGGTGCAGTTTTGGAACTTCAGTTATTTTTAAAACAGGGATCTAACCCCTTCTGCCCCCAAGCCTTGCTGCATGTCTTCAGCTTCAACCAGACTTACTTGATTTTGTGCCTTCACAAAATGAGATGTGGTTTCCTTCTGGACCTATAAGAAGGGTACTGACAACTGTATTCTTTAAGTACAGTACTGGAGATTGAGAAAAGCATCTTCCACATACTCTGCAGATGCTCTGTCACTGAGCTCTATTCCCAGGCTCTCCATTGTCTCCCTGTGACATACTCTAATTTCATGTCAAGGTCTTGAGTTTCTATCCATTTGGTGTTGAGACAGCCTTGAGTATTTCACCAGAGTTGGTAATTTTGTTTTAAAACATCAAGCAGGACTGGCTGCATTGTCTCCCTCTGTGGCCTTGTAAGGCTGCCCCCAAATCAGGAGGAGGTGATCAAAGAGCAGGCCACTGAGTTCATGTCAGAGAAAGCTCCTGCTCCCATTACAAGGGAACCCACTTGGAGATTGAGCTGCCATGGACTACATCCGTGCAGGGGTTGCAGGTTATCTCCATGCATGGTCCTTGGTTGGAGTATCAGTCTCAGAAAAGACCCCTGGGACCAGATTTCTTGGTTCTGTTGCTCTCCTTGTGGAACTCCAGTCCCCTCTAGGTCTTTCTGTCTCCCCCTTGTTTCATAAGATTTCCCGCACTCTGCCCAAAGTTTGGCTGAGTCGCAGCATCTGCTTTAAAACCCTGCTGGGTAGAATCTTTCAGAGGCCCTCTGTCTTGTTCCTTATTTTCACCTTCTTCCAATATCTATGCCATTTGCTTTTCTGAATAAGGATTGAACATTTTACCCAGGGTCCTCCTTCTTGCTTAGCTTTGTTAAGTGTACGGATTTTAGTAGAGGAAGATAATGCAGACAGTCCTGATCAAACATGATAGGCTAGGATCAGAAGGAAGGAGAAGAGAACCTCCCCTATTAGTAGACTGGGGAAGGGACATAGGAGGAGAAGAGGGAGGGAGGGCGGGATTCAGAGGGCACGAGGGAGGGGGCTACAGCTGGTATATAAAGTGAATAAATTGTAATAAATTTAAAAAAGAACACCACGCTGGTAGCTCCTTACTGTAAGAAGAGAGACACAGTTAATTTATGGCTTCATGGACGGAAAGGGAACATTTCATTTCAATACAAAGTATATTCAAATAAGCGTTACAGCAAATCAGTGGATCAAGCTTTACAGTTACCACATTTGAATGCCTATTGAGTTTCACAGCATTGCTGGCACTTCATTTCTCCTCTAATGATATGGCCAAACTTTGATGCATATCATGACCACACACCCAATAGTTTTGACAAAAGAGCAGATTGAGATCATAAGCAATTTTGTTATAATACTGTTTTATCATATAGCTTTTGAATATTTGTTCTCAACTCATGCACCTTTCAAAACATAACTGCTTTATGAAAATGCACCATGAGGTAAATCAATAGCCAGATGCTGTTAATCACCATCTCCCCCATTTTCATTGCTCATGCTACCAAATGATTTTACCGAGTTTAATGAGTCGATCTGGTTTATTCACTTTAGTGAGGTAAAAAGAAAATTCTGTTTCTCAGAATTAAGCTCTCTCCAGTGGGTGGAGCTGTTTTTAGACTTGTGAGAGCACCTGTGAAATACTATATTTGACTCATGATTGTGTGATCAGCTACTGGGAATGTATCAACTGCCATATTTGTAAACAGTAAGGAGCAATGGATAGCAGAAACCTTCACATGTCACCTCTTAAGCCAGCAGGTATACTTCCAGCATTGAAGCTAATGAAGATCAAAACACAAACCAAAACTTACTTCAACTTACCACTTTCAGTGTCTCCCTTAGCAGAAGGGAGAAGATGCCCAACAGAACCAAGAAAAAATAAACAAGAGGTGTGCTTTGCCGTATTGCTTTAACATCAAAACAAGAATCTGCAAAATTTCCATGACAGGGCAGTAAATCCATAATAACAGTGACCATATGCTAGACTATGATTTAGACATTAATAACAAATACACATTTTAAGATATTAATAGTAAATCAGAATTAATATTATGAAAAAGTACCCATCTGGAAAATGCTTTTTATGCTATTAAATAAAGGATCAAAAATCAAATCATTCATATGTGAGGATACACAAACATTGAAGTGATACATATTGATTCTCATTTTCCTTTCATAAGCATTAATCAGAAATAGGAACAAAACATAGTAAACAACAGCAAGATCTTCCCTTCTTGTTAAAGTACAAGACATTTATCCAGGAGAAGCCACTTGATCTTATCTTAACCCTGATGTCCCTTCTCCAACCCAGATGGTCTGCCCGCTGGTTCTCAGCCTTCCCGACGCTGTGACCCTTTAATGCAGTTCTTCAGGCTGTGGTGACCCCCAAGCAAAGCAACTCTTTTCTTGCTACTTCAGAGCTGTAATTTCGCTCTCTTATGTATCTTAACGCAAATGCGTGATATGAAGGATGTCTGCTATATAGCCCCCAGAGAGGTCAAGACCCAGGGTCAAGAACCATTGGTCTACACTGCATGTGGTCAAGTTCTCGTGGGATGATAATAGTTAACACTGACTCACTGTCCTGAATAAAGTGCTTTAAGCGCTTTATCTCCTTAATGTTCACAGTAGTCGCCATAACCATTGCTCTTCAGTTCATGACAAGTGGATCACTGCCCCATCACCCCACACTCCGAGACACAGAGCCAGCTTGAACACCTGTGAATTCAGCATGAATCTGCTTCTATGCTCCACGAGCTCACAGAAATCTCTTTTACTCAGATTCAATGTTTCATTTCCTTCAGCATCTACACCTCCTATTGGGAAACCCCTCTCAGACTCCTTCTTTGGCTTTCTCCCAGAGAGCTTCCTAGCACACTGGTACCATTGCCCCTAAATTCTGTTTATGTCAATTGTCCACAGCATTTATTATTAGAATATTGTTGTCCTATAAAGAGCCATACTTGGGACAAAAAGAAGTTGTACTTGCTTGGTATCATCTGAGTGTAAACCTTTGCTCCATTATTTGAATTGTACAATGATGTCCCAAAATTGCAAAGATTGTTAGTGATCTTTCTGGTTCCTGGTTTTTCCTGGTGACGTCACCTGTCACCATCACTCCACAATGAGCATGTTCAAATATTCCTGAGCTCAGCTTAACATACCCGCTAATTTGCATTTGACTCTGGGGCTGGGGACAGAGCACAAGGTATCACTCAAGCTAGTCAAGCACTCCGATCTCAGTTACACACTCCTCATCTGATCTGAGTTACATACC
Source organism: Psammomys obesus (assembly GCF_907164565.1). Lineage (NCBI taxonomy): Eukaryota > Metazoa > Chordata > Mammalia > Rodentia > Muridae > Psammomys > Psammomys obesus. The sequence continues at coordinate 6,648,165 of NW_026586816.1, forward strand.
CCTAGTCTGATCTGAGTTACACACCCCTAGTCCGATCTGAGTCACACACTCCTAGTCCTACGCTCACTGTGTACCACCTCTTTAAAGACAGCTGATTTCACTTTGGCTCACGACTACCAAGCTCCATGGAAAGTAAATTGTTGCTATATTATTCCTGGAATAACTCAAAGTTTCCCCCAAGTCTAATGAATGATATTTTAAATAAAATAAACCTTTTGGTTTAAAATGAGCTGTTTCTTTTTATTTAAGAATAATGTGGAAAAAAAGGAAAAGAAAAAAGAAAGAAAAAAAGAGAAAAATGAATAATGTCTCTGGTTAATTTATTTTAAAAATAATGTGCCTGATATTTCTATTTGTAAGCTCCTTGTAACAACGTTTTAATTATAAACCTCAGCCTGTAAATGGTAGTAAAAGAAGTCAATTAAAGTGATATATGTGAAAGACTGGGATTCATCCCTTCTTTACAAACGTGTATCACCACACCGTGGTAAACTGACATGTGCCTAAGCTCTGGCCTCAGCTTATGGGCAGAAGCTGCCCACACACACATAGCTCACCTGCTGGAATTTTAGTACAACCACCAAATTCACAATGTGAAAATGATTTACAACGAAGACTTCATAGTTTTCCTTGGAATTCAGACTTTGCAGTAATATCAAAGCTGCTACCTTTGAAAGACAATGGCTTTCTTAGAGAATGAAATTTCAAATCCAGGGCAAAGAATATAAAACATATGAAAGAGACACATCTTTCTTGAACGCAAGGCAGTTGCATGTTTTTCTTGGGAAAATAATTGACATATTAAAATTACAGCTGAGTCATGTTGGCTGCTCATCAATGAGCCAAGATGCAAGTGGACATGTCTGGTTTCTCTCAGGGATTGTATATTGCAAGACCTCTCCAGAGGATAAGGCATAACTATAAGAGTATAGCTAGAGTATAATTAGAAGCTTTGAGCAAACTTCTGCCTTTATATAGGAAAATTATTAACAAGGCATTGAAAATCAATTCTTAATTAAATGCCACACAGGATGGCCAATGATGGGCTCAATAAAATGGCTCATCAGGTGCAAATGTTCTGAGGAATTCACTAGGCCAAATGCTTGTGTTATGAATATAGAGGTTGGCCATGGGATGAGGGTAATTCAACAGTAGTTTCCATCTGGTACCTAAAAGAAAGCCAGGAGCATTTGCCCCTCACAGCAGAAGGGCTGCAGGAGGTTGGCTCCACTTTGCTTCTCACCTGAAGATTTAGTCCCAGCTGTGTTGGAAGAGCTTCATCACCTTTTATATGCCCCCACAAAACCCAAAAAAGTTTAGTACCCTCAACCGCACAGATACTTCTAATTATTTCACCCTTCTCCTCTTCTCATATCCATTTGACGGTGAGGTTACTTTCATGTCATCATTTTCATGCTCTACTATGTCAGCTCAGTCAAAAATGTGAAGTCACTGTTTATCATTAGGAACATGTATGTGATTCAGTTGAAAATCATACCACATGAGTCTCTACTCTGGTCTTAATCCCAAATGTCTGCATAACATTCATATTATGTATGCCTACATTTTGTAAGTGATTTCCAAGTCTGTGATTTTCATGGCTAAAAGTAAGTATTTACTGGGGACCTGAGATTAAGAGCTCATTATGCACTGCGAGAGAAATGGCTCAGCAGTTAAGAGCACTGGCTGCTCTTCTAGAGAACCTGGGCTCAATTCTTAGTGCTCACATGGAATGCACAACTGTCAGTAACTCCCAGGCATCTGACACCCTCCTTTGGCCTCCATAGGCACAGCGCTCACAAGCTATACAAACACAGCATAAGCAGAAAGCCTCTTCAGTATAGGTGAGGTATAGTCAGGAACTCTAACCAGAAGCAGCAAGTAAGTTACATTTCCATTAAGCAGCACAATTCTTTTATGAATAAAAGTGAAATGAAGGTACCTGCTGTAATTTGAAGAAAGAAACAGATCAGTTAAGGTTCCTGGGAGTGTTGGAAAAGTGAATAGACGAGGGTTTGAAAACCGTTGGAAACCAAGCATGATAAGTGTGTGGCTTCATCACACATCCTCAGCAGCCTCATGCCAGCAGAGTTTTGATCTTTAATTTCTGTACAGAAATGATAATGTCCCAAACAAAAGGTTACTCACCCTAACCACAACACATACCTAAGAGATTGAAATCAGCTTAAGGGTAGTGGAGAGCATTTATTGTTATAATTTTCCTAGAAAGATTTGTTGAAGTATTCATCAGTGTTCTTTTCTTTCGCCTACACAGTATAGCTGCAGAGACTCTCCTAACTGTCTGATAGAGAAAGGTAAGGTATAATTTATAACTAATGCCCAGACACAGCACATGTGCGTTTTTATGTTCAGTAACCCACCATTGTTCTTCGTGAAATGTGTAGATTTGCATGATAACTTAGCATCATTCTACTGCCCAGAAGAGAACAGAAGAAGTTTGAAAAGCAAAAGTAGAGTAAAACCTGGGGAGGACTGGGCAAAGAGAACTTACACCCTGGTTGGGGGAAAGTGAAAGGAAAAGAAAACCACAGGTCCTATTCTAGCCTGTGCTTCTTGGGGATAGAACCACAGCACTTTCTGCCCATTGCAAGCTCATGGAGGAAGGCGGCAGAGAGTTGGTGTGAAAGGTCTACCCACCTCTTTGGAATCCAAGTGGTATGCAAGAGGATCTGGCAATTTTCCATGGTACCACTGGGAATGCGTAACAGGTGATAGTAGACCAATTTTATAAAGCAAGACTAATTAAATTTAAAAATTGACATTTGCACAATTTTTATCTGTTTTGATCATTGCAAGGGAAAAACAGAAAGAACACAAGCTGTGGGGTAGGATAAGCACATACAGAGTGGGAATTACCATGACTGAAGGTAGAAGAGGGAAATGTTTCTATTCACAAATAAGATTAAAATAATGTCGACGCTAACATTTTTGTAATTGCTAGTTGAGGAAATTATCATAAAAATTATAATAAGTATGTGTGTTGGAATGAAGTATCCAGCATTGAAACAATTTTCTCTAAATAAAAACAAAAAAATACAAGTATTTTTTGTAGAGTATTACAAGCAAATACAACTATAAGCAATTAGATACTGCAGTAAGATAACAGATAACTATAATTAAATTAGAAATTTCCTTATCTAAAAAAGCATAAAGTTGACAATGAATTAGAGAAAATTCATAATTTGAACACTGTATCTAAAGGGTAAAGTTGCTAAAAAGTGAAATTACTACGAAAAATATGGGATCCATTTTTAAAGTTTTAAGGTTCTGTTAATTTTTTTTGCCTGTTAAACAAAATGGTTTTACTTCCTGTGTTTTAATTATCTCCCTCCTGAGATTCCATGAGAGACATTTGGAGAACAATGCTTTACTTCACCTTGCTACCGGAGGAGAGGGAAGCTTCAACGTCACCGGCTACAAACCCTGAGACCTGGCACAGTGACCTGCGTGCAAGACAGACTGCTTAAATAGTGACACAAGTGTTGTGAAAGCCATTCACGTTTTGACTTTATCTCAGCCCCTGCTTCATGAGCTGGAGTCCCTATCTGACATTTCTAACGTGGCCACGAAGCTGAGACTAAATAAGTCATGGGCCTAGGTGGAAACCTACTAGTATCATTCGGTTAAGGAAACATAGCCAAACAATGACTTCTAGAACATACACCCGACCTACACTGGAAATGCTTCTTCTGCAGTAGAGAGGACCCAACAGCGAGACTCGAATCTGGAAAATGTGCACGGGGTAAGAAGAGACCCACAGCACTCAGACCTACACAGGATGTCTTCAGTAAACTCCTCCCCTCAAGACTCCGGGACCTATGAGGAAGAGGAGGCAGGAAGACTGTAAGAGCCGGAGGTATGAGTGACTCTAAGTGTCTTCTAGAAACAACAGGGCCGACGCACATAGGAGCTCACAGAGACTGCGACTCAAGAAGCACAAGACCTACTCAGCTTCGAGCCAGACAGGCCTCCAGCATGGAGCAGGTACGCGAATGCGGCATCCTGACCCTAACCGAGAAGCAATCAAGGTCCACAAGCAAAGGGAAGATCAGCTTTCCCTAGCAGAGTCTCACTGGGCACATCAACCGCACTCCAGGGCAGGCCCGCATCCGGGAGCAGTACACGAACACAAAATGCACTCCTCGTTGTTGTGTTTTAACTAAATTGGTGTGTGTGTGTCTGTGTGTGTGTTTACATTCTGTTTCACTTGGTTGTCTTTTACTTCTGTGTTTTGATTTTTGTTGGTTTCTGTTTGGTTGTTTCGTGATTTAATTTGACTTCTGTAAGACACGTGGGTAGGGAGAGCAACAGAGCGGAAAGGGAGAGAGAGAACATAAAGTTGGGTGGGAATGAAAGTGAGTATTGCATCTGCTAGTGATGGCTAAAGCCAAGAAATTGAAATCCAATTTGAGAGTCAGCAGGGCCAGGGGACTCAAGGCTATGCTGCTCAAGAGCCCTTTACTGGCAGTCTGTAAAGCTTCTGCCCCAGCTAGCTCAGAGTTCAAAGCAGGGACAGAGAAACAATGAGAAAACAGTAATTCTCATCACTAACCAGATGTGCTCAGCAGACAGAAAGTCTCATGGCTGAATGGAGACGGTGTCCATATCATCCTTAAAAACTAACTGGAGGAAGAGTGAATCTTGCCCATGGCATCCCGTGGGCAGTCAGAACCCTTCCTCCCAGGGGTGTAAATAAGGTTCCGTGGGAGTAGAATTCACACAGCAGGACAGTGTTGGAAAGTTTATGATATATCGACTACAGGTAGGGAGAATTGGGGAGAAGGTAGGAAAAGCGGGAAAACATGGATCCAAACATATGAAAAATGTAATAACAAAGTTTTTTTTTCAATTTTAAAAGATTCTTTAAAAATAATGCTTTGATCTCTTAAATTCAAGGAGAATGAATGGCACAGCTGTCTTCTGATGAGATTGGTCCCCTGAGTTTGGAGGAAAGGAAGTGAAATTCAGCTAGTGGAGGCATCCTCAGAAACAGGGTTGGAGTGGACAAAAAGGTTGGGATGTTTGCTCTCGTATCTCACTGTGACTTCCATTTGGTGCAGCCCTCCACATTCCTCCTCTGTTCTCCTCCATTCCTCTTGTCTTGTGTGGATAACACAGTCAAGAAGCTCCAACAACCTGCTCTTTCAGTTCCTGTGGCAGGGACAGCTTCCTCCTGGGCTAGTCCTGGGGACTCCATCTTCCTGGCTTGACTGTCTCAACCCTGTCTTGACCATAGATCCTCTTCAGTAAAAGGTAATAAAATGAGCCTTCTGGGTATCACTGGGCCTTTGCCTAGTTGAGCTCAGGAAGGAACACTATCCATGTACCCAGCTGACCCAGAAGGCTGGCGCTTGGTAGACTAGGGAATTAGCACCACAGACTCTTCTTAAGCAATTTAAAGGGAGAAATTATGTATTTGTCTCCAGCCTCAGAGTTTTCTGCCCATTACCTTTGGCTCTGTTGCAGAAAAAGACAGGATACAGAGAGCATCTTAATAAGGAGGGTAGGTGGTAAGGAAAATGAGGATGAGGCAGTGATGTCAGCTACCAGAGCAAGACAGGCAACCCCCAAGGCTATGTCCCCACTAGCCTGCTCCTCCCAGCGAAGGCCTGCTCTCCACCGTGTTACTGCCTCCCAAGAGCCTATTCAGAATTCGACTGTCTGTGGAATTTAGCTGTTATGAAGACAGGGCCTTCCTGAGCAAATCACTTCCCAGTGCCTTTCAGCTGGCAAACTAGCCCACACTAATGAGGCCTCCCAAGCTTATTTTCTAGTAAACCCAGAGCACACAGGCATACTACTGCTGCAGTGATCCAGAAAGGGGTAAGGACCACACCTCACTGAGTGAAGGGCAGCCACACAAATGGAGGCTCCAGGGGTAGACAGACATTCACACATGTGGAGGGCACACTTACACACATACACACATATGTATACACACACACACACATGTGCATCTGTGTGTGTATGTGCTGTGCAGTGGCATTTGTGAGATTTTTTTTTTCTTTTAGGAAAAAGCAAAAACCTAGCAACTACAGTCAGAGGCAGGGACCTAGCCACGCACAGACTAAGGCTTTGATGTTTACTTTGTGATTTTGATATTTTCTGTCACTCAGTAGTTCAGGACAAAGTCCATAAAGGCAGATTCTCTGGAATCAGCTCCACATTCTATTACTATACTGTGAACTCCGCAGGTCTCAGATTCCTTGTTCTTAATTCAGGAATGATAACCTTTTCTTTCTGACTGTCTTGAGACTCATATAGAATAAGCACATGGAATGTGTTTCTGGCAGTGTCTGGCACATAATAAGAATTTGGTGAATGTTAAGCTTATTAGAGCTAAAAATTCACATGCACTTTTAAAATCCACAGTCTTATCTAACAGGAGAGCTCTCAAACTATAAATTTTGTGATTTTTGTTCTGGGGATATTTAGCTAAACAAAAACCACATCTATTCAGAGGAAAGGCATGCATCCTTGTTCATACAGGTTAATTTTCAAATAAATGAATGGTTACATTTTTAAAGAAAGAAATCATGTCAGTGATCTCTCATAATCCAGCAGGACCGTGTTTCACTTGAGGACAGGCAAAGTCAGCGACGCTCTCATAGTTCCTGTCCAACATCTGCAGATCTGTCTGAGACATCCTTTTCTGCGCTGACTTTAGGTAAACCCTCTTTCCTCACTGTTAGTCACTTACTTGTGATAATTGAAGCAGATGTTTCTTGGCTGCTACCCATTTCTGTCAACAGAGACCACTCCAGGGACCAATGTGAACGGCAGCATCTGAACAGAGAGAGGTACTGTCACCACATTGGCCTTTTCCTTCCTTGTAAAATTCTCCTATAAATACACAAGTGAAGCACACAATAATTTCATTTGCTAAAGATGGGCACCAAAATACAAAGAGGATAAAGAGCACTACACTCTGGCAACCCAGGCAAGATTCCATTCTAATGCTTACCGGGGCCTGGGAATTAGCCTCCATTACATATGTCTTTCTGTCCTGCCTGTTGTCTGCCTTCAGATTGCACAACACTTTGGTATCTTGGGGGGAAATTAGTGGCAGACAACAAATTCTGTTAATTTACTGTATTTCCAGGGAATCTGATGAAGTATCTTTGCCTATGCTAAATCTATTTTTTTTTATCCTCTCAAACTCTATTCTGTCTTCTTTCTGCTTGGACTGTGTTAGCTCTATGAATAATTAGTAATTAGCAGCATACAGCTTTCTGGGTGTTAATGGTGATGGATTTATTTTGGAGCATTTTAATTTCATGGTTATATATTAAACTGGGTTTATAAATTATAAAAAGCTAGTAGGATCCCAAGGAATGGAGCATGAGATAATAACGTGCTGTTAAGATTAACTCACTCCACCCCATAAAATATCCAGGCATTAACTCTCTGGTCATTCTGTTTTATACCTGTCCCTGTCTACCACTGTAGAAAGAAAATTTCTCTTGTGTAATTTCCCATTTTTAGGCCCATATCTAACTTATCCATGAGATGGAAAAACTCTAGTAGTTTAGATTTGTTGGCAACAGGGACACCACCGCCACCTCATTTTGACGATTTTTAAAAAAACTCTAGAAATAAGAGCCTAGTAACAAAGTCGCTAGTGATAATGCAGCCTCAAACCAAGTAACATGGCTATCCTTAACCATGTTAGAAACTCCAAGACACATAAATAAAAATGGGGAAATAAAGAGGATTGGAGACGTCAGGGAAAGGGTAAACAGAGACATGCTGTGTTCTGGGAATAGAGATTGCAGCTGGAAAGACACGGTCTTGTTTCAAAGAACACACAGTCTGCTTAAACAGATGGCTATGGGAGAGGATGACATTGATTTCATGAGGATACTTCATATACTTTATAACTACAAAAGGAGATATAAATGTGATTGTGCGTGATATAAATCCGGCTTCAAAGTTTATTTTTGTTTCTGTGCATGTATGATGTTTATGTACATATGTGCATGTCTATGTGTGAATAAACACGCACTTGTGTGCACATATGTGTGGAGACCAGAGGTCAAGCTTCTATGTCATTCTCAAGAACTGTGTGTCTTGAGTTTTGAGACAATGTCTCTCACTGTGGCTTGGGCTCAGTTGGAAAGTTATAGACGTTTTCTTACAGAGAGCCTTAACATGTGGGACTAGACTCAGCAAGTGAAAATATCTTAGTAACTCAACTCTTGGTCTATCATGAGTTAGGCATATGTGGGCTGGAACAGGTTAGGATGGACGGATGAGGGCCGAGGTTGCCAATGATAGTGTAAGCAGGATAAATCCATCAAGGCTTTGAAGTTACAGGTGTGGGACAGCCACACTTGTTGAGTCAAGGACACGTAAGAAATAGTACAGTTGAAGAATATCTATGAGGACCTGGAGCCCAGGCAGGTGCCGAGTCCACTGTAGACCCAGTGCCTGACATTGTGCCAAAGGTCAGGACTGTCAGTTCCAAGGAGGCCTGGGCTGATTACAGGGATCCATCACTGACAGCCAAGTCTTCCAATCCAGGCGAAGACAGAGAGGCAGATGGAATGTATTTCTAGAGTAGATCAGGCATTATAGAATAAAGGTCAAGCCTTATATCAAAAGATATAAGGAACCGTGAGACAGCTCAAAGGCTTAAACATGACCATCGACGCACTTACAATGCCTCTGGTGTGTCAAGGATGCCCCTCAGTAACTATGACTAGTATATTTCATCTCCATCATGATCTTGAAAGCAGAGATTATCCATTTAAAGATGGGGGAACTGAAGCATGAGGAGGTTCATCTGTTTGTCTAAGATCATCCAGCAATGAAGTGTAAGACTCAGGAATTGGAGCACAAAAGTCGCTAAAACTGGGAACTTGGGTCTGTGCTGTGATTTTTTAGTTTTATTTGCCTGATGCAATAATTTGTTTTACTTAAATAAACATTTTTCATACAATATAGTCTAGTCACAGCTTCCCCTTCCTCATCCCCTCCCAGCTCTCCCACACCTCCCTACCTTTCCAACTCCAAGCCCTCTTTCTTTCTCTCTTTAGAAAACAGACAAACAAGCAAATCAGAATAGAGCAAAACAAATAAATATTGAGGGAAGTGTGTGTGAAGCACAAAAAGTACCTATACCTGCAGCGATGCATGCGCACACGGAAAACCCATTGGGGAAACAAATTTAGAAGCCATAATATGTAAGGAAAAGGCTAACAAGGTAAAAAAAATTCCAGACAAAGCACTATGAGAAAAAAAATGTCCAAAAATAGCACTGAGTTTGTTCTGTGGTGACTGTCTGCTACTTGAGTGTAAAGCACCGTTTACAAGAATTTAGAATTAGCTGTCTATTTAATGATTAGAAGATTTTTACCCAAGGTACACAGTTTTTGTTTCCTTAATTAGTGAAATATCTGTTGATTCGGCACCATATTCCTGCATGGTTAGGCACAAGCTCTATGGTTAGTGACAGTGCCTACCCTCCCTACCATTTGAATGCATTTTACCTCACCAATGTGTATTAGTTACACCGCAGCATTGAGGGGATAGGATAAGAGTGTTAGACCTGGAATCAAAGAGTTAAAGTAAGGAATACACTCAAATAAAAGAGAGCCAGGGGATAGAGCCTAGACCAAATAGTCCCACTGAAGTTAGATTACAAAAGGTTCGAATGCCAAAAAACAAGACAGCTAACTGAATTGAAGTTAGCCAATTTTAGCTAGTCTATCCATTAAAGAACAGCTGTGCTAATGAGTCCCCTTTAAGACAGAAGGAATATATGCTTAAAACAATGCTCATCTTAAATCAGGAAAGCTGGGTTATCTTCCACCCTAGAGCACTGAACAGACAGGATTAGATTCAAGGGGCCACAGTGTTTTGAATACGCATTGTCATTCCTTTGCTGGTCGAAGAAGAAAGCCCTTATCAAGGCTTTGGGCTCAAGAAATATTGTGCAGGTTTCAGCTTTCTTCTTTTTATTTTACTCTCATCTGATTTTATATATGTGGGCACCCTTGCAATTTTTTTCTCTGAGTTGTAAAACATTAACATTCAGGGCTGGAGAGATGCTCTTGCCTATGACCTGGCTTTAAACCCCAGCACCAGCATGGTGACTCACAACCGTAGGTAACTCCCCTTCCAGGTATCTGACCCTCTTCTCGCCTCTGCAGCATCAGGTATGCAAGTGGTATATACATGTACATACATGCAGGCATGTGGAGCGCTGCTGCAGTCCTGAGTGAATGTATACAGCTGGCATGAGAAAGGCCATGTTATGGACCCTAATGGCAAGGCCTTTTTCCTTTAGGCTCAGGGAAATGTCAAGAGCTTGTCCTGGTCCCAGTGTGTTTGCTGACAGTCTGTGCAGGGGTGGGAGACATTAAGCACAGCTTCCTCCCCCTGGGTGGCTGCCTCCTGAGACTGCTCCCCTCAGAGATCCCTACCAAAATTAGGCGACCTGCCCCTGCTCAGCATTCCTGCCCTTTCTTCACATGTATATAAGAAGCCTACCACCTGTTCAGCTTTAGAAAACAGGTGAGCCCGGGTTCCCGGGTGCTGGCGTCTCCCTCAGAGTGCATGGTCCACCAAATCCCAGCCTTTCTGCACTTGTTTCTCTCATTTCCCCAGTCTCTGTTGCCTCAGGCAGATAACCCCAATGCTGTGCTGGTCACACAAAGGTATGTGTCCATACACAAGAAATTAAAATAAGTGCTTTTAAAACTTTAAAAGCAAAATTACAATCTACTGTAATCCTAGTTATTGTTGAAGAAGGATCTTAAGAGTAGCTCACAAACCTCTTAGTCTTGATGATATGTGCATCAGTCATCTCGTTATTTCAGAACATAGCTACCCTCGGTCATGGTTGTGTAGAGCAAAACAAAACACAAGACTGTCTAAAATGTAATGTCTGACAGAAGGGTGTGTAAGAAGAGGTGTGTGGCAGGAATAACTAACTCTAAGGTTGTTGTTTGAAAGCTCCATATGGAATCATTATTTTATAATATGTGGGTATATATATCCTAATATATATACATATATTCATATTAGAAGTACCCTACACCAAAAATACTGCTCATTTCAGATTCCATAGTTGCCTGCTGCCTGGTGTAGAATGCTTCTCCTCAAACTGTTAACCAAGGGTATCATGGAGATCGCCAAGACAATACAGCTTACTGACATCTGTTACCCACCAGAATCTGATGGAAACACCCTACTACTGAATACATACATGCTTTTGTCAAATGAAACAGATATCTTTCTAATTGAGAAGTTGGCTAGCCTTCATATACCAGAAGATGTTCTGCAGGTTTCTGGGACAGAAACGTCATCAGTAGCACTACCTTGCTGTGCCACTTGTAAGGTGTAATAATGAAAGATCTGATAAGGAAGGCCAAAGGTGCAACAGCCACACAAATGTTATGGGAGCAAACAGCTACTTTCTGATGGCTTTCAGGCCCACTATGCAAAAGAAAACATATGGCTGATGCTATAAATCTGGTGATGAGCCATGAATGGAAAGCTCATAGAGCCAAGGTGGAAACCTACCACTATTATTTTGCTAAATGGCTAGAGTAACAAACTATCCTCTAAACACACATATCAATACTCAAGATGAGCCCAGCTCTCAGTCCTCATCTGGGAAGCTTTTCTGTTCAATGGACAATGGAGGTTAAACTCAGAATCTCAAGGTGCAAGGTAAAACTCAGACTGTCAAAGTGCAAGGAATAAATGTCTGTGGAGTGAGGAGTGCTCAGTCACAAATAGGACATTTATACCATACCCACTCCTCACACAAGTCTTGGGAACCAGGTGGAAGAAGGGTCAGGAAGATTGCAGCAGACAGAACAGCACTAGCATCCACACCCCCTCCTGTGCCTGCTACCCTCTCCCACATCCCAAGCACCTACACTCCCTAGCACTCTCTCCTTCAAGACACACTTCCATACACACGCACACGCTTGATCCCTCACAATAGCCATTCTGTGCGAGTGGGTTTTCCTCCCTCAGGTACAGCTGAAGCACCAACACACATTCTCAAACCAGTGAATCTCTCTTATCTTCCTGAAGAATACTCCAGACACCAGAGAAAGATGGTTCCAGCTTGAAGTACAGACTCCAGGAACGAACAATGAAGGTTATGGATAAGCAGATGTCCAGAGGTCAGCGTAAGGACACACACAACAAAAATCAGGACATCATGGCTCCACCAACAATTTCCAAAGTAAGTGGATATTTTAATTCAGTGGAAACACAGGAAAATGACTTTAAAACCATGCTTATGCAGTTATTAGAGGACAAAAAGAAGAAATGAACAAATCTCTCAGAGAAATAGCCACACAAGTGGAGGCAAATAAAGAGGAAATGAACAAAGCTCTCAAAAAAAATACAGACAAATATAGCTGCACAAGTAGAGGCACAATTAGTGGCATATACAGAGGAAATGAACAAAAAATAGGAGCCATTATAGAAAGACAAGAATTCACATTCAAACAGATGAAGAAAATGGTGCAAAGCATGAAAACAGAATTAGAATCAATAAAGAAAACACAAACAGAGAAAACCCTGGAGCTGGAGAACTTAGAGAAAAGATCAGGAACCACAAAGGTAAGCATCACCAACAGAATACAAGAGGTTGAAGAGAGAATCTCAGGTGCTGGAGATACACTTGCTGAAATTGATACTTCACTGAAAGAAAAAGTAAAATCGGAAAAATCTCAAACACAAAACATCCAAGAAATCAGGGCTGTCATGAAAAAACAAAACCTAAGAATAATAAGAATTGATGAAAAAGAAGATTCCAGGCTCCAAGGTCCAGAAAATATTTTTAAGAGAATCATAGAAGAAAATTTTCCCAACTTAAAGAAAGAGATGTCCATAAACATACAAGAAGCCTACAGAACACCAAGTAGAGTAGACCAGAAAAGAAACTCTTCATGTCACATCATAGTCAAAACACTAAACCTACAGAACAAAGAAAAAATATTAAAGGCAGCAAGGGAAAAAGGCCAAGAAACATATAAAGGTAGACGTATCAGAATCACACCAGACTTCTCATCAGAAACTATGAAAGCCAGAAAGGCCTGAGCAGATGTCATGCAGACTTTAATGGACCGCAGATGCCAACCCAGATTTCTATACCGAGCAAAGTTTTCAATCAACATAGATGAAGAAAAAAAATATTCTATGACAAAACTAAATTTAAGCAATAGCTACACAGCAAACCAGCCCTACAGAAGATACCAGAAGGAAAACTCCAATCCAACGAAAACAACTACGAAGTAGGATACAGATAATTTCCCAACAAAAATTAAAAGAAAACAAGCAATGAATCACAGTAATACCACCAACTCTACAATAAAATGAACTAACAGTCATTGGTCACTATTATCTATCAACAACAATGGACTTACCTCTCCAATAAAAAGACACAGACTAATAGAATGGTTGCGGAAACAGGATCCAACATTCTGCTGCATCCAAGAAACACACCTCTGCAACAAAGATAAACACTACCTCAGAGTAAAGGGCTACAAAAATGTTTTTCAAGCAAATGGACCCAGAAAACAAGCTGGAGTAGCTATCCTAACACCTAATAAAATAGACTTTCAATGAAAATTAATCAAAAAAGATGAGGAGGTGCACGTCATTCTCATCAAAGGAAAATTCCACCAGGAGAACATCACAATTTTGAATATCTATGCTCCAAATGCAAGACCACCTACATTTGTAAATGAAACATTATTAAAGCTGAAATCACACATCAATCCCAACACCTTAATAGTGGGAGATTTCAACACTCCACTCACCAAGGGACATATCATCCAGACAGAAGCTAAACAGGGAAATAAGGGCACTTACAGAGGCCCTAAATCAAAGGGACCTAACAGATGTCTACAAAACTTTTCAGCAAAATTCAAAAGAGTATACCTTTTTTTCAGCACCTCATGATACCTTCTCAAAAATAGACCATATAATTGGTTAGAAAGCAAGCCTCAGCAGATACAAGAAGATTGAAATAATCCCTTGTATCCTATCTGACCACCATGGTCTAAAGCTGGACCTCAACAACAACAGAAATAGCAAAAGCATACACATACATGGAAACTGAACAACTCGCTGATCAATGACAGCTTGGTTAGGGAAGAAATAAAGAAAGAAATTAAAGACTTCCTAGAATTCAATAAAAATAAAGGCAGAAAATACCCAAACTTACGGGACACAATGAAAGCAGTGCTAAGAGAAAAGTTCATAGCACTAAGCACTTTCAAGAAGAAATTTTAAACATTGCATATAAGCAACTTAATAGCTCACCTGAAAGCTCTCTCTCTCAAAAAAAAAAAAAAAAAAAAAAAGCAGACACACCCAAGAGCAGTTGATGGCTGGAAATTTTCAAGCTCAGGACAGAAATTGATAAATTAGAAACAAAAAAAAAATAATTCAAAGAATCAATGAAACCAAGAGCTAGTTCTTTGAGAAAATCAACAAGATAGGCAAGCCCTTAGCCAAACTAACAAAAAGGCAGAGAGAAACTGTCCAAATCAGTAAATTTAAAGGGCAACATAACAATAGACACTGAGGAAATCCTAACAATCATTAGGTCTTACTACAAAAGCCTATATGCCACAAAATTTGAAAATCTAAATGAAATGGACAATTTTCTTGATAGATTCCACTTACCAAAATTAAATCAAGATCAGGTAGAAAGATTGAATTCCTATATCCCCCAAAGAAATAGAAGCAGTCATCAAAAGTCTACCTTCCAAAAAAAGCCCAGGGCCAGATGGTTTCAGCACAGAATTCTACCAGACCTTCAGAGAAGAGCTAACTCCAATTCTCTTCAAACTATTCCACAAAATAGAAACAGAAGAAACATTACCAAACTCATTCTATGAAGCCACAGTCACCTTGATACCTAAACTACACAAAGACCCAACATAAAAGAGAATTTCAGACCCATCTCTCTTATGAACATTGATGCAAAAATACTCAATAAAATACTTGCAAACCGAACCCAAGAACACATTAAAGATGTCATCCACCATGACCAAGTAGACTTCATCCTAGGCATGCAAGGGGGGTTCAATATACAGAAATTCATCAATGTAATCCACCATATAAACAAACTGAAGAAGAAAAACCACATGATCATCTCCTTAAATGCCGAAAAAGCATTTGACAAAAATCCAACATCCATTCATGTTTAAAGCCTTGGAGAGATCAGGGATACAAAGCACATACCTAAACATGGTAAAGGCAATATACAGCAAGGCTTTAGTCAACATCAAACTCAATGGAGAGAAACTTAAATCTATACCACTGAAATCAGGGACAAGGCAAAGCTACTCACTCTCTCCATATCTCCTCAACATAGTACTTGAAGTACTAGCTAGAGCAATAAGACAACTAAAGGAGATCAAGTGGACACAAATTGGAAAAGAAGTCAAAATATCACTGTTTGCAGATGATATGAAAATATACATGAGCAACCCCAAATATTCAGCCAAAGAACTCCTTCAGCTGATAAACACCTTCAGCACAGTGGCTGGATACAAAATCAACTCAAAAAAAAAAAAAAATCAGAAGCCCTCCTGTATACCAAAGACAAAAGGGCCAAGAAAGAAATTAGGGAAACAACACCATTCAAAATAGCCACTAATAGCACAAAGCACCTTGGTGTGACTCTAACCAAGCAAGTGAAATACCTGTTTGAAAAAAGCTTCAAGTCTCTGAAGAAAGAAATTGAAGAAGATATAAGAAGATAGAAAGAGCTCCCATGTTCATGGATCCATAGGATTAACAGTGAAAATGGCCATTGTGCCAAAAGCAATCTACAGATTCAATGCAATTCCCATCAAAATACCAACACAATTCTTTACAGACCTTGAAAGAAAAATTCTCAACTTCATATGGAAAAACAAAAACCAAGAATTCCCAAAATGTTCCTGTACAACAACAGATTGTCTGGAGGTATCTCCATCCCAGATCTCAAGCTGTACTACAGGGCAAGAGTAATAAAAATGGCATGGTATTATCATAGAAACAGAATGTTGGATCAATGGAACCAAATAGAAGACCCAGAAATAAACCCACACACCTATGTATACTTGATTTTTTTACAAAGAGATCAAAACCATTCAATAGAAAAAAGCATCTTCAACAAATGGTGCTGGTTCAACTTGATGTCTATATGCAGAATAAAATGAAAATAGATCCATATTTATCACCCTGCACAAAACTAAAAGTCCAAGTAGATCAAAGACCTCAACATAAAACCAAACACACTAAATTGGTTAGAAGAAAAAGTGGGAAAGAGCCTTGAACTCATTGGCACAGGAGATTACTTCCTGAACAGAACATCAATAGCACAAACTCTAAGATCAACAATCAATAAATATGACCTCATGAAAATGAAAATCTTCTGTAAAGCAAAAGATACTGTCGTCAGAACAAAACTACAGCCTACAGACTTAGAAAGCATCTTCACCAACTCTATATCTGACAGAAGGCTAATATCCACAATATATAAGAACTAAAGAAGTTAAAAAGCAACAAATCAAATAATCTGATTAAAAATAGGATATGGAGCTAAACAGAGAATTCTCTGTAGAAGAATATAGAATTGCAGAGAAACACTTTAAAAAATGTTCAACGTCCTTAGCCATTAGGGAGATGCAAATCAAAATGACCCTGTGATTTCACCTTACATCCATCAGAATGGCTAAGATCAAAAACTCAAGTGACAACTCATGCTGGAGAAGATGTAGAGAAAGGAGAACCTTACTCCATTGCTGGTGGGAATGTGAACTTGTACAACCACTTTGGATATCAATCTGGTGCTTTCTCAGAAAATTAGGACTAGTGTTTCCTCAAGATCCAGCTATAGCACTCCTAGGTATATATCCAAAATATGTTCAAGTACACAAGGACATTATTCAACCATGTTCATTGCAGCTTTATTTGTAATAGCCAGAACCTGGAAACAACCCAGATGTCCCTCAATGGAGGAATGGATACAGAAATTGTGATACGTTTACACAATGGAATACTACTCAGCAATTAAAAACAAGGAAAACATGAAATTTGCAGGCAAATGGTGGGATCTAGAAAAGACCATCCTGAGTGAGGTATCCCAGAAGCAGAAAGACACACACGATATATACTCACTTATAAGTGAATACTAGACCTATAAGATAGGATAAACATGCTAAAATCTGTATACCTAAAGAAGCTAAACAAGAAAGAGGACCTGGGGTAAGATGATCAATCCTCACTTAGAAAGACAAATGGGATGGACATTGGAAGTAGGAGAAAACAAGAAACAGGGCAGGAGCCTATCACAGAGGGCCTCTGAAAATCTCTACTTAGCAGTGTATCAAAGCAGATGCTGAGACTAATAACCAAACCTTGGGCAAAGTACAAGGAATCATATGAAAGAAAGGGGAGTTAGTATGACCTGGAGAGGACAGGAGCTCCACAAGGACCAAATATATCTGGGCACAGGGGTCTTTTCTGAGACTGATTGTCCAACCAAGGACCATGCATGGATATAATCTAGAACTCCTGTTCAGATGTAGCCCATGGCAGCTCAGCACAAGTGGGTGCCCTAGTGATGGCTGGCTCTTTGACTTCCCCACTCGCCGTGGGAGGAGCAGGCTAGCTAGGCCACAGAGGAGGACATTGCAGCCAGCCCTGATGAGACCTGATAAGTATGGTCAGATGGAAGGGGAGGAGGACCTCCCCTACCATTGGACTTAAAGAGGGGCAGGGAGGAGATGGCGGAGGAAGAGTAGGATTGGGAGGGAATGAGGAAGGGGGGCTACAGTTGGGATACAAAGTAAATAAACTGTAATTAATATAAAAATAAAAATTTAATTAAAAATAAAAAATTCTAAATAAAATCATAAAATATAATGTCTGACTCTTTAGTTAAAGAAAGGAGCAGTCTGTGTAAATCATGTGGGTTCAAAGCCCCACACTACTGTATCTACCAACTCTAGTAGGAATTGGGTGTTATTTTATAATACGTTTTATGTTGCAAATTGCTTCAAGCATGCTTCTTCATAGCTTCTTCACATGATCCTCAGAATTAATTAATCTTTAATGAGGAAACCAAGGCAGGCAAATTTAGTAGACTGCCTTCCCGTTTTCATGTGGCCATCAATGGTGGGTTGTGCACCAAAACTTACAATGTCTTCAAAAGACAGAACCTATTTCTTATCTTTTCTTCCTTGTAGGAGGAAAAAATCTGATGCTTCAGGAAGATAAGGACAGCTCCCATTATAAACCCTGCCTTCTGTGAAATAAACTATTTTTCACGATGATATAAAAAGCAAGCAGAAAGGTGATGCTAATGACACTTCAGACTCCTTCATATCTCTGCATTTCCAGGTGCCAAGCGGGAAAATCTCTCTGTCCCTAATTACTTTTGACAGTCTTGGAAATGAAGTCAGGTTAGAGGTACAGTCAGAACACTCAAGTCAAAATATGCAGACTGCAGCTAAATTTATTATAAAGGACAAAGAAGAACTTGCAGCCCAGTCATAGCTAAAAATTATAGATAGAGGCAAAGCTGGAAATACAGATAATTGGAAGCATAATGATTACTATTATGAAGATGCAAAGTACATTTCCATAGTACCAGAAAACTACCCAAGTCAGTTCCTAAATCACAGCTTCTAAATGCATCTGTTCTCTGAAGTGTTAAAGCTATGCTCTATGTAGAAAAACAACTGAACTAGAGAATGAAAAGAATGAAACAGATCATTGTCCTTCGACCTCAATGGCCCTAAATTCTGATCATCAAGAGAATTCATTGTCTCTCCTGACAAGACCCTAACAGACTTTAAAAACAGTCTCAAATTCTGCTTCTGTGAGTTCTGCCATCCGTCATGGTCCGATTTAGTTTTGCTTCTTTTGGTTTTCTCTTCTGTCCACCATTCACAGCATGCACTTCACATTCAACACCAAATTATTATCCTTAGTAACAATTTAAATTTCAAATCACATTTTACTATCAGAAGATTGAAGGCTTATTTTTTGTTTTTCATTTTTATTATTCTTTGAGAGTTTAATACAGTATGTTTAGATCATATTCACTCCTACCCTCCCAGCACTTCCATAATTGAACTCCTTTTCCCTACTCAAAGTTCTGTCACTGTTTTTAATCTTGCAAGACAAATTTTGTTCTACCAAATATTTTTGAATATATGTTTTACATGCTTCGATTAAACTCTCTCTCTTTTTCTGTCTACCTGTCTGTCTGCCTCTGTCTCTCTCTCTTTCTCTCTGTGTCTCTCTATCTCTGTATCTCTGTCTCTGTCGCTCTGCGTCTCTCTCCCTTAGCTTATAACTAACAATAGCTCCACATTTTTGCATAGGGTAGTGTGTTTACTCCCTTTCTTCTTGTTGGCAATTGGTTTGGTTTGGACATACATATGTTTTCTACACGCTGTTGTAGTCATTGTGGGTTCATATGTGTGGCTGCCTGCAATGTCCACAAAGTGTTTCCTTATAGTCATTTACTACTTCAGGCTTTTATACTCTTCCTGCAAAATCTTCTGCAATTATCTCCAGTCTTGGAATTGGGCTTCTCTCTCTCTCTCTCTCTCTCTCTCTCTCTCTCTCTCTCTCCCTCTACACACACACACACACACACACACACACACACAATTTTCTGACATTTTGCCTGTCTTGCTTGTGCGAGCTACATGAAATTTAATGTCTTTGTTAAGCTTTGCTGAGTTTTGCAATCTCCATTCAAAGCCTCCCATGACCAGATATTTTTGCTATTTAATCTGCTAGTTAGTGGTTTCCATCTTGGTGGCATATAGCTATAGCATTGCGCATGCAACGTGCATTGAGCTGAAGAAGACAGAGATCTTCCTTTTGCTTTCCCAGCCATTTGTGTTGTAGTGAGTAGTGCTGCAGTGGTTCTTGTGGTTCCTCAGAATTGGCCATTCCATCCCTGATGAAAATGTTGTTTCCATTAGGGGTTGATGAACCAACTGTAAACCATGTATTAGCCAAACATTCTGATGTTCTGACCATTCTGTATATCTTCACAGTTCAATAGGTGCCTCTCTTGGGGGAGGGGTGAGAAGTTTAGACAACTACTTCCTCAGTGTGGGAAGGCACAGGCTCCTTTGCTGCATCCTGGTCATGAAGGGATTCAGATAGGTACCAGGTCCACTGTAATACCTTTCCTTCCATGGCTAAGCCTAGGAAAGATTTTGCCTTTGAACAGATCCAACGCATCATTGTAAAGGGTGCACTCATGGCCATAGGTGGCTGGCAATGACTGATGTTGGTGTGACGCTCTTGTGGAGTGTTTACAATTTACCCTTGTTCATTCAAATGCTGATTTCTCTATCCCACTATCTGGTTTCAATCTGGATATTGCATTGGTATGTTTATTCTCAAGTTTGTGTAAACATGCCACCATTTGTTCTCTATATTGTCAATAAAATAACCAGCCAATGCTGAGCAATGGAAAGGATAGGGTGGGACATCTTGGTCCCGAAGGAAATGAGTGAGAGGAGTTGGAGAGGAGAGATCAGCAGGAGAGGCCTTGGAACCATGAGGAGAGATGAACCGGACCTAAGATATGGCTAAAAGCAAGTATAAAATAGGAAATCTAAATGTGAGGAAACTGCTGGCTTGGAGGTTTAGGATGGAGTAACTATTGCCCAGCATTGTGCTCTAGGTTAATTAAATAAATCCTAGTCTCTGTGTGGTGATTTGGGAATACATCTAGTTTAGGAATAACCACTGTTTAACCAAAAGTAAATCCATAGTAAATATTAATATTCAGCAACAGACTGACTGTAGGTTTCTCCATGCTTTGTAAAATATCCACATTTCTTTCTCAAAGAGAAAAGTATTTATTCTTTATACATGGCACACATTTGCAATAGAAGCTAACGGGCGAATATTGGTGGACTCCTGTTTGCCTTCTGAAGAGTCCTTAGTTGGCAATTCATCAATAAGTATGATATCTGTAATTAGGGTATTACCTGGTCCAATATTGGTAGGTTGCATGTACAGAGATGAACTTACTGACAGTTGCAAAAGCTGCTCTTTGTTCCTGTCCCCATTGGAAATCAGCTGTTCTTCTAGTAACACTGTGGAGGATTTTTATAATAATCTGTAAATATAGTATGTGATGTCTCCATTGTGCAAACCTACCAATTAGGAGCTACATCTGAGTTTTGACCCTGGGTGGTGGGATTAGAGGTGTGTGCCACCACTACCTTGTTCAGTGTAGCTCTAGAATTTAGAAAACAACTAACTAACTTATAGAGATCTTCCTGTCTGTACTGGAATTAAAGGCGTGAGCTACCATCACCCTCTCCAATATTTTCTTAGCTCCAAATCACCACAGCTTTTAGAAATTTTGAAAATAAGTTTGAACTGTAGTAACCCTTTGAATTTACTTAAAACATTTTAAATTACTTAACTATGTTTTTAATACCAGACAACAAAAATATCCTTTTTATTTAAGAAGAAAATTCAAACACTGATGTCCACGATGGAAGGAGCTACATAGCAATCTACAGTCTAACATTCTAACATGGAATAAAGGACACATGGTTTAAGAAAACCCATTTTTCATTTCATCCAGTAAGGCAAGTGTGTCTTTGGTAAATTATCATTTGAAATTATTATTATTATTATTATTATTATTTGTAGTTTTTCATGGTTGATCAAATGAAAGGCATTTATTAGTCTTTATAAGTTAGTTTGGATGGAATGACCAAGATTGATGATTAACTATTGCCTCTCCTTATTCAAGAGGTCTCTCCTCTTTGAATCTAATTTTTATCAATTTTGATGTTATCCACAGCTTTTCTTCTCCTGTGGAAACAATGACAAAACCTCTTCCCCAATGTAACATTACATATCCCAATTTTCACTCTGAGATCGACACATATTTAAAATATACAAGTTGATTTAATTCAGCAGTTTTTCTACTATCCAATGTCTTTCTGCAGCTGTTGTTCCTTTATCATTAGCATTAAAAATTTAAAATAATAAAGTATTGTGGAATCTATCTTTGGGTGTCTTTTTTACCCCTTTCTGTTTATTTTTAAACATATCTTTTAAAGTGCAATTGGATCTTTCTATAACTGCTTGTCCTGTAGGATTGTGTGATATACCTGTAATATGCTTTATGTTGTAATATGCAAAAACTGTTTCATTTTACTAGAGAGATATGCTGGAGCATTGTCAGTCTTAATTTGTACAGGTATGTTCATAACAGACATAACTTTTAATAAATGTGCAATTTCAGAATCAACCTTTTCACCCATATAATGATAAATTTTGAGGAAACTGTTTACAAGTTATTTCTAACAGCTCTTGTATAAAATATTGACACAGAGTTGGACTATTTAATATTCCTTGTGCAATAACTTTTCATTGCTACCATTTAACAGGTTGAGCATTATTAAAGTAGACACTGTGGAGGCAAATTTTTCTTTATCTTGTTCTTGTAAAAGTATAGTTAAAAAACAGTCTTTGATACTCCACCAAGGACCATGTATGGATATAACCTAGAACCTCTGTTCGGATGTAGCTTGTGGTAGCTCAGTAACCAAGTGGGTTGCCTTAGTGAGGGGAACAGGGACTATTCCTGACATGAACTCAATGGCAAGCTCTTTGACCTCCCCACCCCCAAGGGAGGAGAAGTCCTGCTAGGCCACAGAGGAGGACTTTGCAGCCAGACCTGAAGATACTTGATAAAACAGGGTCAGATGAAAGGGGAGGAGGTCCTCCTCTATCAGTGGATTTGGAAAGGGGCAGGGAGGAGATGAGGGAGGGTGAGTAGGATTGGGAGGAAATGAGGGAGGGGGATATAGCTGGGATACAGAGTTGATAAAATGTAACTAATAATAATAATAAAGCAGTCTTTAAATAAACCACTATATTGAGCTATCCCAAAGAAGACAAGGAAAGTCCAGGTTGTAAAGAGCCCATTGGCTGAATCACCTCATTTATGGCTCTTAAATCTGTTAACATCTTCCATTTCCCAGATTTCTTTTTAATTCCAGGGACTGAGTGATTCTTCAATATGTTGGACACTTAGCTGCTCCTGCACCAGCTGTCCTAGTGCCTTTGAGTTTTCTGCTGTCAAAGGCCATTGTTCTACCCACACAGGTTTGTCAGTTAACCATTTTAAAGGTAGGGCAGTTGTTACCTTTGAAAGACCAACAGCTGTTGTGTCCTGCTTATGGACAATCTGAATGGTCTGTAACTGTTCTTGATAATACTTTTGAATATTGTTTTCAGAAGCATTCTTTATTTTATGTTTTTTTTTTCTGAGTTTGGAGGAATATTAATCTGAATTTTCCACTGCTACAACAAATCATGTTCCCATAAATTCATGGCTACATTAGGCACATGTGGTTTTAATGTTCTTATTTGTCCTTCTGGTCCATCTTGTACGTTGTTTTACCTGAGATAAAGTTCCAATTCCAAGAAACTGAGTATTTACCTTCCAAAGGTGCCAGTTGTTGTGGGATGCTCTTGTGCGTTGTTTATTCAGATAATGATTTCTGTGCCCTAAGATCTGTTGCAGTCCAGATGTGCGCATTGTCATCTCTATAAAGAATCTATCACAATGTTGTGTAAGCATTGTTTTCCATCATCTCTGGTTAATAAAGAAGCTGATCAGCCTATAGCTGGGCTGGAGAGGACTCAAGGCAGGACTTCAAATTCTAGTAAGGGGGTCTTAGGTAGGGACCAAAGAAGAGGAAAGAAGAGAATAAAGAAGATTGCCATGAGGAGTTCATCATGAGGACAGACAGAGCAGAAACACTCAAGGCAAGATTAAGATGGCAAGTAACATGGGGAACATGGCTGAGAAGTAACTAGGCTAGTGTAGATCGCTTATAATAGGTCAATGACTGCTCAACTGTAGTGCATTAAAGCTTATTAATAAATGTATAGATCTTTGTGTCATTATTTGGCAGCTAGAATGTGTGATAGGAAAACAACCTTTATAATATTTTTACAGCCAGTCTGGATGCCTAGATTTTGGTGAAATTATTGTTCCATATGCTCCTGTGTCTACTAACCTTTCTATTTCAATGCATTTATTTGTAATTTTAGCTTTGGTCTCTAATCATTTATAGCAGTTTTCCAAAATACTTGTTTTCTTGTCTCTCCTGAATATTTTGTTTTATCTAATGAAGCTGTTCTGTCCTTGTCTACATCCAGAGCAGTGTTGTTTTTGACAACTGGCATTAAATCTTTTAATTGCTCTAGGGATGAGTTTCTCTGATGCTGACAGGGAACAGCTGAATCAAATTTTATATCTGGGCCTGTAGAAGGCCTCCTAGGGTGTTTTCCAATGGCAAAGGGATACCTTGCCTGTGCCTTGCCTGTCCCTTTTTCATTAGTCTAAATCCAGCCTTTGCCATACCTTCTACAAACTCCAGAAGCCTGGGACTTTCCTTTTGGATTATTTCTAGAAAAAAATATTATTTCTAGGAATGCCTTGCCTTCAGTCCTTTTTCAGATGACCTGGTTTACCACAATCAAAACATTTGAAATTTTAATTTTTCTTAAGACTTTTAGAAATTGCTTCTTCTATCAGAGTAGCATCATAAATGTGAGATTAAATATCAGCTGTATTTCAAATCCATTCATCTATTGGTGCTGATCTTGCCATTAAAGGCATAATCACTCTTTTGAATTCTTTATTAGCATGTTAAAAGCCAAAGATTCAATTAATATTTGTCTGACTTCTGAATCTGATATTATTCTATTTACAGCTGAAGTCAATCTTTGCAAAAATCAGTGAAGGCTTCTTTTGGGCCTTGTATAATTTTAATAAATGACTCAGACATCTTTCCTGATTTTCCAGCCTTGTTCCAAGCATTTAAAGCTACTAGTACCTCTAGCCCTATTTCATTGTTCTATGACACTAGCTTCCTCTTACTGCCATGTTTGCTGTTGTAACTGAGGACCAGCTTTCAATATTGCTGTGGCCAAATCTTTCCACTTTTGAGGGACAATTGCCCAAGAATTTAATACCTGTTTCACATAGGGGGATGCATACTATATGAAATAATTGCTTCCTTAAATCTCCTCAAATCTAACATTTGTATAGGATTCTGTTTAACCTGTTCATAATCTTGTGGGTGCCTGTGATCTTCTGTAGTTCCCGTATAGTAACTGGATAAACTAAGGCTGGTTTTCTAACAACCTTGGGCCATCCTTCGTCAGTTTCATCATATGGTAGTGTGGTAGACTCTTGTCTAAATTCCTCTGTGTCTGAGTATTTTTTTAATTTTCATTTGTGTCTTTCTACATCTTCTATCTTATCAATCCACTTTCATATTTGACACATTTATCAAACCACTTCTATATTTGGCATAAAATCCACTATGGCTATTTAAGAATAAAGCATGAATTACCAGACTGATAGTAGTTATTACTGATATTATACCAATCTCAGTTGTCATTTATCTTTCCATTTTCTGCTTCTACTTTCAAGCCATCTACATTAGCACTATACAGTCTCCTAACACCCTGTATTGTTATATTTCCCAGCCTTAACATGGGAAAGATTTCTCTATTTAATATTAGTTAACTCTCTCCTTTAGGACTTCCCACATGTCTTACCAAATATGATGGCTTTTCAATTTGTTTGCTGTAGTGATTTCTCTGTCTGTGTGCTCATGCCACACATTGGAGCACCAAATGTTTTTAACAAAACCTCAATCATTCAATTTTACCAGTGAAGACTGGGGAGCCAGATGCTGGAGTGAAAGCCTGCTAGCTCAGGAAGGCAGGCACCCAACTGACTTTCTCCTCAGCTGATGTCCCAGAGGCAATGCCTCTCTCACATGCTGTCTCAAACAACCCCCCAAACTGAATGTCCCTCCCTTCTACTTCCTGTATGTCTCTCTGTTCGTCCTCCTGACTTCTTCCTCTTTATGCTATTTTCTTAATAATCCTATGTTCACTTCCTGTCAACTGGTTGCTTGTTCCACCTCTTGACCTATGGTTGACTTTATTTAATCCTGTTTATAATATTTAAGCTCTTAGATTAAAGTTGTGTGCTAAGGCTGAGCCACACCACAACTAAAAACAAGTTTTTCCAGTAAGTAATACCACCTTGGGGTTTACAGTGTATATCCTGATATATATAATATATATGTATAACATATACATATATATATAATATAGCATATAACATATATGTATATACATAAATAGAAAGATATTTGATCACATATTATATATTACATCTATAATATATATGTATATGTATATATATATATATATATACATATACACACACACACAGAGTGTTCCTTTTAGTGTTCATCATTTTGTATGCTCTTATTCTGCACACCTAGGCCAACTGTTGTTTTCTGTGCTAATCACCATCTACTTTAATTAGAAGCTTCTCCAATGATGAATAAAAAATTCACTGATTTATTAATATAAGCCAGTTTAATACTATATTTAGCCACATAATAACAGTAATTTCTCACCTAGGTCCTATTACCTGATTAGACATAGGCTTTTACCTCCATAATGCTTCCAAGTAGGGCTTTATTCTTCATATTGGCATTTAATCAGAAAGTGATTGGTCATTTCCAAAATATTTTTGTCATTATCTCACTAGTGGACATGTCTTTCCAGAAATGTTGTTAATTGGACCTGGAAGGATTCATAGATGATTGGTGATTCCTTTTCTGCCCTTGTACCTCACAAAACAGTTTGATTTTGCCATGCTCTATGACTCAAGCGTCCGTTGTTGAAAGTAATATGGTTTTACCTTCAAGTTCTGGAGTGTAACCAAAAGCAATGGCAATAGTCAAGAATGTTTGCAGTTCTAATTGACCTCACTGTCCAACAACTCCAAAAGAGGTAACTCATATCTGAGAACTGGGATTTTTGTGTATTCTTCTCTGATATCTAGAAGACCACTGTTTCCCTCTTATAAGATGACTCTAGAATAGCTTGGTGGGGGGGGGGGTTGTCTGTGTGTACCAGGCTTCTAGAGTAGTAAATTTCCATACATGTTTTTCAAAAAGCTCTGTATTGTTATTTATCCCTTCCCTTACTTCTTTCTCTCTCTACCTTACCCTCCATCTCTTAACCCATTTAACTCTCTCTGTTCTACGATTCCCCTTTAATCCTTTATACAAGTATATTCTATTTCCACTCTCTGAATACCTCTTCCCACAGGTCTTTAGTAATTGTCTAACCTTTATGAGTATTCCAAATGAAACACTCATATCCGAAGATTTAACGTTAATATCCACACATGAGATAAATGTGTGACATTTTTCTTTCTGGGTCTGGATTACTTCACTCAGAATGGTTGTGTTCAGCTCCATTCATATACCTGAAAATTGCATGATTTTATTTTTCCTAATAGCTGAGTAATATCCCATTGCACAGATACACTACATTTTCACTATCCATTCATTAATTAATGAGCATCTAGGCTATTTCCATTTCCTGGCTATTGTACACAGAGCAGCAGTGAACATGGATCATCAGACATGTCTAAAGCATGACATGGAGTCCTTTGGGTATCTACCTAGGATGAGTTTATCTTGAACATGAATGATCAGATATCTCTAGAGAACAGCATGGAGTCCTTTGGGTATGCACCCAGGGTTAGTTTAGCTGGGTCATATGGTAGATCCACTTGCAGCTGTTTGAGAAACCTCCACACTTTTCTATGGTGGCTGTACGGTTGGCACTGCTGCCAGTGCTGTGTGTGTTCTTCCCCTTACACTGACAGCATCATTTGTCATCTTTTTTTTTAACTTAGCCATTCTGACTCGGGTGAGATGAAATAGCAGAGAAGTTTTGATTTGCATATTCCTGATAGCTAAATATGTTGAACATTTTTTCACCCATTTGTGTTTCATCTGTTTAGAACTCTCTATTCAGTTTCTATGCCCCATTTTATTATATTATTTGTTTTCTTGTTTAATTTTTGAGTCCTTTATATTAACCCTTTGTTGAATTTATATGTTCTATGTTCTATAGAATAATTTTAGATTCATGAGGTGCCATTTATTAATTGTTGATCTCAAAGCATGTGCTATTACTACCCTGTTCAGAAAGTCCTTTCCTGTGCCAATGAGTTAATCATACTCTAATTTTTCACCTCTCAGAACTATGGTGTCTGATCTTATGTTAAGTTCCTTGATTCATTTGGAGTTGAGTTTTGTGCAGGCCTAAAGATGAAGATCGAGTTTCATTCTTCTACATTTGGCTATCTAGTTTAATCATCATCATTTATGAAAGGTGCTGTCTTCTCTGCAGTATACACTGTTAGATTCTTTGTCAAAAGGCAGATGAGCGTAGGAGTATGGATTTGTATGTAGGTCCTCACTTCTAGCCCACTGACCAGTGAGTGTGTTTGCACACCAATACCATGCTGTTTTGTTAACTTCAGTTCTGCTATAGAACTTGAAATCTGGGAGGGTGATACATTTAGTTCTTTTTGTTTGGGATTATTTTGTCTATCCCCAGTCTTTTGCTTTTCTGCATATTTAGTATTGTGTTGGAATTTTGATAGGGATTGCATTTCTCTATCCAGTTTTGGAAACTCATTAAGGCCTGAAGCACTGGCTCATGGTAGGAAAGGCCGTGGTTCTGCTACAGAGACATGCAAGGTAGAAGACAAGGAATATCAGAGAGGTTGGATGGAGAGGTAAGCTGGGAACAGAATTCAGCTCTGGTAGATGCAGATACACTGGGGAATGAAAAGTACTAGGGATGGGGTATTAGATCTTATAAAAAAATGAACAGAAAAACTTTTCTGCTGAGTTTGAAAGTTTAAAAAGACAGAGACTACAGAAAAATGAGGCTGAACAGTGTCAAAAAAAGAACACAAACCTAGGTGCCAGCAACTTGTACTCAGGGCCTGTTCTGTCATCACTCCCTACTTGACTCAGAACAGGTCCTTCCTGGTTTCCACATCAATAAAAGGACTGTAAGGGGTCTTACCCCAAAGATCTCCTGTGGGGAGAAAATCCTAAATATAACTTGCTAGGACCGTATACTGTTGCTTGTATGTATTCTCAGGGCTGGCCATTTGGCACTGGACAACCAGTTGGCGTGCTCTTCCCTAGGGATGACCCCTCTCCTTCTCCCAGCCTCCCTCAGTTGCTATTCCTTTTTTTTTTTTTTTTTTTTTTTTTGAAGGTTGGAGCTTTATGGGCATTTCCTTATCCACTTTGGCATGTTGACTGGTGACATCTTTGGCTTACATTTGGGAACACATGAACTGTTAACAAAGGTGGCCTTCCTTCTACTAAGGTCTTCCCCTAATGAGCATTGAAGTTATAGCACTGGAATCTGGACAGTGGAAAGATGAATAATTTTCTTTGAGAACCAAGAGCTAGATAGCAATAAGTCTCGAAGCTCCAACAAGAAATGATGAGAAATGGGAAACAACCAAGGAGAACAGGTGCTACGCATGCAGTCACTGGTTCCCTAACACTTTGCTCGATTCTAATTTGTCAAAGATGGTGAATAAGACCTGTCTTGTGGTCTCACTCCTAATAACTCATCTGAATTTTTAAAAATCCTATCTTGTTCTATTCTATATTGCAAACAGAGTCTTGCTGCATAGTTCAGGCTGTTCTTAAACTTATTCCTCCTGAAAAGTGGAGCTATTAGTGTATTCTGTCTTAAACACTGTTATTTTTAACCTGTATGATTTGAGACAGAGACATTAGATGCTAGACAACGTGACATAATTTTTTTAAATAGTTTTCTTCTTTTTTAATTTTTATTTTTTTATTAATTACACTTTATTCACTTTGTAACCCCCCATAAGCCCCTCTCTCCTCCCCTCCTAATCCCACCTTCCCTTCCCCTTCTTCACGCATGCCCCTCCCAAAGTCCACTGATAAGGGAGGTCCCCCTGTCCTTCCTTCTGATCTTAGTCTAGCAGATCTCATCAGGACTGGCTGCAAAGTCTTCCTCTGTGGCCTAGCAGAGATGTTCCTCCCTCGGGGAGGGGGGGTGTGGAGGTCAAAGAGCCAGCCATTGAGTTCATGTCAGAAATAGTCCCTGTTCCCCTTACTAGGGTACCCACTTGGATACTGAGCTACCATCAGCTACATCCGAGCAGGGGTTAAATATTTTTCTAAAGAAAAAATTTTTTTTCTAAATAATTTTTCTAAAATATTTTTTTTTTTAGAAATAGTTTTCTAAAGAAAAAAAAACAGCCAAGCATGGGGTAATTTTATTAGAAATGAGCAGTAGGCTTTAGTGAACAAAGGTGCAGTATCTGCCCGTGGACTGGCTTCTTTCATGGCTCACTGAAATGGCATCTGACTTCAGTCCAGCATCACTCCTAAGAGCTGTGATAGATATGGAGCAGGAATTGTGTGTTATCCAATAGTTTGAGACACTGTATGTGCGGAAGCAAAACTAAGAGTAAACACAATGGAATACAATTGTATGAACTCAATATGAGTTGAGGCAGAAGAGATGGTGCATAAAAAAAACTCACAGTTGAGAAAACACCACATTAACAAAAACATATTTTAAGTTTTCATAGAGTTTTAATTCTGAATAAGGACTCCAAGTCCTTCAGTCATGTTCTACAGAAGCCAATAGGCTTATGATGAAAAAAAAATATTTTTAGATAGGTGACAATATGGAGCAATGTTAGACAGCTTAACACATACCTAGATCATAGTTATTATTTCTAGATCTAAGTGGGAATTTTAAAATGATGCTATTCAGTGAATGTATGAATTAAACTGACAAAACAGCAAATAAATAGTAAGATCATAAATGAATATTATAATTAAAATTATTAAATGGAAACACCTGCAATGGAACTCTGAAAATGGACCAGCCTCAATGCCTTTTATAATTCATTGCATTCTCACTACTATTCAGTTTCAACAGAATAAGGAAACTACCTCACAATTAAGTGTTAAAAATGGCCGAGCACAGACCCTTAAATTCTCACTGACATGACTGTACAAACATGAGATGAACAAAGACATGTCAAACTGGACTGGTAAAGTCCATGAGGCCACAGCGCTACAGAACAAACTACTGGCAACTCAGTTAAACCAGGTGTGGGAGAGGTGGTGGTCCTGCCCATGGAAGAGCACACCAATTGGCTATTCAGTGCCGAACAGCATCTCTACATACAAATACAGGCATGCATACAAGAACAATTAATGAAAAAGGTTACATTATAATCTTAGAAATAAAGTAAGATTTTGACTTGGATAAATTCAGTAATTCTTCCCTTTTTATTGATCACATTTGTTCTTGGACAATTTGGAATATATATATATGTGTGTGTGTGTGTGTGTGTGTGTGTGTGTGTGTGTGTGTGTGTGT
>NW_026586816.1:6679533-6741976 GCF_907164565.1 Psammomys obesus
TGTGTGTGTGTGTGTGTGTGTGTGTGTGTGTGTGTGTGTGTGTGTGTGTAGATATATAATATTTTACATTCTGTTATATGCAATAATAATTAATAAAAAAAAGAGGCCATGAATTTGAAGGAGAATTAGGAGGGGTCCGTGGGAGGGTTTGAAAGAAAGAAAGGGAAAGGAGCAACATTGAAATTTCATTATAATCTCAAAGGTGGACAAATCTATAGCTGCTCACACTCCATATGGTGACACGAGTGTTTAAGCATAGCACTCAAGAGGCAGAGACAGATCTCTATTTGAGTTTCAGGCCAGCCTTGTCTACACAGTAAATTCCAGGAGAGCCAGAGCTCCTCATCTAAAAATATAGCTGACCGTTCTGTCCACAGCGGGTGCCAGACAGGGGGGCAGGCACGTAGGCATGATAATTAGCTTTCTCTGTCTCAGCCTCACTCTGTCTCTCTGTCTCTCTCTGTGTGGCTCTCTGTTTCTCTGTCTCTCCGTTTCTGTGTCTCTCTGTTTCTGTGTCTCTTTCTTTCTCTGTCTGGCTGTTCTCTCTCGGTGTCTCTCTGTCTCTGTCTATCTGCCCCTCCCCCTTAATGTGACTCCTCCACTGTTGGGCTGCCTCCTGTCCTTCTACCTGAAGCCTGCTGGAGTCTCCTGCACTCTTCTTTTGATGTCTAGGATCCATCTTTCCCCGGAGCAGCAAACTCGTGTCTATATTTTGCTTCATTTCCTGTGATGAATCCTTGCTTTATTCCAGCACTAGCCTGCTGTGTGACCCTGGGCAGAAGACATCATGAGTCTTTGTCTTGTGAGGATAACCCAGGTGCCTCGCCGTACTTTGGAACTGTCAGGCGCAGGCTTCAACCACCAGCACACACATCATTTCCCGGCTCCCTTCAGGGACGGTCTTGGTTGCTTACTGGGATGAGATTGTTATATTCCTCTTCCTGTCTGGGAGTTAAAATTACCTAAATCCATGCATACAGCCATCGAAAGTATGTAAGGACTGCACTTAAAGTAAGAGGAGCTTTTGGCATTATCACTTTTAAAAAGATTTAAGTTTCTTTCTAACCTTATGGAGGAGACATTTGAATGATATCACTTTAAATAAACTCTAAACATTCACTCTGTAAAACACACAAAAAAGAAGCTTGATAAAGCATGTTTAATGGTAAGTCTATTTAATCATGATTATCCATAAAACTGAACCCTCTGCACACTCCGATGAAGGGTACCACTGAAAACATTTGAGTCTTCAGCCCTTGATAGCTAGAACTGGCTTTCCCATAGTAGAAACTCCACCAAGCACTCTTGATTCAACTAAGACACATTTTCCAGTCCCAATAGCTTATCCAAATGACTTGGATCCTCTACTACCTGTGTGTTTGCAGAGAGAAGAAGAGAGGAAAATTAATTCTCTTCATGGAGATGCTGCTGAAAGGCTAAGCGTCTTTCTGAGGAGCACAGCGACGGTCCTCTCTCTCGACGGCTCTAACAACAGTGACATCCCCTGGCTCCCTCAGACATGGGACTGCCTTGTTTCTCCTCTGTGGGCCAGAGGATTGGAGAACTACATGCCACAGTGAAAGACAGAAAGGCGCTCCGGCACCACGTGAATTTACACAGCTGATACGGCGTCACCTTTGCTCAGTGTTTTGTACTAATGAAACTGAAAAAAAAAAAAAAACAAGCAAATAGATAGCCCAAGAAAAACAACACAGGTAGAGCAACAGACCAGAAAACTACAAAATAAATCTGTACATTTGTAATCATCGACCTTGACAAAGGTAATAGAACATACAACCTCTCTTTAGAAAGTATGTATCTTAGGAGGCTCGGTGTGGTGATTCAAAACTGTACGACCAATGTAGGGGAGGAAGAGGCAAAGGAATCAAGTATTCAAGGTCATTTTAGACTATATAGTCCTGGAGCAGTCAAAAGAGACCTTGTCCGAAAAATACAACAAACAAGTCACAACAGAAAAATAGAAATTCATACTACCTCAAACTATATACAACCCCCCCCCTCAAAATCCACTAAAGACTTGAATGAAAGCAAAGTGTACGACATTAGAGAGATTATAGCACAAAGGGAGGTTCTTCTTAGTATTTAGCTTTTATTTTATTTTACTTCCTATCCCGGCTAGTTTATTGTCTACCTGATACAAGTTGTAGTTATTTAGGAAGAGAGACACTCACCTGAGAAACTGCTTCAGTAAGATCAGCTGTGGGCGAACCTGTAGTGCATTTTCCTAATTAGTGGTGGATGGCAGAGGGCCTAGCCCGATGCAGATGGCGCCAGCCCTGGGCGTGTAGTCTGGGGTGTATAAGGAAGCAGGCTGAGCGAGACAGGAGGAACAAGGCCGTGTACAGCACTGTCCACGGCCTCTGCAGCAGTTCCTACCTCGGGTTTCATCCTGCCTGATCCCTGCCCTGATTTCCACAATATAAAATGAAATAAACCCTTTCCTCTCCAAGTTGCCTTTGGTTGTGATGTTTTATCACAGCAATAAAACCTAATTATGACATTGGATAAGATTCTTAAAGCAGAGATTTTGACGGGAGATTTTATCAATTTACAAAATGTGTGACTAGCAAAGGGAACAATAAATAGAGTGGAGAGACAACCCTACAAACACACGAGGAAATATTTCTCCTATGTCTGATGGGGTTAATATTCAAATATATAAAGAGCCCAACAGCAGAAAAAAAATCACTCAAAACATTCAAAAGATCTGAAAAGCCGTCTCTCCAAAAAAGGCATATAAAAAAACCAACAGGTATATGAAAAAAATTATTTAATATTATAAGTTATCTGGAAAATGCAAATCAATAACCATGATGAGATATACCTCATATATGTTAAGATGGTGATAGTAATAATTTAAAAGCCAAACAGTAACAAATGTTGAGGATGGTGTAAAGAGGAATTTACACCTTTGTTGTGGAGGGAATATAAATTTTACCACCATTGTGAGGGACAAATGGAGGTTTCAAAAATCATTAAGACTAGAACTTATCATCCAGAAATCCACTCCTGAATAAACAGCTGAAGAAAATAGCATGTGTGTGGAAGAATGACCGGCTGGTTTGTGCTATTTGTAGCACTATTCATGTAGCCAAGGTATAGGAGCAGCCCAGGTGCCCATCTGTAGAGGAAAGAATAATTAAAACGTTAAATATCTATCTGTCCATATACCATCTTCACTAAAACAAAATCAATTATACACTTTAATATATTTTCAGATAAGTAATACTTATACGGAATTGATGGTTTCAAAGTTGAGGAAGAAGGACAGAGAAAATTTGACAGATTAAGGATATAGATATTAACGTGTTAGGAAGCTAGAACGCTTAGGGTGTTGCTAGTAAACTCTTTAAAGACTATCAAAATATAGTTATTTTCTAAGATAGTGTTTTCTACATCAGCAGTCCTGAAGATGAGAGGGAGCTATGTTCCAAGGTGGAAGAAAAGTGAAATACAAATGATTGTTCTATCGGATTGTTAGCATAATAAACAGGTTTGAGAAGCCGTTAAGACACTTCTTTCCTTAGGCATTCTTAGACAGTACTCTGCATACTCGATATCTCAGTAAGTGCTAGACTCAGTTGGAAAGTTATTCCATGTCACTTTCCAGACAGCCTCAGCTCATCACATTGAATTGCTGGGCCCCCAGCATAAAAGTGAAGCCCCAGTGGGTCAGACAACATCATGGATATTCAGATGCCAACCTTCACCCTGCCTGAACTCTTATCTTGCAAGAAAGACAAAAGATGCTGTATAGAGTCTGTTTTAGAGTGAAGAAGAAGTCAGTTCTTTTTAGCTGACTTTAAGGATGAGCACAGGCTTTGCCGGAGTCAACCTAAACATTTTGTGTTATTCTTGGCTTTCCTCCAAATAAAAATACACTGAACCTTCATAAGGTGAGTGCTTCAAATGGAAATGAGCATCACAACAACAAAACTCAGAGAAGGCCCTGTACAGAAAAACAAAACACAGAGTGGGGCTCCATTAGCTTTACCTTCTGTGGATGTGAGCCAAGCACTCAAGATTAGTAAGAAATGTTGGTTCTTATTGTAGGGCTTACATTTATTTAATTATCCTTCTGTATCTACAAGTCCTCACCTACAAATTGATGATATGAGCGATGTGCTCTCCATCAGATGTGCAGCCCACCTCGCAGCACAGACAGCCCTTGAGAACACATGCTGTGAAAGGATGGGGTTGCCATAGCAACAGCATCCACCACTCTCAAATCCTCCCTCCCCTAAGCGCCCTCCTTGCCAGGGCCTCATCTTCCCTGAAAGATTTCCTTCTTTTTTAAAAAAATTTTTTTCTCTTATGATTTATATTCAGTGGGTACCTACTGCCTTACCATGCTAGGCCCTGAATGTTGCTGTAGCTAGAACATCCATAATAAATATACATCATTGCTCTTAAGCTAAGATGCATATAAAAATCATTGAGAATCAGAAGTCTGCGTACTCTGTGCCTAAAAACTCAGCCTAGAAATCCTGACTGGTTTAATAAGCTCTGTTAATTTTGGGGAGCCTCTAATATATTCCAGTACTTTTATGCATACACAAAATGAGATTCTGAAACCATTAAAAAACAATGAAACAAATCCCTGACCCCTGGCAAATCCTGTCATTTGAAGAACAAACTGAGTACAAGCTCATGTGCTCAAGCCTGGCAGAATTCTCTGCGTGTGCCTGTTTGCATGCACAGTCTTATGACAGCGTACTTTTTCTAAATTCTTGCCACTACTCTGTTTTCCCTTTAGATCATACAAATCTTCCACCTTTTTCTAAATTCCTGCCACTAACTTTCCTAATTACTTAGTATGTCTATAACTATGGCTCATTGTTATAAATAACTATTAACACTAGCAATACTTAAGCTGCTGCAAATTTTGATTGGCTCCTGAGTAGAAGTTTCACCAATAAATGTTTTTTGTCCACAGTTTGGTGAAGGTTTCCCTCCCCGACTTGGTGAATATTTTATGATCCTGGCAAATCGGGTTCAGAAATAATGCAGAGACAATGGATTCTGATTATTTATGAACAAAGAGACAAGTTTGTTTTCTAGACGTTGGAAGCAAAAGGCTGATAACTTTTCTTGGAGACCTGTGAATTTGTAAAAAACACACTAAACACAAGGCATGCCAGTTTTTATCCATCAGAGCTTGAAAACTAATCAAACAACTGTGGGTTCCGCACTGCGCATCCTGGGTGGGCAGAAGCTCTAAGAGTCAGAGCACAGACTCTGAAATTTTCCATGTAAGCACTGCCATTCAGTGAGATGTGTCTACCTCTGCTTAAACCTCGCATCTTTGGTTGAGGGGGGTTACGAAGGGCAAACTGGTGAAGTTAGGTTCTGTCATTTTTCTAGCTCCCTTCAGATAAAGAAGGGTACTTCAACTCCTGCCTCTCTGACCCGTTGGGATGAATAATTCTTGGATATTGGGAGCTGTCCTGTGCACCGTGGGATATTTAACACACATTGGCCTCCACCCACTAGGTGCCAGATGCATCCAACCTCTGTCATTTTAGCAAAGATGACTCCAGACACTGCTAAGTCTCCTCTGGAGGGCAAAGTCGCCCTTGGTTGGGAGCTAATATTCAGCTTATTGGCCTGGAATGACCATTTGTGATTCTTGCCCACAGACTGTTGCTTTGAGAACAATGCTTCCTTCCTACCTTAACTTGGCCCAAACTGCCTACTTTGTTCTTTCTTCCTTCATGCTGCTATTGATACATAATTTACATATTCTATAACGTACCCTGTGTTTAATTTAGCTCTTACATTTCCAGAGACTTGCAACTGTCTCTACAAGCCACGTTTAGAATGTTTTCATTCCTTCCGAAATAAACTCCGCACACGTGAGCAGTCACTTCCCACTCCGCATTCTCTTCACTCCACACATCTACTAATCTACTTGCTATGTCTACAGATTTTCCTACTCTCACATTTTCACACGTGTAGACTTACGCAGTGTGTAGTCTTCTGTGGTTGCCTTTGTCCACTTCACGCGAGGCATTCAAGGCATACAACACAACCCTTAGCTTGTGCTGTGGCATTTATCAGCAACTCGCTCCATTTCATTGTACGGATACACTACACTTATTATCTAATCATCTTATTTTGGCTTTTATAAATAATATACATATTTGAATATTGCTCTGAATATACATGAGCAAGTTTTCTAAATCCACTGTCACCTTTAAGGCTTTTGGAATAAGGGAATTTACTGCATTATGTAATATTTTGGTACTTAACTTATTCAATAACTTCTAAACTGTTTTCCAATAGCGGTACTAGTATTTTAAACAGCCCCATGAATGAAGCCCCAGTGTGATCCATCTCTCTCTTGCCCTATTGGGAAGCACACAGATTTACTGGGTGGAGAGTGCCTTAAGCTTATTCAGTTTAGTGGCACTGAATGACGCATTTGGTGAAACTTGGTACGTGACCTTTGTGGTCCTAAATTTAAAAAGAGCATTTTACTATCTACAGAGAGGGAGGTTCTTTTGGTTTTTAATAATGAGGAATAACATATGCCATTTTCATGCTGGTGTACGAAATGCTTTGAGCATATTCTGTGCCTGTTATCTACCCCACTCCTCACTCTCCCCACTGCTGGTTAGTGCTTTTGTTCCCCACACAGCTGTGTTTCTACTTTCAGGTTCTCTGTTCACACATGACTTTATGTATATCTGACATCTAGATTGTTCTAACGCGACTTTTTTCTGATGTTGACTGGCAGTGAGAAAACTTGTCTGTGGCTGGAAAGCATTTCCTTAGTGTGCACACGCAGTGTTTTCCTCTTCTCTGCCTCTGTTGTGGCTACTAGGTGGTTCCATAACTTAACCATTGGGAACCAGGCTGCAGTGAATACTGTTGTGCAAATATCTCTGTAGACTTGGAGTCCTTTGGGTAAATGAGAAGAACATAAATGGGTCACAGGGTAGATCTGTTTCTAGTGTTCAAAAGACCCTCCACCCTGATACCATAGTTCTTAGAATAGTTGACATTCCCAACAGCAGCAGCAATGCAAATGGAACTGCATCAAATTAATAAATTTTAGATTTTATTTTAACTTTGTGCGTGTGTGTGCGCATGTACACACAACACGTGGGCGTGGGCGTATGGGTGTGCACATGCCATGGTACTCAGCAAAGGTCAAAAGGAAACTTTTGGAGGTCAGGTCTCCTTTCAAGGTAGATTCCGGGGACCACAGTCAGGTCATCAGGTTTGCGCAACAAACGCCGTCACCTGCTGAGCCCTCCGGCTGGCTCCGCAGTTTGTGTCCCTGAGGGCCACCTGACTGCGTCTGCAGTGGAGTCTCAGTGCGGTCTCTTTTGCGCCCTTCTCTCCAGGGTTCTACATTTGCACGTGTTTATGGGCCATGTGTTCCACATCTTTTGAGAACTGTTTACTCATTTACTGAAGTCGTTCTTTGAATTATTCGAGTTCTCCTTAGATCTTTTTAATTCTGTGCATATTGTAGATTTCTTCTCTATCAAATATATAAGTAGCAAAGATTTCTCCCATTCTGTGAGCTCTCTCTTTCCTCTTTTAACTCTTTTCCTTTGTTGTGCAGATGACTTTCGGTTTCATGAAGCCCCTTTTGTTAATTGTTGGCACCACTCCCTCTCCTGACTGAATTCTACACAGAAAATGTTTGCCTGTCTTGAAGTGTTTTCCCTACTTTTTCTTTTCTCAGTTTTATTCAATATTTATTCAGCTCTTACGCTAAGGGCTTGGATCCATCTAGAATTGGTTTCTTTTACAGAATGAGAAACAGAGATCCAGTTTCTCTGTGTATG
This sequence comes from Psammomys obesus, assembly GCF_907164565.1. Taxonomy (NCBI): domain Eukaryota; kingdom Metazoa; phylum Chordata; class Mammalia; order Rodentia; family Muridae; genus Psammomys; species Psammomys obesus. The sequence continues at coordinate 6,687,357 of NW_026586816.1, forward strand.
TCTGTGAGCCCATATGTACACACATGCATTCGTGTGTGTGTGTGTGTGTGTGTGTGTGTGTGTGTGTAATTATGTTTGTGAGGATGAATGTACTCATGTGCATGTCTGTTTGCAGGCGAAAGATTAGTATGTGTTAGCAAAAAAAATTAGGAAAGAAATTAAAAAAATAGAAATTCGTAAAAATTAAAACACAGCCAGACACAGTGGCACACACCTGTAATCCCAGCCCTCAGAGAGGCAGAGGCAGATGGAGGCTGTGAATTCAAGGCCAGTCTGGTCTACAAGGCAAGTTCAGGACAGCCAGGGCTTCACAGAGAAACCCTGTCTTGAAAAAAAATGGTATAGGCTGTTTTCCTCAGTTGTTCTCCAGCTAACCATTTTAAAAAAGGTCTTTTCCTGATTCCATTGGCCTTCCAGATGTTGGGAGTCACAAATCCGCTTCATTGCACCTGGCTTTTTATCTGTGTGCCAAGGAGCCAGACTCAGCTCCTCATGAGAGCGAGCACTCTATCATTTGGGCCATCTCTCCAGGCCTAAATTATTCTTGAAATGTAGATATTCATCTTTGCCAGCACAATTTGTTGAAGAGGATGTCTTTTCTCCAATGTATATTTTTGTCATCTTTGTCAAAAGCAGGCGCCTGTGCCTGGGTGGGTTTATTTCTGGGTACTTTGCTCTGTTTCATTGATCTTTGGGTCTGTTTTGTGTTAGTACTGTGGAGTTTCTTATTGCAACAGCTCTGTGGTACGACTTGAAATCATGTATGGTGATATTTCTAGAATTGTTCTTTTTGTTCCCAATTGATTTGGCATCTGGGGTCGTATGTCTTTTCATGATTTCTTGTTTTGTTTTCTTTTCAATTTCAGTGAAGAGCACTATTGAAATTTTTGATAGCAATTTCACTGAGTCTATAGATTGTTGTTGGGAACACAGCCATTTTCACAAAACTAATTCTTCTAATACAGCATGTGAAGTTTTTCTATCCTCTGTGGGCCTTTTTCATTTTTAAGCATTTAAAGTTCCCATTATAAAGGTCTTTCGTTTCCTTGATTAGATTCATTCCTATGTATTTCTAAAAGAACGGTGAATGGATTAAATTCCTGATTTTCTAACATTTCACTTTAAGGCTACATTTGTCTTTGATGGTGAAATTTGGTTTTTGGAGAAAAAAAAAGATGGATTTCACTTTTCAAGTACAGCCTGCTGTCTTTTAAATGTGGATTTAGCACATTAATAACCAAAGCTATAACAGAAATGCATGTGTTTGTTGATCTTATAATGTTTGATGTCTCTTGTTCCTGTTTTTTAACCACCCTTGTAGTGTAGTTTATTCTTTCCCACAGTATATTTTTTTCAATCAGACCATGGGATTCCTTCAAGCATCTTCAGCTGCACTCTTTTTCATGTTCATCAATTAGTTCAAACTGGTTTTTATCTTTTAAAGTCCTTATTTCTTTCTCCATTATGACAAATAATTTTCTGGATATAGTAAAGTAGGTTGGCAAATATTTTCTTTCAGCTCTGGGATGTCATTATCCCATGGACTCGTGGATGTTAGGGTTTGTGTTGAGACATTTGCTGTAGTTATGTTTTATTTGCTTTTATATGTGATTGATGCGTATCTATTATAGCATTTGATGTTTTCCTTTATCCTCTATGGTTAGTGTTTTAACTACAGTATGATGTAACATATTCTTTTTTAGTGTTATCTCGCTTCAGGATGACTACATTTTTCTCTAAGTTTCTGATTGTTTTTTAAATAATTCTATTGAATAGGTTGCTTCTACCGTTAGTCTGCTGTTGTTGTTCTTTCATCACCACGATTCACTGTCTTTTAGTTGTGTTCCCAAGAATTTCCGTTTTGCTTACATTTCTTTTTTAAAAAATAGTTGATTTTGTATATGCATGTGTGTCTGTATGGGATATGTGCCCACAAGTGCATGTGCCCATAGAGGCCAGAAGTCACAGCAAGAGAGCAGGAGTCATAGGAAGTCATGAAATACCTGCCATGGGTTCTGGAAACTGAAGCAGGCTCCTCTGGAAATCAGGAAACATTCTTAACCACCGAGCAATCTCTCTAGTCATATCCATATTTTCTTCTTATTTGTTTTATCGTTGTTGGTGTCTAATTCACCCATCATGCCCTACATCCCAGATAGCATGTCTTCTGATCGTTTTATTCTGTTGGTGAGGTTTTCTTGTGTGTGAGGTGCATATGTGTGCAAGTATGTTGAAGGTGGAGTCATGGCGTGGCACGAATGTGCTGTTCAGTGTTGTCCACTTTGAGACCCACCGCCTTGTTTGCTGCTGTGTCTGTCAGCCTAGCTGGCCTGAAAGCTTCAGAGCATTCCAAAATCCATAGCCCCATCTTGTTGTAGAATCCCTGGGTATACAGATCTTTATAGCACATTGACATATTGGGTTCTGGGGATCTGAACTCAGGTCATGCTGGCATGACAAACGCTTTTCCTACAGAGCCATTATCTTGCCCTCCCCATGAGGTTTGCCTCTAAGCTGATCTCTCTCTCTCTCTTGCTCTCTCTCTCTCACACACATTGTCTCTTTTTTGTTTTCTTTCCTTTTGGGGGAAGGAAATAGGTTACTGCATTTATAATTCTAAAAGTTGAATTTGATTCTTATTGTTTCTTGCTATTTAAATAACATATTTCATGTCTTATATTGTTTTCCTTATTTTATTAATTTTTATTATCTTTGAACTCACTTAGGAGTTTACTTGTTTACTAAGAGTAAACTTAGGAGTTTACTAAACATTATTATGACTATTCTTTGAAATTTCTTGCTGATTTCATCGTATTCTTTCTCATTGTTAGATGCTACTGCAGAATTTCAATGAGTGTGAGATATGATGCTCTGACTCTTTTATGTTTCTCATATTACATAAGATTGAAGATTCTGCCTCTAGGGTTATTTCATCGATTGGACTTGTATTCATTGATATATTCTTTCAGCTGAGATATTTGCACTATTTAAACGCTGTTATGTTTCAGTAGAGTTGAGGTGTGTAGTCATGGTTCAGCAGTAAAACTCTCAGTGTGTGTGTGTTCAGGACACCTGCCATGACAGCACTGTTGCTCTGAGAGTAGAGTGTTGACTTTTAGAATGAGTTTCTGGCACAGCTGAGATGAACTGGGGGGGGGGGGGGGCGTGGATCTGAGCTCAGCCCCTGATGCTCTCTGCAGCTCCGCAGTGCTGCATCAAGGAAGATGTGGGAACCCTGGGGAAGGTTCAGGAAACCTCAGCAGAAGCCTCAGAAGGGACCCTCCCAGGGTTACTCTCAAGCCCCATTGCTCTCTGTCCGTGGAGATGTGGTTGCTTCCTGCAACCTTGAAAGAACACTTTGCCCATTGTGGCTAAACCAAACAAAGATGGTTGTGTGGGGAAAACTGAATATTTCCAAAAATGTCCTACCCTCTCCTTTAAGGATAAGCAGAAGAATACTCATTCAGGAAAGCACCCTCCTCCTTAGCTTTAAATCAACATCAAGCACTGAGCTGAGATCTGAGTCATTTGAGAACTGTCGGATATTAAACTGATGGCACAGAGGGCCCCTCCAGGTGAAATGTGTACCACATAAGGACATGCTGATGGAATATGAACCTTTGAGTTTGCTCAAAAGAAATCTATTTTGCCTAAATGAACCACAAAATGGAACTTCAAAAGAAAAAGAACAGGAACCCAGTAACAAAGCACTGAGCACTTAGGGACCACAGTGACAGCAACAGTCAGGAACACAGTGGCAGCTGCACTCAGAGACAGTGACAGGAGCTAGTGTGACTAGATGTTTGCTAGTAATTTTTAGAACCAGCTTACTCAAATTATTTTTTTTCATTTAACCTATCACAGCTAAACTACAAGAGAAAGAAAACTTCACCAGTTCTATAGGTCCTCAAGAAACTTAGAGAGCTTACCCATGATGTGACAGTTAATCCCTCATCATTTTAGATATTTGCCGAGGCTGACCTGTTCCCATACTCCTTTGCTGCCAACTTTTGACTACCTGCTGTAGTTCTTTGAACAGGGTTGAGGCCTCATGGTCTTTCCCTTGTCCACTTTTAGAATAGCTATTGTTGCTGTCCTCATTCAGCTTATGTTTAGTCAGTCATTTAACTGTAATTGGGGGTTATGTCTTAGGAGGAAATCAAGATTTAATAATATCTCAGGAGGAGTGTTGTCTGTTGAAGGAGATGAGTTTTGAGGAGTTCACACACACAGAGAAGAACCCATGAAGATGCAGTGAGGAGCCAGCCATCTGCAAACCAAGGAGAGGGCTCTACAATGACAGCTTGGTCATAAACATCTAGCCTCCAGACTGGGAAAATAAATTTGTGTTGTTTAATCAAAATGGCTACTGTGTGTGTTGTTGTCAAGTTACACAATAATTGGGCCATTATCATTACCTCTTCCTCTTTAAGGAAAAAAAACACTTCAGACACTGCATTTAGCAATAATTTTTCATACAACACCAAAAGCACAGGCAGTAAAATTAAATATAATGAATTTCATCAAAATTAAAAATATCTATGCACAGAAGACACAATTAACAGAGTGAAAAGGAAAGCTACAAAAAGGCAAAATATTTGTAAGCCAAACATCTCATAAGGGGTTAATCCTGAAATACATAAAGAATCTTCAAAACTCAACAAAAACAATGAAACTGGAAAAAAGAAATAAAATAGTCAAAGAAGCATTTTTCCAATAAAGTATAAAGATGCTTAAAGAATACATAAAAAGATGCTCAGAGTCACTAAGCAGAAGGTATATTCAAGTCAAAATCACAAAGAAATAACACCTAAAGGCTCTTTGATCACCTCTCCCTGAGGGGGCAGCAGCCTTTCCAGGCCACAGAGGAAGATAATGCAGCCAGTCCTGAAGAGACCTGATAGACTAGGGTCAGATGGAAGGAGAGGAGGACCTTCCCTTATCAGTGGACCGGGGGAGGGGCATGGGAGGAGAAGAGGGAGTGAGGGAACAATTGGGAGGGGATGAGGAAGGAGGATACAACTGGGATACAAAGTGAATAAGTTGTAATAAATATAAAAATTTAAAAATCAAAAATTACAAGTGTGTATGAAGATACAGAGAGATTGGAGCACATGTCCTGTTGCTGAGATTGTATGGTGATACAGCTACTACAGGAAAAGCATGGTCATGCTCCAAATATTAAATATATGTGACCACATAGGACCTAGCAATTTCATGTTTAATTATATACCAAAAATGTTGAAAAGAGAGATACAGACATTTGTGTACCTGCAATTATAGTAGCAGTAATTACATAGGCAGAAGATAGAGAGTATCCAAGTATCCATTGGCAGATGGATGGATAAACAAAATTCAGAATATTCATAGAGTGGCACATCATGACGACTCTGATATGTGCTGTAACCCAGTTGAGCCTTAAGGAGAGTTTTATTGTGAAACTCACCAGTCTCAAAGGATGACTTGTACCTGACACAATTCTATAAATGGTTTCAGGGAGGCAAATTCACGGAAAGAAAAGAGAGGCTGCAAACAGCTTCAGAGGCACTGGAAGAGTTACAGGTCAATGTGAAGTTTCAGTGTTGGAAGACAAAAAACAAAACAAAATAAAACAAAACAACAACAACAAAAACAACGCAGCAATACTTGGACACACAGCTGCACGTCAACATGGATATGCTTAATGCCACTGAACAGAATGCTAAAAGGTTGGGTGAATTTTAGCTTAATGAGAACTTGCAGCTTAAGCCACATACAAATCCTAATGCACACAAGAATTTTATATTCCATATCTCTCTCAAAAACAAAATAAGTTATAATTTATGTTTTTAAATCTTAGGGTTGAATAATAAACTCCCTATGCCATAAAGTATGGCTTATTAAACACATGAGTTTTAGAAGGAAAAGAAAAAGAATAGTCTTATAATCTCAAAGAAGAAAGTGAATACTTAAGATGAAACAAGAAAATGGGCTATGTGGGCATTCCCACATCGGGGGACCATTGGGGCTCCTGGCCTAGGCGACTTCCGCTGACGTGACCTTGGAAGCAGTCGGGATGAGAGTCCGTGACCTGATGCTAGAGAGTCTTCACAGAGCCGACCAAGCAGTGGCAGTCTCGGAGATGGTGGCCCAAAGCTATGTACCGTGCTCCCTCTCCGGAATAAGCAAGTCCGCCAATGCTCCCCGACTCCCAGTGTCTCTGTGATGACCCCATGCCTCCCACTCCCCGGGCCCCGACCCCTGTCCTCACCCTCGGGCTGGACCCTTGGGAGAAGGACCAAGAGGGGTATACCAGAATCATCCTTCTGGCAGTGAAAAACCTTACTGAAAAGTAAGGCTTCAAGCCGTATCGATCTGCAGCACAGCTCCTGCATCCTGACTCCGGGGACATGCTGGAAGCAGGCAGAAAGATTGTGAAAGCCAGAATACTAAGAAGTGTGCTGAGACTGTCTCCTAGAAAGAGCTGCATCAACAAGACCTGACAACGACTTTATGCCGACAGAAAAGGGGCAAAAACCTTTGGCTGTGGAGGTCAACCCCATCCCTAGACAAAGAACTGCAGGGAACTAACGACTTCTGAGGGAGCCTTAACCTCTCCAAGGGATGAGCCCGCTAAGGGTTACCTAACACAAAGTGGTCAGCCATGAGCCCATATACACACACACAATAACAACAAAATGGATCCAGCTGTGTGTGCGTGTGTGTGTGTAAAACAATATAATAATCAAAGAAAAAGGGTATCAATTTGGGAAGGAGAGGGACATGGGAGAAGTCATAAGGGAAAAGATGCATGCTAAAAAGAGGAAAGGTGTAGTTATATTCTAATTAAAATGCATTAAAAAGCTTCAAAAAATGTTTGTTATACAATAGAAAAGATGTTTGATAGACAGGAGCAAATCAGCATTATCACTTTGGAGGCAGAAGACATGTCCAGAAATACTAAGAATGGATTTGTTGTCTCACTTTGTTCTCCTCAAGATCAGTAGAAAGAGTAGGGTGCTGTCTGAGGAGAGCAGCAGACAAACCCATCAAGGGCTGCTTTAGGACCTCTGGGCAACACAAAATAGTGATAATGTATATTTCAACCATACTGAAAGTAAGTTGTGATATCCTAGTCACCCTACTTTGGTAACATTTAGGATTCTTCTTATGTATTTGTGCAAAATATTTTAAAACAAAATTGTATTTGCTACTTCAAAAAAGAACATATTTGAAGCTCGAGTAACAAGGAAAGGCTGCTATCCAGACTATATAAACAGCTTCTGAAAAATCAACAAGACAAGCCGCTCCATAGGAAAACAAGTGAAAAAATATATATAGAAGAAACAGCAAAGAACACAACATAGAAAGGTGGCCCATCTTCCTGGTAATCCAGGAAGGGCAACATTTCCTAAGGGACCTTTGGCTGCATGTGCAAGGCTGAAAAGCCCCATGCTTGCCTCCTGCCTGCAGAGCTTGCCAGAACCATCCAGGAAACAAATTAGGCAGGATCAGCCAAAGCTAATATCTGATGAGGAAGCAATTCTGTTTCTAGGAGTACATCTAAAAACGTGTCATCAATAAAGTAGACAATTGTCCTGTGTTTGTGGCTTCAGCAGGTCACAAGACTGAAAATACTTGGGGGAAAAAAGCAAAGTCTTCAGCAAACATGTGCTGACTTTCCCAGCTGCCACTATTTCTTAAACAACACAGTATAACTGCTTATTCACGTGACATTTACATCACATTAGGCAGTAAAAGTAATCTAGAGATGAGAAGTGTAGGAGAGGGTTGCGTAGGATATATGTAAATGCTGTGCTCTTTTACATAAAGGACATGAGCATCTGCAGACTTTATTTGTGGGGGCTACTGGAACCAATCTTCCACAAATACTGAAGGATGGTTAGATATAAAATGTTCAGAAGAGAATGTTTTATTATTTTTAATTTATTTTTAATTTATTACAATTTATTCACTTTGTATCCCAGCTGTAGCCCCCTCCCTCAGTCCCTCCCAATCCTGCCCTCCCTCCCTCTTCTCTTCTCATGCCCCTTCCCCTGCCCACTGATAGGGGATGTCCTCTTCCCCTTGCCTCTGACCCCAGGCTATTAGGTCTCATCAGGACTGCCTGAATTATCTTTCTCTGTGGCCTGATAAGGCTGCCACCCCCTGGGGGGGGGGGGGGCGGGGAATCAAAGAGCCAGACACCAAGTTCATGTCAGAGACAGTCCCTGTTCCCTGTTCCCTGTTCCCCTTATTAGGGAACTCCAGAAGAGAATGATTTTTTTGTTTTTTGTTTGTTTGTTTTGTTTTGCTTTGTTTTTTTAGAAAATGAAAAAACAGAATTATAAACTAGTGAACATTTGGAAATAGCATAATTCCTTCAACAGGAGTGAGGTTATTTAACTGTGGGATATTCATGTTATAGAATAAAAAACAGCATACAGAAACTTAACAATATGGACAAATCTTATACACAGAACCTGGAGGAGAAATGCACACTGCAGATAGATGTGCAAGAGAACTAAGCTATCTGTATAAGTTTTTTAAAGGTGCAAAATTGCATGGGTCTAAAAATAAAACTGCTGAGTCTTAGGGTATGCTGATTTGTAGCTTTGCTGGTTAATGCCACATGCCTCTTAGGAATTCATGCATACCTCAGTACTTGATAAATATCTGGAAGCCAAAAAATAGTGAACATCTACAAATTAGGAAGGGAAATGTCGTGTAATTGAGGGGGTCCTGTGATATATCATTAAACTTTGTTTTATAACCTTAATAATAGGCAAAGCAGTTATGTTTTATTTCATTTCTTTGGGCTTTGTAAAAATTTATATGAGTTTTGTGGCAGTATTGCTATTGTGTGCTATTGTATTCATATTTCTGGTGGCAACAATTGGTCCCCACTTTAAACCCATTTTTAACTAATCAGAGTAAGAGAGATAAAGAGGATGTTGGGGGACAATGGAATCTGAAATTGCATGTAGCTTCAGCTTTAACCCGAATATAACATCACCTGTTGTTTTTTAACAGACAATTTTAAATTTTTTTATTTTAATTTTTATTAGTTACACTTTATTCACTTTGTATCCCCCCTATAGCTCCCTCCCTCCACCCCTCCCAATCCTACCCTCACTCCCCTTCTCCAAGCATGCCCCTCTCCAAGTCCACTGATAGGGGAGGTCTTCCTCTCCTTCCTTCTGATCCTAGTCTATCAGGTCTCATCTGATAGGATGAGTGCATTGAGGAGTGGGTGCATCATCTTCCTCTGCGGCCTGGTAAGGCTTCTCCCCCCTCAGGAGGAGGTGATCAAAGAGCAAGCCAATCAGACACACAGAGTATATACTCACTCATAAGTGGATATTAGACATATAATATAGGATAAACCTACTAAAATCTGTACACCTAAAGAAACTGATTAAGAAGGAGGACTCTGGCTAAAATGCCACTGTATCAAGAAAATTGCTGAAAGAGGATTAAGCTATTCATGTTTACAGTGATTGGAGCAAAAGTTAACATTGTCGCTATTGTTATATTGCATAATATATAATATGCTATATGTATTATGATACAATATTATATGTAACATATCACAAATATAATTTATTTCTATTCTATATAAAGGGATTTTGGAAGGAAAGCATTTCAGGACCAATTCTAGAATTTATCAGGGATCCAGTTGTCTTTGTCTTGTGCTGCATCTACAAGCTGGTCCAATCCATGCTACAGCCATCATAATGACAATGTTAAATAGCGGGAGGGCGGGGGGATTACTTTTTAACTTTTCTAAAGATGCTCCTAGGAAGTCATGAGACATTTCTGCTTTGATTATTCCCTTTTCCCAAAGCAGCAGTCACACTGCCATATCCAATTCTAAAGTGTTTCCATTCTTCTTAGCTAAGCCCAACAAAAACAACTTGACTTGTATTAATAAACAAAAGGAGCAAAATAAATCCTGGGGCACACCCTCCATTTCTATTTCAAAAGCCTTATGTGGGTTTGAGAGAGGGCACAGAGGGAAACGCTTATGGCACAAGCATGACAGCCTGAGTTCAGTCTCCAGAACCCACGGAAAAAGCTGGACCTGCTGACCTGCATCTGCAGTTCCATCATTCCTACAGAGAGACAGGAAGTGGAGACAGAAGGATCCACCAGAAGCTCATGGGCCAGCTAGTCTCAGGTACACTGTACTGTGGCAGAAACAAGAGAGAGCCTGCTTCAACAAGGCAGAAGTTGAGAACTAACATCCCAAAGTTGTCTTCCGACCTCCACATATACAATGTGGCATGTGCACAATGGCATTCACGCACAAATACATAGTTAATTAATTTACTTGTAAAAGCCCTGGGTGTGTAGATGACAGTATTGTTATGATAAAGAAAAAAAATGTCTGAAATTAAAACTATCTCTGTTGTGCCTCCTAAGAATTTGCACTAAAACTCTTGTGGTTAAAAAAAAAAAAAATCACAGGTTTATCCTAATCCCCCATCTCTCTTACTGAGAATGAGTTAGGTGGAGTGAAGCAGAATGAAAAATCTCTTGAGGAGGTCTTTGAGATTATTCCTGTACTGTGGCAACATACCATCTGGCCTTTTGTTCTTTAGTGGGACACTGGAGATACAAAACAAATCTTAAGCTCCCACCCCACCCGCAGGTAACAAACAGGACCACAAATCAGTGAAAGAGCAGACTGAGGTCAGGCAAAGCCAGGCAAGGAGGGGCTGAAACAGATCAGAAGGTGGGATTGGTCATGTTTGGGGATTAGGGCAAATTAATTAAATTATGAGGACATCTTTGGAGAACTTTGGAGGTATCCCTTATTAGGTATGGAGAAGCCAAATAAATTTTACCTACACATGAAAATATAAGGTTCTGGCCTTTATTTGAGGCCCGGGTAGTTACAGAGGCTGTATGCTGTGCACAGGAAGATACTGGTGGTAGTTCTCAGAGCAGACATACCAGGAGGATAGCACATCTGTTTAGAGATGTTAGTTTCCATGTGAACCTCATTGTTGCTCTAGGGACTGTTTTCATATTCACAAGGCAACTTTAAATGGGAGAACACTATAATTTCTTGAACTATGTCAGCCTGGAGGATGTCTATTGAAAGCCACCAACTGCCAGCATGTTATTAGTTCCTGTCCTGGAAAACACTGTCTTCTCTCTCACACAGTTCCAACCTTGAATGTTATCAATAGACATTTCTAACTCCAGCTTACTCTTTCCTGATCTTCAGAATAAGTAGTGTCCAATGCAGTGGGAATCTGCAACACCACCAAGCTTCAGGCAAGAAAATTTTCTGGTGGTAAATTTTCTGGTGGACCAATTTCTGTGAGGGACAGTGCAAATACATTTCAATTTTAAGTCTTGCTTTTCTGACCAGCTCTAGAGACACGTAATATAGCCTCTCATTAACAGTTAATGGAGATCTTACAGACCCTTTTGTTATTATTATTCAAGATTCATCACTATCTAAAGTGTTTTTAGAATAAAAAATAAATTGTCCAAATTTGGATTTTTATGAACAGTGTGCCATCTTCTCTAGAGTAATTTCTATAATCTGCCCTATTCTTAATGTTTTTTTTTTGTCCTCTTTAAATAAGAGCATTTCCCACATGTCTTTAGGTTAGTTTCTGATCTTATTTTATTCCCATGTAAACTGATTAGTAGTTTAGATTTTTATAATGGGTCACTACTGTTTTTAAAATTACATGCAGTGTTGGGGATTGAACCCAGGACCTGACAGATGATAGACTAGTGAACTACCACCAAGCTAGACCCTTAGAAAATGGCTTACTGGTTCACAAAGTTGGTCTCCACTTACATTCTTGACTTTGATTTCATAACTGTTCTTGATTTCAGAACTGTTATCACACATATACTTTCCCAGTAGATCCTGGTGTCATTATCTCAGCCTCCAGCCAGCTCTGATGTTTCATGCTGTTGACTTCAAAAGTGCAGATGATATTGGCAAGGCTGCTGTCTTATGATCTGGGTTCCTCCCATGGCTCCCATCGACCTGGATGACCATTGTCCTAAGTATTATGGTACTCCTTCAACCTTTTTCATAAAAATCTCTGAAGACACCAAAATCTAGAAGAACAAGACTCCACAGCACTGTATTCAATTCAGAAGTATTCAGTGCAGTTTGCCATGTCTTATTTCTATTTCCAGATCTGTATTTATTTTATTTGCATTTGTGTTGAACTGTGTGAACACTGTAGGCACCCTGATACTTCACCCCTAAAAGCAGCAGCATGAATGTCCTGAAAGACATTGTTACGTCACCTACATGACTCCCTTAACACACCGATAGCCAATCTATGTTCAAGGTTGCTCGCTTCTTCCCAAGATATCTTTATAGATTTTAGGATTTTTTGCTATCTTATGCAGTTTTGTTTTATTTATTTATAGGTATAATTCACATAGCATAAATATTGCCTTATAATGTACATGATATAGCGATTTTTTAACATACTCATATCACAACAAATATTGCTCTGTACTTCTAATTCCAGTGGATTCTTATCACCTGAGAAGCAATCAGCAACCTCTGCCTTTGATCCTTCTCCAGTCTAGTAGCTCCCAATCACTGCTTTGCTTCTACCTTTGCTAGCTTATAGCTTATGTATGTATGTATGTATGTATATATGTATGTATGTATGCATGCATGCATGTATGTACTTAGTTACTTATTTATTTCCTTTCTTTGTGAGAAGGGTCTCACCACCCCATGGTGGCCTCCAACTTTCAGTCTTCCTATCTAACTCTTCTACATGCATATGCATCATACCCTGCACATTTCCTACAGGTGGTGTCATACAGCCTTTGGGACTGTTTTTTTTTTTTTTTTTAACTTAGTATAATGCTTTCTAAGTTCAGTCATATAGCAGCATGAATGGGTTTTTATTTCTTTTATTGCTAAGAAGACGCTGCAGGAGCTGGGGAGATGGCTCAGCAGTTAAAGCGCTTGACACAAAGGAAGGAGAGTTCACATCCCCAGAGCTAACACAAATGCTAAGCGGACATGGCAGCTTGCCAGAAATTCCAGTCTCAGAAGGTAGAGACAGGGAATCCATGGCTAAGCTGGCCAGTGAAATTAGCTGTATCAGTGAGCTCTGGGGTTTGACTGAGAACCCCTGCCTCAAAGAATAATAAGGTAGAGCGTGATCAAGGAAGATTCCTGACATCACCTCAGGCTTCCACATGTCGAGTGCATACATATGTATCCACACATATGTGAACATACATATACAAATATGTTCTCTACATACACATACAAAGAAGAAAATTACACTGTAATATGAATAGAAACAAACCACACATTAATTGTTCAGTATTTAATAAACATTTTGGTTTTTTTTTTAAATAACCAATGTATCTTACCTAGCTATGAACTACAGTAATGTCCATTATGTAAAAATATACCCACGTGTGAAACTGTGGCACAAACGTCATGGAGGCAACCAACAACCTAATAACTAGATGTAAAGCCTGCTTCTCAAAGGAAGACACATACAGGCACTATAAATTTAGTCAAGAACCCACGGTTTTGGAGCTCACAGTCCCCAGGAGTGAACTCACTACTATTATTCTGCTACCTGGGCATAGTATCAAAATACCCTCTAACTCTATAACCCTTTAGATTAATTCAGTTCTCAGACCTACCAGAGAAGTTTCTTTGTGCAGTGGGTAATGGTTAACATAGACTCTCACAACTGTTCACAGTGAAAAGAATATGTGTCAGTGGAGAACTCAGCCACAAATAGGACATTCCTGTGATCCTCCCCAAGACTCAGGGACCATCGTGTAAATGGGGGGTGATGGATATAGGAACCAAAGGTTGAAGAAGATCAGAGTAAAACAGTATCTTCCAGACACAACCAGATGCTTCCCCCATTAACTCGTAACAGTTGTGGCTGCCTGTGTGACACCTACACATCAGTCAGCATTCTAGAATGCAGTTGGAAGGGGCCTATGATCCTCTGCCCTACAGAGGACAACTGTGGACAGTGGGTGGGGAGGAGAGTTGGCTTTCTGAGGGGGAGGGTCTGGAGGGTGGACTGTGCTCCAGTGAGTGGCCAGGAGTACGTGGGCAGCACATGATGAAGCTGGTGGGCTATTTAAAAAGAGAGAACATGAAGGAGAAAGAGCATTGAAGCCCAGCGGTTCTGGGAAGACTTACGAGGGGAGTTGGGGAAAATATGATTAAAACACATTGCATTAAATTCTTAAACGTACATATGCAAACACTAATATATGCATATATCTGCATATATGCAACCAGATACCCTCACAATCACAATACATAATACACACTTTTTCACACACACACAAACGCACACTGAGCAATCTGTGTGACTTTATGAATGGACACAGAAATGCACCAGTCCATGCAACAATGCAGTTCAACAATGCAACAAATAGCAATTCACATGTTCTAAAAAGCCTTGGTTTATACAGATGACATGCTTTCAGGAAGTTATCTCTATGTTGTTGGCTGTTTTTAAATGGCAAGAGTTTGGGCTGCCAAGATGGCTCAGCAGGAAGCGCCTGGTGGCCTTAGTTTGATCCCTAGGGCTGGCTCATAGTAAAAGGGGAGGAAAGACCCCTGCAACTCATCTTCTAACCACCACATTCATGGTGTAGAGCTCCTGTCCGCACACACAAACGTATGTACGATGAACATGTAAAAATATAACAACATAAAATTCCATTTTGATAGTCTGCAAGGACTTTCAGAGGCCCTCTGTGGCAGGTTCCGAGGTTGTTTCCTGTTTTCTTCTTCTGGCTTTCAGAGGCCCTCTGTAGCAGGTTCCGAGGTTGTTTCCTGTTTTCTTCTTCTCATGTCCCTCCTCTTTGCCTTTCAGGATGGGGATTGAGCATTTTAGTTAGGGTCCTCTCTTTTGCTTAGTTTGTTTAGTGGGTTTATCCTATGTTGTATGTTTATATGAGTGAGTATATACCGTGTGTGTCTTTTTGCTTCTGGGACAACTCACTCAGGATGATCCTTTCCAGGTCCCACCATAGCAAGAGCTGGAGAGGACAGGAACTCCACAAGGAGAGTAACAGAACAAGAAAGTTTGAACACAGGGAACTTCCCAGAGACTCATACTCCAACCAAGGACTATTCATGGAGATAACATAGAACCCCTTCATAGATGTAGCCCATGGCAGTTCAGTTTCCAAGTGGGTTACCTAGTAATGGGAAGAGGGACTGCCTCTGACATAATCTGATTGGCCTGCTCTTTGATCACCTTCCCCTGAGGGGGGAGCAGCCTTACCAGGCCACAGAAGATGACAATGCAGCCACTTCTGATGAGAACTGATAGACTAAGATCAGAAGGAAGAAGAGGGGGACCTCCCCTATCAATGGACTTGGGGAGGGGCATGCATGCAGAAAGGGGAAGAAGGGTAGGATCTGGAGGGAAGGAGGAAGAGGCTTATGGGGGGTACAAAATAAATAAAGTGTAATTAATAATAATAATAATAATAATAATAATAATAATAAATATTTTAAAAAATATAACAACAAAGCAAGAGTTTGTGAAAGTACTACTTACTGGAAGGCAGACAGAGCTAAACTGAAAAAGCACTGGAGACTTGACCTTTACAGCTCTGTCGCATAGCTTCATGAAATAGCTTGGTATAGAAGAGTGACCTTGTAAATGGATCCTGGGTATAAGATATACACAACAGCAGGGCGCTGGCAGCAGGGGCTGTGGGTAAGTGTTCACCTAGAGGCAGTGTGACTAGGATCTATGCCCTCACTTGTTCTTCAGGCCCGGGCACAGCTCGCTCCCAGGACTCAGTTGTGCAGATGTGGGCTCAGACCTGCGTCTCACAATGCTGAACTTGGGAGGTGGCGTGTGGCTCAAAAGGGCAGTGTGGTAACGTGCCACAGTCCTGAGAGTTCTGCAATCTCACTTTCTGCAGTTGAGAATAAATTTTTGTGTTCCTTATTTATACCAGGTCCAATTTCCCCAAGGCTATAGTCTCCTCATCGATATTTTCTTCAAAAGAGTTGGTTCTCTGGTCAATTTTTATTTAATCAACTATTGTTTGTTTTATTTTCTGCTGACTATTTCAATTGAGCCTAATTTTTTCTCAATCATTGCAGTTTTCAACACTTCTTGCATATTTTTTTCTACAAGTTTTATTATGGGAAGTAGTCATCTGTGTCAGTTTTCTTCTGACATTGTTTCTCTCGGTAATACTACTGTCAGTTAAATGATTTATGCTGACTTTTTATCTAATCCATTAAAATGACCATCATTATATTAAAAAAAATCTTTTTTTCCATGACGTAATGTTTGAATTTCAGTCTACTTATTTGGTATACTTCTTATTGTTTTGCATATTGCTCTTGAGTCAAAATAATTTCAGAAAAAAAGAGCAAAGAGCCCAGGTCAGAACAGTAGAATTAAAAAATAAAAATCTCTCATGGAAATATTCCTCTCCTCATGGGTCAGACAATTTTGGCTAAGCTGACCCCACAAAAGAAAGAAAGTCCTTGGGTTAAGTCATGCTGCCACATTTTACAAACCCAGGTGCTTAAAACTCAGTGGCCTACAATATGAATAATTAATTAATTAATTAGACCATGGATTTGCTGTATGCTCACTGACATGCCTGAGGTGGGGTAGACTCAAGGCTTAGTGTGAGTGTTAGTCTGTGCTAAATGTTTTCATCCTGGGTCTCCTGTTAATGAATCACTGGTCACAGAATGAGAAACACTGATTATAGCCTTATATGCAGAAGATGAAAATGTTGATTTCATATACGTGAAGAGTAGAACACTTGTTACAAGGTCTTGGAGAGAGACTGGCTAACGGGTTAAGGTACAGCTGAACAGGTGGAATAGCTTCCAACGTCCTAAGCACAGCAGAGGAACACTTATTAATGACCATTAACCGCTTTTTCTCTTTTTAACTTTTTTTTTTCTTTTTGAGAAGACAGGGTCTTGCTACACAGACCAGACTAGCTTGAAACTATGATCTTCCTCAGTTTCCAAGCGTTGGCCACCAACCTTGGCTTAATTGAATATTTCCAAATACCTAGAAGAGAAGACTTTAAATGTCCTTGACACAAAGAAATGATAAATGTTGGAGGTTGGAGGTATGCCAGCCACCCTGATCTGAGCATTACCATTACATACAAGATGTACAATTATAATGTGTCAAATGAGATAAAAAAATTACATATAATTAAAATCTGAAAAATTAATCCTAGCACTATGAGCTGTGGTGGACTCAGAAGATGGCAAGATGAGACATACCTGGTCAGAAGGACCCCTGTTCTTCTTCTACCTACGTGTCACTGATTACAATAACCTTATGATCAAAAATAAAAAGAAATATTGGAAATATACTCTTCCCACAGGGAAGCCATACCAAGGCCTGGAAGAGAATTTCAAATAAATAATTCAGTCTCCCATAAATTCTTTCCTAGTGGGGGGGAACCAACATTTCCATAAACAGGTAGTAAAACAAAATATCTGTTTTGTGGTGACATCATAATTTTTTCCTTCGCAAAAATAATCAGTTGAAGTAATTTCTGTGTTGAGTGCTTCCTCATTTGGCATTCTGTTCCAATAACTAAGTAATGACATCCCTGGACTGCTGCTTGAGCCAAACAAGGAGAATTCTGATTAAACTGTATTGAAAACAATTATACTCTGATGAGTTTATTTATAACTAAAGCCCTGCACTTCTCCATGCCTTTCTTTCAATGAACTGAAAGTCCTCCAGGGAAATTTTATTTTACATCCAGTATTCATAGGGCCTAGACTTTGCTAACAGGACCTACCTAGATAACAAAGGCTGGGGATTCATCCTTGAATGGGTTACTTGAGGTACAAAAGAGGGACCCTGAAGGAAAATCTAATTTGAATTTTTTTGTCAGTGATAAAGGGAAACAGAGACAAAAAAGGCTTTCTCATTTGGAAGAGTGGAAGGTTATTTCTCCTACTCTAAGGATAAGACTATTGGAAAAGCCAACTTTAACATTAGAACAACTTACAGCCAAGTTCTTATGTTAATCAGTCACTGGGAGAAATTTCTTCTGTTGATATGACATTAAAAACTAACCACAATTTTATGATGTACCATTTAATTGTTGATCCTAGTATTTGAGCTGTTAGTGTTCTGTTGTCTCCTGTGTCAATGAGTTCAGGGCTATTCCCCACTTTCTCTTCTATTAGGTTTAGTGTATCTGGCTTTATGTTGAGGTCTTTGATCTACTTGGATTTGAGTTTTGTGCCGAGTGATAAATATATATCTATTTGCATTTTCTACATGCAGACATCCAGTTAGACCAGCACCATTTGTTGAAGATGCTTTCTTTTCTCCATTGTATAGTTTTGGTTTCTTTGTCAAAAATCAGGTGTCCATATTAAGAAAAATCAGCAACATAGACAAACTCTTAGCCAAACTAACTAAAAAGCAGAGAAAAAAATATCCAAATTAACAAAAACCAAAAATGAAAAAAAGGGATATGACAAGAGATATTGAGGAAATCCAAAGAATTATTAGGTCTTATTTCAAAACGCTGTACTCTACAAAATTGACAAATGTAAATGAAATGGGCAAATTTCTTGATAGACTCCACTTTCCAAAGTTGAATCAAGTTCAGGTAAACAACTTAAATAGTCCTACAACCCCTAAAGAAATAGAAGCAGTCATGAAAATCTCTAAATAAAAAAAAAAAAAGCAGCCCAGGGCCAGATGGTTTTAGCACAAAATACTACCAGACTTTCAAAGAAGAGCTATTGTTAATACTTCTCCAACTATTCCACAAAATAGAAACAGAAAGAACATTGTCAAACTCATAAGATCAACAATTAATAAATGGGACCTTATGGAACTGAAAAGTTTCTGTATAGCAAAGGACACTGTCAATAGGGCAAAACTGCAGCCAATGGAATGGGAAAAGATCTTCACTAACCCTACATTGGACAGATGGCTAATATCCAAAATACAAAAAGAAATTAGACAACAACAAACCAAATAACCCAATTAAAAATGGAGTACCGATTTGTTGTTGTTTAACTTCTTGAGTTCTTTATAAATTCTGGATATTAGCCCTCAGTCAGTTATGGGGTTGGTGGAGATCCTTTCCCAATCTGTAGGCAGTCGTTTGTTCTGAAGACAGTGTCCTTTGCTTTACAGAAGATTTTCAGTTTCATGAGGTCCCATTTATTGATTGTTGATCTTAGAGCCTGTGCTGTTGGTGTTCTGTTCAGGAAGTTGTCTCCTGTGCCAATGAGTTCAAGGCTCTTCCCCACTTTTTCTTGTAGCAGGTTTAGTGTGTCTGGTTTCATATTGAGGTCTTTGATCCACTTGGACTTGTATAGCCAAACTTTGGGCAGAGTGCAAGGAATCTTATGAAAGAAGGGGGAGATAAAAATACCTGGAGGGGACAGGAGCTCCACATGGAGAGCAACAGAACCAAAAAAGCTAGACACAGGGGTGTTTTCTGAGACTGATACCCCAACCAAGGACCATTCATGGAGATAACCTAGAAACCCTATACAGATGTAGCTCATGGCAGCTCAGTGTCTAAGTGGATTCCCTAGTAATGGGAACAGGCACTGTCTCTGACATGAACTGATTGGCTTGCTCTTTGATCACCTCCCCCCTGAGCGGGGAGCAGCCTTATCAGGCCACAGAGGAAGATAATGCAGCCAGTCCTGATGAGACCTGATAGACTAGGATCAGATGGAAAGGGAGGAGGACCTCACCTATCAGTGGACTGGGGGAGGGGCATGGGTGAAGAAGAGGGACAGGAGTTGAGATTGGGAGGGGAAGAGGGAGGGAGCTACATGTGGGATACAAAGTGAATAAACTGTAATTAATAAAATAAAATATATATTAAAAATTCAAAAGAAAAAATGGTGTACAGAGATAAACAGAGAATTCTCAACAGAGGAATCTCTAATGGCCGAGAAACACTAAAAAAATGCTCAACATCCTTAGTCATGAGGGAACTGGAAATCAGCCAGAATGGCTAAGATCAAAATCACCAATAACAGTCCATGATGGTGAGGATGTGCAGCAAGGAAAACACTCCTCCATTACTGGTGGGAGTTCAAGCCTGCACAATCACTTTGGGAATCAATCTGGCTATTTCTCAGAAAACTTGGAATAATTCTACCTCAAGACCCTTCTATACCAACTGCTGGGCATATACACAAAAGATGCTTTACCATACCACAAGGGCATTTGCTCAACTATGTTAATAGCAGCTTTATTCATAATAGCCAGAAACTGGAAACAATCCATTGGTCCCTTAACAGAAGAATGGATACAGAAAAGGTGGTATTTTTGCACAATGGAATAGCACTCAGCTTTTTAAAATTTTTATTTATTTATTTATTTTTATTAATTACAGTTTATTCACTTTGTATCCCAAATGTAGCCCCCTCTGTTGTCCCCTCCCAATCTCACTCTCTCTCCCTCTTCTCCACTCATGCCCCTCCCCAAGTCCACTGATAGGAGAGGTCCTCCTCTCCCTCATCTGACCCTAGCCTATCAGGTCTCATCAGGACTGGCTGGATTGTCTTCCTCTGTGGCCTGGTAAGGCTGTTTCCCCCTCAGGGGGAGGTGATCAAAGACTAGGCCACTGAGTCCGTGTCAGAGTTCATGTCAGTCCCTGTTCCCATTACCAACCTGCTTGGACACTGAGCTGCCATGGGCTATGTCTGTGCAGGGGTTCTAGGTTATATCCTTGAATGGTCCTTGGTTGGAGTATCAGTCTCAGAAAAGATCCCTGTGCCCAGATTTTTTTCTCTCTCTCTCCTTGTGGAGCTCCTGTCCCCTCCGGGTCTTTCTATCTCCCCTTCTTTATAAGATTCCCTGCACTCTGCCAAAAGTTTGACTATGAGTCTTGGAAGAGGGAGAAAACAGGGAACAGGACAGGAGTCTACCACAGAGGGCCTGTGAAAGACTCGGCCAAACAGGGTATGAAAGCAGAGGCCAAGGCACTCACCTTTTAAAAACAAGGACATCTTGAAATTTGCAGGAAAATGGATGGAACTAGAAAAGATCATCCTGAGTGATATAACCCAAACCCAAAAGACATGTAGGGTATGTTCTTACTTATAAGCAAATATTAGTAAAGTGCAGTATAACCATGCTATAATTCCACAGATCCAAGAAACTAAGTGACAAGGAAGGTCCAAGGGAGGATGCTTGAATCTCACCCAGAAAAGGAAATAAAATAGGTATTGGAGGTGGAGAGAGGGAGGGAACTAGGTAGGAGAAAGGGTAAGGAGGGGAGCAGGGGTAGGATTGGAAGTAGGGAGAGCTGACAGGGCCAAGTGAGAGAACAGAAATTGGAGGTGTGGGGGTATCTTTGGGATTTGCTACAGACCTGAGATAAAGGAGGCCCCAGGAAGTCCATGGAGTCACCCTAACTGAGACTCCTAGCAGCAGAGGATATGGAGCCTGAAGCAGCCATCTTTCAGAGATGAATAAGGAAAAGGGAAAAGAGGCCAGGCAGACTTCCAGTGGAGGGATAAAGATACCAACCTACCCTCAAAACCTCTGACCCAAAATTTGTCCTGCCTACAAAATGTGCAGGGACAAAGACAGAGCAAAGATGATGAAATGGCCAATGAGAGGCTGGCCCTACTTGAGACCCATCCAATGGGATAAAACAGTCTCTGGTACTATTAATGTTACTCTGCTGTGCTTACAGTCAGGAATCTAGCCGCTGAGAGGCTTTATGAAGCACTGATGGAAACAGATGCAGACACACACAGCCAAACATTAGACAGAACTTGTGAGTTCTCTGAAAGAGCTGGGTTTGAGCAATTGAGGGAGCTGGAGGGGTCAAGGACTCCATAAGAAGACTTACAGAGTTAACTAACCTGGGCACATGGAGGCCCACAGAGACTGCACCACCAACCAAAGAGCATGCATGGACTGGTCCTAGGTCCCCTACACATATATAAGAGATGAGCAGCTTGGTCTTCACGTGGTCTCTCAACAACCAGAGTTGGGGCTGTCTCTGACTCTGATGCCTCCCTTTGTATCTCATTCCCCCAACTGGGCTACCTTGTCTGATCTTGGTGGGAGAGGGGGAGCCTAGTCTTGAAGTGACTGAATGTGCCAGGGCATGTTGGTACCCATGGGGGACCTTCCTCTTCTCTGAGGAGGAGAGAGTGTGGGGGGAAGTGGTGTGTGAAGGGGGACCGTGAGGAGAGGAGGGAGGGCTGTGATCAGGATGTAAAATGAATAAATAAATGAAAAAAATTTAAAAATTCACACACACACACACACACACACACCACATAATTTACGTCCAACTTGGTAGGTGTAAAAATATTCCAAAGAACGATATTTCTATCATTCTCTCTGAGCGTGAGACTGTTGTCCCCATGGAAGTGGAATTATTTCTCTAGGAATCTCATGCTGGGAGAAGAAAAAAGCAGAAGCCCGGTGCTGGCTTGAGGGCAAACTAGTTTCCCAGGAAGAGATTTCACACAGGTCTGACAGGTTGTCAGAGCATCTTGCAGGAGAGACTGGAGCCAAGACAAGAAGTGGGACCACATCTTGCCCAGAAATGATTAATTATGCATTTCTCATGTCTTCTGCTTAAATCTCAACCTCCTGTTACTACCCCAGTGATGGACTCGGGTTAGGGGAAGTTATTGGATCTCCTTGTTTATCTTTCTTCTTTGTCCTGATGTGTTTGCCCACACAGAATGAATCCCTTTCCTCTAATTCTCACCAGTACTCCTCTTTTTAACTGCCTTATTAAGAACAAGCCTACCTTGTTAGGGCTGTCATGGCTCCAACCCTAACCCTCTAGTAATACCTCCACCTTTAGAGCTAATTGACCCGACAGCCAGGTCTGATAGAGACACTGATTTTCTCCCTTGGTGACTTTTATAAAAAGGAATCACTTAATTTTTTTGTTTGTTTGTTACTGTAGAGATGAAGAGTCACAATCTCCTAATTGACCTGACTCTGGAGTAAGAGCAGAGCTGAAAACAACTTTCTGCTAAGGCCATCTCCCTTTTGCTTTGTCTATTGCTCATTTGCTATGAAAATTTAATTCACCACTTACTAGCTTGGTTGTCTCCCTATTTAATAAAGTCAACATCAAGTATTCTTTTTTTCTCCTGAGCTAGGTATGGCAGTCCATGCCTGTTTTCCCCACACTTGAGAGATGGAGGTCCAAGGATCAAGAACTTCAATCATCTTCGGGTATAAGGGGAACCTGTAGTCAGGCTTGGGACCTTGAGACTGCCTTATAAAAGTATATTAATAAATAGAAGAAAGATAGTATATGGCATGGAAGTATGATCTTCTAGTGTCTGCAGGGAATAAACAAGGATGTTGGATCAAAGCCATCAGAAGAGACAGTCCTTCACTCTTAGTGGAGTACTGGAAAACAATTCTGTCCTAAGCATTACTCTAGCCAGGAAAATGGCCTACTCCAACTTAGTCCCTCTTGAACAATGAAAACACTTCAACTAAAAGAATACAGGGATTAAAAATAATTCGCTAGTGACCTAACCCCAGGTGCATAAGTCTTAAGGTAAAACACAAGGAACATGTAAAACCAAGGCAACTAATTATTCAATACTATTAATCTCCTAATAATTGCCTCCTGTGGAAATGAATCAGACAATATCCCAGATAAACAAGACTTTTAAAAATGGTAAGTGTTTTCAAATAAACCAAAGGGCATACAAAAACTCCTTGCAGGAATTCCAAGAAAATACAAACAAGGAAGTCAAAACCGGATATGAACATAGAATTCAATAAAGAGATAGAAACATTGAATAAAACTCATAGGAAATACAAGAAATGAAGAAATTCAGTATGCCAAATAAAAGTCAAATTAATGGAAAGATTGATTATTCAGCCTAAAAATCAAACAAGGACAATCACACAATGACAAAAATAAATTAATAAGAATGGACAAAGAGAATAGTCAAACTCTGAGGAGAACTATGGGAAGATATAATTTATAAATAATAAGAAGAGAACAAAGAGAAAAATTATGTGCAAAGACATAGAAAACATTTTTGATGAAAATGTCATAGTAGAAGATTTCCCAAATTAAGGGAGAGAGCTGTCCATCCAGTTACAGGAGGTATTAGAAACCAAGTATACAAGTCAAGAGAAGAGCTGCCTACACCATCACTAGATTCAAAACTCTAGATATACACCACAAAGGAAGCATATTGAAGGCCTCACAGAGAATACCAAGTCCCATATACAGACAGGCCCATCTGATTTCTAAGCAGAAAGTTTAAAAACCAGGAAGGCTTGGAATGATGTGTTAAAAAACAGAACAAAGGTTGGCAGCTCGAACTAGTATACCCAGCATGTGTTATTTCTGCTTTCTGTGGTATCCAACAGTAATACGTTTTTTAATTTGATCTAAATTGTGAAGCATGTAACAATCATTAGTCATCAAAAAAGTTATTTGGACAATTTGGTTCAGTATAAAAATCAATGGACTAATGAAAGTGGATGAATTCATGAATAAATAGATAAATGTGTATAAATAAACTTTCTTCTAATGGGTGTTACAACTAAGTTAGTCAAAATTCACCATAGTCTTCAAGTCATTGATTCCCTTCACCCTTTTCTGCCAAAACAAAACAAAAGACAGCTCTCATTCCCCAAGCCATGCAAATTCTAGAAGATGATTTATACCACAGTTGAATAAGACAGCCTTGTAGCTTAGGTATGTGGGTGAGGCAGACTCATAACACAGACACCACAGTGTCACACCCTGGAGAAAAGCCAAAAAGTGTCACAAGCTTGTGCTCACACTTAATGCCTCCCTCCTCCCCTCCCTCTAACCTTTTCCTCTTTCTTTCTTTCTTTTTTTCATTCTTCTCACAATCACACACAAAAACACACATGCACAAACACACGCACTTGCACACACAAGTGCACACGTGTGCACGCACAGAGAAAGATGAGAGAGTGCTTGCCATATACCTGGCGCTATGAGGAAAGTAGCAAGCAAAGTGAAGGATTTGACGTTAATAAAGCTACAGTCTAGAGGGAAGATAGTAAATGATAAATAGATAAGTGATAGATAATAGGTAGATGATAGATGTTAGATAGATAGACAGATGGCAGACAGCAGACCACAGATGCATGACAACAGCTTTCTGAAAGGATTGTGTCAGGGACAGCAAATAGCAAGTGATATGGTATTTTAGGACTATTTCCCAAAGTCATCCTAAATTACGTGGGGGCCGTGATGTTAATTGCATTAATTAGATACAACTATTGTGCTTAATTTTATTAAATAAAGTTCAGTATCTAGTGTGTTTTCTAGGGTTTTGGAATCTAATTGAAAGCAGAGATATATACACATGGAATCAAGAAGACCACTACCAACTTTATCCCTCTGAGAACAGAAGGGCTTACTTAGTTCACAATGATAGGTCATAGACACCTACCTTCATACTGACTGTCATACTGAGTGGCTCAGAAATGAAGTGGCTGAAAGTAAAAGGAAACTCTGTCTGTTCACAATCTTGCCCAAGGAAACAAAAACACAGCCGGGCACAGTGGCGCACAATTGTAATCCCAGCACTCAGGAGACAGAGGCAGGCAGATCTCTGTGGGTTTGAGGCCAGCCTGGTCTACAAAGCAAGTCCAGGACACCCAAGGCTACACAAAGAAACCCTGTCTCAAAAGCCAAAATAACAACAACAATAAAAGGCTCAGAAAGAAATAACTGTATGACCACTATGTTTGGAAATATCCATTCAGACATTTGCAAGATAAATGCTCTGAGAAGTCCTGCCAAATTCAGACAAACAAAGCCTGTTAGAGCTGGGTGGTGCTGGCATGTGCTTGCAGTCACAGCCACTTGGCAAGATGACACAAGATCATGTGAACTCAGGAGTTCAAGGCCAGGCTGGAAAACGTGGTGAGATTGTGTCTCTATATTAAAAAAGAAAGAAAGAAAAAAAGAAAAGAAAAAATAAATAAGCTGTTTGCTCATGTAAAGTCTGTTTACATTCTTAGAAAGCATAAGTCTGACCAGGATGAACCTAAGACACTTACACCAATAGGGAAATAATAAATTGACTTATCCTTCCATCGCAAGCCCAGGCCAACTAGGGAAACATCAAGCTCCTGCCTCAAAAAGAAATGGAGGGAAGGAAGGAGGATGCAAGACTAGGCAAGTCTTGCATCGTGTGAGTGCTTCCCAGTTTTCAGGGCGAATATTCTATCAAGGCTCATGGTGACACCTTCCTCTCAGACACAGGATGAGCTTCTGACTTACCTCTGACTGAAACATTCCTGGGGCAAAGCTATTAGCTTCCATGGACTTGAGCGAAGGTGATTATTGCTATCAAAAGAGCCAGTTCATCAGACTCCCTAATTTTAGTTCTGAAAGTAACAATGGGAGGCTGAGGCTATTTTCATTCCTGGTATATTGTTTTTCCTGATAAAACGAAGGTTATACTACCACCCCTATGTCTACATCCCTAGAATAGTCTGAACAAATATGTTTGGGTGCTGCCTATAAGACAGTACTGTCCATTGAGAATATGAAAGTAGATTTTTAGGAGCTGGTGTTGAACAAGAATCTGTCAGAAACTGGTTAAAGAAGTGCTCTCAGGAGGAACTCAGGAAAGGAGCAGAGAGGGAAGATCAGAAGAGACAAGAAAGTTGAGCCAGGCTGCAGCTTTAGTGAAGAACCATGCCTCAGCATCTTCCAAAGAGCTGCATCTCACAGGCTGCTCAAACCTGAGAAAGGGCCAGCAGTTTTCAACCTGTGGGTCCTGACTTGGTTGACAAACCTCTATCTCAGAAAGTATTTACATTATGGTTCGCAACAGTAGCAAAATCACAGTTATGAAGTAGCAACAAAAATAATATTATGATTGGGTGTCACCACAGTATATAGAACTGTATTAAAGGGTCACAGCATTCAGAAGATTAAGAACCACTGAGCTAGGCTTTCCTATCTCATACTCATGTGCTTTGGCTGGGTGTGACTCATCAGATCTTAAATCTGAAAGCACTTCATACTCTCCAAAGTAGATACACTGACCCAATGGCCAGGCCTTCAAAGGGCATTGATATACAGACCATTATTGCAAAATAAACACCGATGGGGATGAACACAGAGACTAGAGTTTGGTAGAAAGTTGGTGCTGAGGTCCACATGGACCGACCCAATCAGTCACCATGCTGTGTAGATCTGGCCTGATTTGCCTTCTTCTTTTCCATTTCAGAATATCCATTCCTTTTTCACCAATGAATTCAATATCCCCAGCAATAACTTTTCCTTCCTTTGAAGAGACAGATGCTCTCAGTATTATTTCTTTGTTTTCACAACTCTGGCTCCTTTGAGAGTGTTCCTGAAATAGGTCCACATGTCTTATTTCTATCTAATCTTACATTTGTACTTACAGAGATGGAATGGCCTCCATGAAGAGATGCTGGCACAGACGTATGGACCTGGCTGCCCATGCCACTGGCTTCTGTCAGCTGTTCTACATCTAAACTGGTTTCCACAAGGAGGAGTAAATGTCAAATTCTCCAGTGGAGGCACCATCTGTTAGAACTTGGCAAAGTGCACTAATATATGATTCATTAGCTTGTGTATATTCTAATATGATCCAAGAATTGAAAATAATTTTTTAGACCTTCATAGATCTTATGAGTCATTTTGGAATGTTTTCCCTTATTTCCATTTTATTATTTGGCTCTAGAATCAAAATTAGAAGTTGAAGTGAATAATTTATAGGCCACACTGTCTCTTGTTCCTTTATGCATAATGCCAAGCATTTACAATTAAATGAAGGCAAATTAAAATTAAAAAAATAAGATTATTCATTACCAATTAGGTTGGAAGGGTCGAGTTTTCTAGTCTGTGGAGTCTTTTATTAAAATCATTTTTTCATTAGTTCTTTTAGAATTTTGCACAATGTATTTTGAGCATATTTACCCTTTTCCTTCGACGCCTCCCAGATCCACCCCCTTCACTATCAACTTATTATCCTCTCTCTCTCTTTTTTTCAACCCATCAAGTCCAATTTGTGCTGTTCATGCATTCCTGGATGTGTGGTCTTCGCTGGAGGGTAGTCAACACACCAGGAGTCACGCTCTTAAAGGAAACTGACCTCCCCCGCACAGCAGCCATCAAAAGCGGGTAGCTCCTTAGCTGTGGTGGAACTTTGTGCCTCCTTCCCTCTCCATGCTAGGATTTCGTGTGGCTTGAGTTTGCCCAGGCCTTAGGCATGGTGTCATAACCACAATGAGTCCCTGTGTGCACTGCCCTCTGCGTCTGGAAAACACCGTTTCCTTGCAGCCAGACACTGCCTCTGGCGCTTACACTCTTTCTGCCCCTTCAGCCATGATGACCCCTGAGCAGGAAGCACCCGAGTTCGAGATGTCCCACTTAGAGCTGGCCAGTCTGCAGTCTCTGTACCTTGGCTGTTGGGGGTCTCTGTAGTCCTCACCGTCTACGGCAAAATGAAGATTCCCTGGTGAGGCTGAGAGACGCACTAATGTATGGACACAAGGAGAAGTCATTGGGAGCTGGTTTAAAACCATGTTCCGTCAGCAGAGGGATAGCATAGGTTTTCCCCTACGACCCATGGCCTGTCTAATCACAGGTTCTCAGCCCGATAACTGTGCCAGGTATGGTTTGGAGTCTTTATTTGTGGGTATTTTTTTGGTTTGCTTTAAAACAGGAATGGTACATAGCTCTGGTTCTCACTCGCCTAACGTTTTGAGACTGCTCAGTGCCCTGGGAAATAAACTTAAGTATGTCTGCATGCCCCCGTGTTTGCTTGCAAACAAATGCTGTAGTTTAAGAGTTGCCTGCATTTTCTTTTCTAATTCAAGCATCCTCGGTGATATATTATAAACCTCAAATGTTGGTGCAGCCCAGAAAAGTGTTACCCATGTCTGGAACTTCCTTCAAGTACCCATGTTAGAGGTATTTGCTACCCCCCCCACACACACACACACACTCCTTAACTTAATAATTAACCAAAGAACTGAAGTTGTTCTCATAACCCATGTACAGGTTGCACTGCCAATACTCTGCTAAAGAGGGAACAGGGCTACGCTGTCCATATAATTATGCTTCAGAAAACACTGTTTGGACTTAGGGGCAGGGAGGAGATGAGGGAGGGAGGGCAGGATTGGGAGGGTATGAGGGAGGGGTCTACAGCTGGGATACAAAGTAAATAAACTGTAATTAATATAAAAAATGAAAATTAAAAAAGAAAGTTCATCTGATAGATGTAGTGATTAGACCTCCCCTGTATATGTAAATTCCTCCCTTATTTTGGGAGTGATATATTTGCTTAAAAAAACTTTGATATTTACAAGTGTCCTGCAATCCTCCCTCCCTGGTAAATTGTATGAAGAAGGAGATAGAGTCAGAAATTCTGGAAATCTCAAGCTTATAAAGATATCTTATGTTTCAAGACAAAGTAGGAAAATAATATTTTTCCTAATTTACATGCTGTCACCCAAGGAGTATTGAATGCTAGAACTTGAATATTTATTACATTTATTGTTTGTGTAAAAGATGTCAGATAATTTGGAAGAGGTCTTCATGAAAATTTCCACAAAGCAATAAAAAATATGACTTCACTATGAGCTTCCCCAATAAAATCTTCACTAATTCTCCACATTCCTGGATTAATTTAGAGGTTTGGGGGAAAAGAAGGAAATGGAGGAGAGTACCACGGTTACCACTAGCATGGAGATGCAGTGTGAAAGGAGTTTGAGATCCATGTCCTTTGTATGTGCTTCTCTAGGGAAGGAGAGGAGAGGGGCTCCTGAATGTATCATTGAAATGGTTGGAGGGAAAATTAGCTCTTGAAGTTCAGATTCAAGTGTCAAGTTCCATGAAAACTATAGATGAATCCCTTTGCATAAAAATACGTTTCAAATGTCTCTGCCAAGCAGCTTCTTCCCACCCACCATGTGTCTGTTTAGCTCCCACCCCAACTCAGAGAATGTCAGAGAAATTTTACTTCAAGCTGTCTGTCTGAGTAATAAGCTTTCTGCTGAAGGCAGTGTCATAATGAGCTCCTGTTACAAAGGGTGAGAAGGATCAGAAAACCTTGGAAGGGTTATGGAGTGACACATTTGCTTCCATATTTGGCTAGTGGCAGAGTGAACTTACTCCTACCAAGGCAAGAAGAGAGGTGGAGTCAACAGGAGAAAAAAATATCTTTTGCAGTTCTTGAAGCAGGAGGAAACTGTCGGGGAGGAGGGAACGGGAGTGCTTCGTGGATTTGGCCACAGAAGAGGTATAGCTATTTAACAATGTTACAGTACCATTCAGCTGGCTTCTTCAAAGCACTGGGTACTTCAACTAATAAGAATATGATTAACTCATGATCTGAAGTTGGGGTTTGTGTTGGGCTCAGCTGGGTCCCTCTACAAATGGGTGGCTATTGGGCTACTGAGTGGCAGGCTCTGCTCCGGTTTGGCATCCACCCTCAGATCAGCCCAGGAGCTCGTGGGAGCGGTGAAGGAGCAGCACCGGGAAGCTGCAGTTACGCACGCCCTCATCAAGGCCTGCCTTGGATCTTTTAATGAGCATCCTGTTGGGTGCAGCGAGTCTGTGGCCGAGTGAACAGTCAAGGAGGAGGTTCCCCATGATGGAAAAAGGAGCATCACTTGCAAAGTCACGTGGCAGAGGAACGAGTGTAATGTGGAAAGGATCGTTGTGTGAGTTAGCTTTACATCACTACAATAAAAGCACCTTCAAAAATTAACTTACAAGGAAAGTGTCTATTTTTTTTCTTGCAGCTTTAGGGTTTCCAGTTGGTGGTAGGACCCCTCCTCACTGCGCATATAATGAGACAACTTGCCAAGGCAGCATCATGTAGGAGCAAAACTGTTCACCTCATGGCGATGCAGGGAACGAGAGAACAAGGAGAGGGGGCCTGGGTCCCATTATCCTCTTGAAGGCAAAGTCTCAGGGACTCCACCTCATAACATCTCCACCAGCCCTCTATGTCTTTAGGGGACATTTGGGGTCTAAAATATAATAGAAATCATGGTCATCTCCCTTGCAAGTTATTCTAGTCTTTGATTTATCATTTTCCTGTTGTTAGAACCTGAATAGTGACCAAGAACTGTGCATGTTTACATTAAAGTCGAGTGACCAGAAAAGGTATTGAATGAAAAAAGTCATCTCTTTAACCAGTAACAAACTGAAAAAATAATAGCAATTGTAAGTAGCAAGAGAAAAATAATAGCAATTAGGAGTAGCATTCCTCAGCCTGTTCTCTTGGGAGTCTTAAATAGACTGTACCAGTCTGTTGTTTAACATTGTTTAACATTGGCATGGCACTTCCATATGTGCCACGTGCTCACAACAATATTTAGGACTTATGCTCACAACAGCCTGGGGAGCGAAGCAACACGATTATTTCAGCTTATTGTGGAGGTGGCTGATATGGCAGATGCGTCCCACCAGCCCTCAATTAAGTAAGGGGAATGTGAAAAGTTTGACGTTCCCCGAGTATTCAATTTATACAGCAAACATGTTCTGACTTAACTGACTGGTTGTGGGACTGAAGTAAATAAATGAAACAGATGTTTTAACAACACGTTTTTACAACTTCAGAGTGTAGTGAGGAATTTTAAAATGTCACTTCATTTGCCTTGGATTATAATTTGTGATTCACTATTATAACCAATGCCCTGTGGGTTTTAGACTTGTTGAATCATGATATAACCTAACATACATAATAGCAGAGATTTCTGGGTGGCATATGACCTTAGGATCATGCAGATCCCGACCTTGAACTGCCCCATTGACCCTGGTTTATTTAGAGGATGATTGTCTTTTTCTTTTCTCCATTTGAAAATTATTTTTTTTCACACAATTTATTCTGGTGATTATTTCTTCCTTAATACTCCTGATTTCTTCTCATCTTCCCTTCTGTCAGGATCCACATCATTTCTGTCTCTTTAGAAAACAGATGTCTATTTGATAGTAAATAAAAATTAAATTAAAAAGATAAATAAAAAAACAAACAAACTCGAATATGACAAAAGAAGCAAACAAGAAAAAAAAAATTAATGAAAAAAACACAAAAAAATACACATAGACCCAGAAAAACACACATTCATACACATAGGAATCCCATAAAAACACAGAAAACTAAAAGCCATAATATATATGTAAAGGATTGAAAGGTAGAAAAAAATATGTCCTGACATAACATTATGAAACAGAGAACCTCCAAAGATGCTGTGGAGTTCATTTTCTGTTGACTGTCTACTTCCAGGCATGGGACTTACCATGAAGATTGAGGCTCTGCCCAGTGAGAAGCCCTTGAAGAAAATTAATTTTTCATTTGCAAGTAGTTATCAACTGTAAGTAGCTTCTGGGATAGGGACGGTGGGCTATGTCCACTTCTCCTTTCAGCTTCAGCGCCCCAAAGGGTACCAACCCATGCAGACCTGCTCAGGCCCTGTGCATACTGACTCAGTCTCCGTGAGTTTACATGTGCATACCAGCCCTGCTGTGTCTGGAAGCCTGGTTGCTTGATGTCCTCCACCCCCTCTGGCTCTTGCACTCTTTCTGCCTCCTCTCCCATAGAGTTCCCTGAGAGGGATGAGATGGAGACGTAGAAAATGAGTATCAAGAAACACCATGGGAAATGGGAGAGAAGTCAATCAGGGAAAACTGTTACTGCAGATGCTTTTCCCAATGCAGAACTAAGGAAACAGTGCTGTGTGCACACCTCAGGGAGCCAGAGAGCTAGCATACTTAGATTTGGAATTCAGTCTATCATGGCTGACATCCATTCTTTAAGTGTCTCTTGGTGTGTTTTTGGTTTTTTTTGTTGTTGTTGGTTTGGGTTTTTTGTTTTTGTTTTTTTGTTTGTTTGTTTGTTTGTTTGCTTTTTGCCTTGTGCTTAGATAGAACAGTTTTCTGCAATTTTACAGAAAGTCCTCAGTGAGACGATGGAGATGTGGGTGGTTCAAAGTAGGTTGATAAATGTTCTAAAGTGCCAAAGCCCAAGGAGCTTGAGCAGAACACAGCACAGTTGATTGTATATACTTACAACACCAGACATAAATTCACACAACTATGCACACCCAATTTTTGACAGAGGAGCCAAAACCATACAATGGGAAAAAGATAGCATCTTCAACAAATGGTGCTGGTCTAACTGGATGTCTACATGTAGAAAAATGCAAATAGATCCATATTCATCTCCCTGCACAAAACTCAAGTCCAAGTGGATCAAAGACCAAAAGAGAAAACCTGATATACTAAATCTGCTAGAGGAGAAAGCGGGTAAGAGCCTTGAACTCATTGGCACAGGAAACAGCTTCGTGAAAAGAACACCAAAAGCTCAGGCTCTAAGATCAACAATCAATAAATGGGACCTCTTGAGAATGAAAAGCTTCTGTAAAGCAAAGGGTACTATCAATTGAACAAAATAACAGTCTACATATTGGGAAAAGATCTTTACCTCTATCTGACAAAGGACTAATATCCAGAATGATAAAGAACTCAAGAAATTAAACACCAAGAAACCAAATAACCCAATTAAATAATGGGATACAGAGCTAGACAGAGAATTCACAACAGAGGAATATCGAATGGTGGAGAAACCCTAAAAGAAATGCTCAGCATTTTTGATCATCAGGGAATGCAAGTCAAAACAACTCTGAGATTTCATCTTACACCTATCAGAATGGCTAAGATAAAAAACTCAAGTGGCAACACATGCTGGCAAGGATGTGGAGAAAAGGGAACTTTTCTCCATTGCTAGTGGGAATGCAAACTTATACAACCACTTTGGAAATCAACCTGGTGCTTTCTTAGAAAACTGGGACTAGCCATACCTCAGGACCCAGCTATACTATTCCTGGGCATACACCCAAAGGATGCTCCACCATACAACAAGGACATTTACTCAACCATGTTCACAGCAGCTTTGTTCATAATAGCCAGAAACTGTAAACAACCTAGATGTCCCTCAGCTGAAGAATAGATACAGAAATTGTGGCACATTTACACAATACAATACAATTCAGCCATTGAAACAAACAAAAAAAAATCATGAAATTTGCAGGCAAATGGATGGAACTGGAAAAGATCATTCTGAGTGTGGTAACACAGACATAGAAAGACACATGATATATACTCACCTACAAGTGGATTTTAGTCATAAAGTACAGGATAGGCATATTACAATGCACAGACCCCAACAAGATAAGTCTGATGGGCATCTTAGGCTTCATGTGGGCCCACTAGTTATGGGAGTAGGGGATCGCTGACATGGACTATGTTGCCTGCTTTTTGTTCACTTTGCCCTGATGGAACTTTCCTACCAGGCACAGGCGAGGAAGAGGAACTCAGTCCTCATGTGAATAGATGACCTGGGATGTCTGGCTGGGGGTGGAGGGGGCTCTGCTATTCCTGAGAATAAGGGAGAGGGAGGCAGGAGGAAGTGTAGAAATGGGAGGAAAGAGGAGTGAGGAGCCTATGACCAAGATGAAAACTGAATTAATTAATTTTTTTAAAAAGGTTTAAACAAAACAGAAAGACTTTTTAGCCTTATCATCCCCAAAGGATGGTGCTGACAGGCAAACTGACCACAAATGGCCAGCGATTTAATCAGTCAGAATGAAATTTTTGTTAAACCCCTCCCACCAAAAGACTAGGTTTGAGGAGCATGTGGACAGCGGAAAGTTCAGGGGTTGTTGGCAGGCGGCGCACCCCTCCCACACGCCTCGCCTTCCAAACCTCCTCTCCCCAGCCTCTCATTAGTATCTTCTACTAAAATGTCATTAATAACCTAGTAAACACGAATAAAGTGCTGATAGCCAAGCTAGGAAATGATTTGAACTGGAGGAAGGGAATTAAAGGAACTATAGGAACATCCAGCTTAGAGTTACTAGTTACAATATGGACGACAATCCACCATTTAGGACTGGCACATGAAATGGAGGCAAATTTTGTGGCCATACCCCCCTCCTAAGAAATCAAATACTGGCTCTAGGAAGATGATGTCAGAATGAAATGGAATCAAATGGCATCAGTGGGTGTCCAGTGGATAATTCCTTGGTGAATTTCCCCAAATGTACTTCTGCTCTTAGAAGCTTTATATACTGGACCAAAAGAGTAGAGAGGAACAGCAGAGAAACCACTGGTATAATAGCAATAGTAGACAGAAAGAAAGGGAAAGAAAGTAGATTCCTAGATGTTGTTTTAGATATTTAGATTCCTAGATGTTGGCTTCCTCTGTTACATGGGTGCTGACATGCGGCTCAGAATCTTTTCAGAAGTGGGTAGCAAGTACATCCGAGGTTGGAACCCTTATGTGAAACACTTGAATACCAGCACAGAGACAACCTCTGACACAAATAGTGTGATTGATGGTCAGTTAGGCCCGTTTTCAAATGGCTTGGTCAGAAGTTGATAATACCATTTTAAGGTACACAGTATGAACTTCCTTTGCCCCGAAGAGGAGACCTCCTGCTACCAGGATTTAAAAAAAAAAAAATCTTGCTTTACAATCTAAAGAAGACCAGTCTGTGGTCAGAGATTGGAAAAGAACAAAGCATGAAGACAAGGCAAGAAAACTGGGAGAAGAGCTGTTCCCTAATAGAATACACACTCAAGTGGTTTGCAGAGCCCTTCCCCACTGCTAAGACTGTCTGCTCTCTGAGCTCTAAATTAAACCTCAGGAAGCATGACATTTTCCCTTGAGATCTTTTTCTTCTGTACACGGGCCCAAACCCTCAACATGCTTACCCCTGAAGGCATCCCACTCTCTATTTCTTTGAAGACACTGCCCCCTCCCCCACCAATATGCTGCTCCTCTGAGGAGTCTTCCTGTTCTCTTGACTAACTCAGAAAGCTCTGCTTTTTCTCTCTCCCTCCTCTTAGAAATCCTCCCTCCTCTCTTCCTCCTAAAAACTCTGGCTTTCATGCCCATTGTTTTCTCTCTCAAATGTCAATAATACTTTCCTTGAGTTTTCCTTTGAGTTCCCCTTTAATTATTTTCTGTACAATACTAAGAACCCTCAAAAGGTGCCCCATATAGCAGTTTTACCACATCTTTCAGTAATACTACATATATGAAATTTCCCTGGTGACCCTTAGATACAAAGAAGTGACCAAATCATGGTAAGACAGAGAATTGTGCTCTTCTGTGCTTTGGGTTCCTGTGCTGTCACACTTAAGTAGCTTATATTAGCTACTTTTGCATTGCTGCAATCAAAGTAGCTGACCGAAAAAAAATAAGGGAAAGAAAGTTTGGGAAGACATCTTAAACAGCTCACGGTGTTGGGAGGAGGTGTGGAGGTAGAGGCTGTTTCCGTCATGAAATCAGAGGGAAAGAGGCCATGACATGGGACCAGATTACAGTCTCAAAAGGCCTGGGCTAAATTTTCTACTTCCAACAGATAGGCCTTACTTCTAAATATCATCATCAAATGTCATCATCAGCCACAGCAGCAGCATCCACCATCATTGGCATTGTCAGCATCATCAACATCCACCACCGTTGACATCGTCAACATCATCAGCATCCAGCATCATCAGCATCTTCAGCATCATCAGCATCATCAGCCACGGCAGCAGCATCCACCATCATCAGCATTGTGAGCATCATCAGCATCTTCAGCATCATCAGCCACAGCAGCAGCATCCAGTGGCAGCAGCAGCAGCCACCATCATTGGCATTGTCAGCATCATCAGCATCCACCATCGTCGGCATCCACCATCGCTGACATCGTCAACATCATCAGCATCATCATCATCTTCAGCATCATCAGCCACAGCAATAGCATCCAATAGCAGCTGCAGCATATGCTATTGTAGGCATAAACCATCATCAGCTGGAGAGTTGGTCCTCAAACATGAGCTTGTGGAAGACACGTTAGATTTCAACTAGAACATTATCTTAGCTAGTCTTTCAGTCCAGATAACCCTTTCATGCCCATGCCCATCACTCACCTTCATGGTATATCCCAAGTTCCCTCTACTGCATAAAAACTTCCCATATTCATCACAGATACAATTATATCCACAGATCATAGTTTAGTCTGTGTTTTCACACACACATCCTTTTCTACTGCCTTGAATCATAATACTTTATATTTATGTGTCTTGATTATTTATCAGTTCTCTAAAAAGATAAAGAACTTTTTACATGTAATTTCTTGGAGCTACACAATGCAATATAGTGGCTGTAATTGGGAGGGGAGGGTATTTGAGAACTTAAAATGCAGTGAAATGTCATCCATATATACAACAAACTGGATTCTTGTTAATTCTTTTATATACCTACTATAAGTCAAGATAGTATTTTATTTTAAACTTTTTCAAATGTGTTTACTGAGAAATTTGTAATTAGTTGGGTGATTTACATTATAATTTTTTGAATGGTACTGCCTCAGAAAAATCAACAAATAAGTTGATACTCTAAAAAAAATCTAATGAATGAATTAATGAAATGAACATCTCTCAGCATTGCTAGTGGGAATGTAAACTTGTACAACCACTTTAGAAATCAATCTGGTGCTTTCTCAGACAATTAGAAATAGTGCTACCTCAAGATTCAGCTATGCCACTCCTAGGCATATATCCAAAAAATGCTCAAGTATATAACAAGGACGTTTGCTCAACCATGTTTGTAGCAGTTTTATTTGTAATAGCCAGAAGCTGGAAACAACCCAGATGTCCCTCAACTGAAGAATGGATACAGAAATTGTGGTACATTTACACAATGGAATACTACTCAGCAATTAAAAACAAGGAAATCATGAAATTTGCAGGTAAATGGTGGGAACTAGAAAAGATCATCCTGAGTGAGGTATCCCAGAAGGAGAAAGACACACATGGCATAAACTCACTTATAAGTGGATATTAGACATATAATAGAGGATAATAATACTAAAATCTGTACACCTAAGTAAGTTAATCAAGAAGGAGGACCCTGGGTAAGATGATCAATCTTCATTCAGAAAGGCAAAAGGGATAGACATCAGAAGAAAGTGAAAACAAGGAACAACACAGGAGCCTACCACAGAGCACCTCTGAAGTCCTCTACCCAATAGGATATCAAAGCAGATACTGAGACTCATAACAAACTTTGGGCAGAGTGCAGGGAATCTTATGGAAGAAGAAGGAGATACAAAGACCTGGAAGTGTCTGGAGCTCCACAAGGAGAACAACAGAACCAAAAAAAAAAAATCTGTAAATCTGTGCTTAGGGGTCTTTTCTGAGACTGATACTCCAGCCAACAACCATTCATTGAGATAACCTAGAACCCCTGCATAGATGTAGCCCATGACAGATCAGAACAGGGGCTGTCTCTGATATGAACTCAGTGGCTGACTCTTTGATCACCTCCCCATGAGGGGGGATCAGACTTACCAAGCCACATAGGAAGACTATGAAAGGCAGTCCTGAGGAGACCTGATAGGCTAGGGTCAGAAGGAAGAAGAGGAGGTTCTCCCCTATCAATGGACTGGGAAAGGGGTATAGGAGGAGATGAGGGAGGGAATCAGAGTGGGGCTACAGCTGTGATACAAAGTAAATAAATTGTAATTAAAAATATATTTAAAAAAAAAGACCTGGAGGGGACAGGAACTCCACAAGGAGAGCAACAGAACCAAAATATATGAACACAGGGGTGTTTTTTGAGACTGATATTCCAACCAAGGACCATTCATAGAACCCCTGCACAGATGTAGCCCATGGCAGTTCAGTGTCCAAGTGGGTCTCCTAGTCATGGGAACAGGGACTATCTCTGATACTCTGAACTCAGTGGCTGGCTCTTTGATCACCTCCCACTGGGAGAGGAGATGAAGCCTTATCAGGTCACAGAGGAAGACAATGCAGCCACTCCTGATAAGTCCTGACAGACTAGGGTCAGAAGGAAAGGGAGGAAGACCTCCCCTATCACTGGATTTGGGGAGAGGTATGGGTAGAGAAGAGAGAGGGTGGGATTGGGAGGGGACAAAGGAGGAGCTACAGTTGGGATACAAAGTGAATAAACTGTACTAATAAAAAATAAATTAAAAAAGAAAAATACACTAAAAAAATTATTCTCATGTTTCAATTGCATAATCTTGTTATTATTTATGGACGAATTCCTAGTCATCAACTTTTAAATTTTACCCAAGGTAGATTTAAACCCCTAAAGTTATTTATTGTAAATATTACTTCAGAAAGAAAGAAAACCTTTTAATAGCTAAAACCAGACAGTAAGAGAGCTCACATTGCAGACAACAGTGATGAAGATTAACAGAAGAAAAGAACAGAGGCTGTATTCAAATGTTCTAGCGCAGACTCTCTGGGATTTGAAACAGGGAGTAGCCTTTTCTTGACAATCATCAGAAAATTGTCAGTTGCAGCACAGTTTTGTCTTGGGACAATAGGAATGCTTAGCTCAGCTTGTTCTAGCTCTGTTGTGATGATGCCTACTGAAGCTCAACACTGAGAATTGTGATCTCTATTTCAGTCCCTTTGGAACATTCCAGGGGAATAAGTCCTCAGTTGGGGCTTCAGTTCTCTTTGGAGCTGGGGCAGAGCAGTGTGTAGCTTTCAGAGCTTCAATATTGTCAAGAGGAGAGATCAGTCAGCCAGAATGGACATAGCTCTAAGAAGAGGAGCGACCTGGTCTCAGAAGAATGAGATCCTTGAGCATCACAGAACTGACCCAGCCGAATTCCTCCCTAGAATGTATTGCTGTTTCCTCAGTGAAATGACACTATTGCTTCACCATCTCTGGTCATAGCAAAGTCTCAGGCTACATGACTTTTTTTTTCCTAGTAACATAACCACTGCCTTGGATTCCCTCCATTTTTCTGTGAAGTCTTATATTCTTCCTTTCACTGACTATTGTCTCCTCATTAAGAACCCAGACCTGGAGAGAGGGATGAAAAGAGTGGAAAGAAACAGCCAGTAACAACTTTGTTCTAACCTTGTACAGTCCACAGCTGTCAACTTACCTGAAATATTATCAGCAATGATTGAGAGGATCTTGAGTTGGGTTGAATGAATAGTCTTAAATACGGAGAACTGTGCTTTTCATCAGAGCTGTTTGTTTCTTGTGTCTCCAGAATTCAAAAATACTTTCATAACCTCTTCCCAATAAATGAAAACAAAAATAATGATTTTTTAAAAATATCTGTTTTCTAGAAAATTGTCTTCCATTGATGCTATCTTTTATTGTAATTCTTTTCTTTGCATATTCATAGTTTTGCATTAAAAATACCTCAAAGTTTCTTTAAGAGAAAAAGGTGTTTCTCTGTTCTCTGCATTGACTTTAAGAACCCATTGATGGGAGCCGCCAAGATAAGTCAGTTTGCCATACAAAAACATGAGGGCTCTAATTTCATCCCCAGAGCCACATAAAAAATTGAATGTGGTCATGTTGTTTGTAATTATATGCTTTGGAGACCGAAAAAGAGTGAGCCCAGAAAGTCAAAGAAGATTATATCTCAGCCTAACCAAATCAACAAGTCCAAGTCCCAGTCAGAGAAAAAAAGTGGGTGTCCATCTTGATGAATGACAGCTGAGGTGACCCCCACCTCCTACACCAGTGCTTCTCAACCTGTGATGACCTCCAGCCTATATACCAGTGCTACTCAACCCACGGGTTTCAACCTCTTTGAGGATCACCTAAAACCATCAGAAATTACAGATAGTCACATTACAATTCATAACAGAAGCAAAATTACAGTTGTGAAGTAGCTCCACAAGGAGAGCAACAAAACCCAAATATCTGGGCACATGAGTCTTTTCTGAGACTAATACTCCAACCAAGGACCATTCATGGAAATAACCTAGAACCCCTGCTCAAATGTAGCCCATGGCATCTGAGTCTCCAAGTGGGTTACCCTAATAAGAGGAATAGGGACTGTCTCTGACATGAACTCAGCAGCTGGCTCTTTGATCACCTCCCTCTGAGGGAGAGCAGCCTTACCAGGCCACAGAGGAGGACAAGGCAGTCGGTCCTGATGAAACCTGATGAGCTAGGGTCAGATGGAAGGGGAGGAGAAACTTCCCTATCAGTGGACTGGGGGAGGGGCATGGGAGGAGATGAGGGAGGGAAAGTAGGATTGGGAGGGAATGAGGGAGGGTGCTACAGCTGGGATACAAAGTGAATAAACTGTGATTAATATAAAAATTATTTAAAAATATATGGACTAAAATGCACCTAAGAGTTGAGTGTAGTGGCACTCACCTGTAATCCCAGTGTCTGAGAGACTACAGTAAAAGGGCTTCACAAGTTTGGGCTACACAGTGAGGCACCCACCGAAGAAGAAGAAGAAGAAGAGGAGGAGGAGGAGGAGGAGGAGGAGGAGGAGGAGGAGGAGGAGGAGGAGGAGGAGGAGCAAGAACAAGAACAAGAACAAGAAGAACAAGAAAAGGAACAAGACAAATACAATTAAACAAAAAAGACAATGAAGACCAAATCTATGGGGTGATATTTTACTCATACCAAGTTCTATCTGTGTCGAGTCACTCTGGAGTCTACTGTGGCATTTTTCCACCATCATTATTTTGTACTAGAGAAATGAGAGCCCAGATTCATGACTTGGACACTTCAGATTTAACCTTGATTTTTTTTTTAATCCATGCTGTGGTCAGAATAGGGTTTAGTATCCTCCAATGATTTCTTTGCTGAAATAATCCTCACTGTGGGGTATTAGGAGTAGAAATTTAGGCTGTTGTGGAGCTTTGGGAGAAGATCTGCGTTAGACAATTCCATCTATCAGATTGGAGCCCCAATGACTAAGTCCTGCTGGCTTAAAAAAAATCATAGAAAGCCAGGTGCAGTGGTCCATACCTGTAGTCTCAGAACTCAGGGAAGCAGAGGCAGGCAGATCTCTGTGAGTTTGAGGCCAGCCTGGTCTACAAAGTGAGTCTAGGACAGCCAGGGCTACATAGAGTAGCCCTGCTTTGAAATTTTGAAAAACAAAAACAAACAACAAAATCAGACATCAGACATACATGTACACATGCCCCCCACCCCTACTCCTGCCATGAAGTACACTGTATCACTTTCACCTTTCACACTCTGCTAGCAAAGCCTTCATCACCTGATGCAGTCTCTTGGCCTTGGCCCAGAAATTCGAGCCAACAAAAATCTTTTTTTTCTTTTTTTTTTTTTGCAACCCACCCACTCTGAGATACTGCACTGTTAGTAACAAAAACCAGTTTTCTCTACTTTGAAGAAGTTTCAGTGCATCTTATTACTACTTTAGTCTGACCATTCCAAAGCTGTTCCCATTCCTTATCCTCTTTTTAAAAAGAAAAAAAATCTTTTTTTTTTTTAAGTGATCTGACTGGAATCCAAAGAAAACCACCCCGGTTCTTTTGAGGCCTGTAGTTTGGGGTCCTTTAAAGCAGATACTGATCAAATTGCTTTGATGCCAAAGATTGATTTCCAACTGTCATAGAGTCCATTAACCCTTCCTAAGTCTATTTCTAAAGGGTGTTTCTCTGCTTTCTTTTTCTGTGTCTGTGTTTTAAGACTTTAAAACGGGAAGCATTTCACAAAGAGCTTGTTGGATAAGCATTTTGTATGAAGTTCTAAGTAGAAGAAACTCCCCATTTCTTGTAGATTTCCAGAGCTGTCAACTTTGTCGTCTTCCCTCACGGTAATCTGTTACCCACTGGTGTAGCTGAATTCAGGCCATACTTGGCAGTTTAGAAACCACTTCAATTTGCTTCCATCCTTGGGAGAAATCTGTCAGAAATACTACAGTTTTTGTGAGGAAGCAGAGAAAGGAGACAGATGTCATGTGTGTGCCTTCCTCCGTCTGTGGCTCAAAACCCACTCAGCCTCCAAAATAACTTCCCATGTGATTCCCACCAGGTTGTATGAAGACAAAACAAGCAATATCAAGTCGACAAAGGAGCAGAATGAAGCACTCCAACCATAGACCAGCAAGTGGCCTTTCCCTAAATCCATATATTTATCTGAAGAAGTACATCACAGGGCAATAGCAACTTGAAATGTCTGACCCCCAGCGATTGTCCTTTCTCCTCCTCCATCCTTTTTGTCATTGTTGCTGTTGTTGTTTCTTTTCCCCATCTTACTCTTTATTCAAGAATTCCAAGCAAGCTCTCCAGATATACAGACTGAACAGTAGCAAACATGATATAAATTTAATTTAGTCTCTTTTCTAAAAAGGAGAAAAATGTTTGAAAGCCTCAGATACTATTTCCCTGGGAGAAGGAGATGAAGGTACCCGAGTTTTAAATTATACATTATTCACAGCAGGAATTAGCTTGTGTTGTTGAAATCAGGTTCCGCACAGACCAGTGGACCATTAAGAGGCTGACTGAACACTCAGACACCTGACAGTGCAATCTGAGAATTAAGGGTTGCTATGCAGCAGTGAGAAGCTCAAAGTTGGACCCTTTGGATAATAACAGACTAGGTTACTAGATGGTCTAGTGGAGCCAAAATAGAGATGACAGACAGGATGACACTCCAGGTGATGGACTGGGTATATATTTATATGAGTAAAATGAGAGGATTCATCCCTTTCTGGCTCTCTAATTTTTGGGATAGTAAGAAGAGAGTAAAGAATAAACTTTTGGGATAATTAGTGGTACTGTTATCACTAATTAAGATAGGTACATAGTGAATTATTGACCTTGTGTCCTGTAAAGAGAAGAAAGAAGCACAGGGAAGAAAACCATGTGGAGCTGGAGACAGAGACTACACTGATGCTTCAAGCACCAAGCCTCCCAGCGATCTCCTAGTGTGGACAGAGGCATGAGGCAGTCCTGGAGTTTTCCAAAGAGACCGATCCAACCTTCTAAACTCCTAACCCCAGAAACTCTCAGGCCATTGACCACAGTTGTTTTAGGATGGATGTTAGCTATAAGCCAACATGCGGCTCTCAATG
The DNA here is from genome assembly GCF_907164565.1 of Psammomys obesus. Taxonomy (NCBI): domain Eukaryota; kingdom Metazoa; phylum Chordata; class Mammalia; order Rodentia; family Muridae; genus Psammomys; species Psammomys obesus. The sequence goes on from NW_026586816.1 coordinate 6,731,219, forward strand.
CTGGAACATTGTCTACAGTTGATTTAGGATGAACATGAGGCTCTCAGTGCTGGAACATTGCCATCCAAGTCAAAATAGTTCCCACACTTCAGGAGTGGGTAGATAAGATGGTGACACAGTTAGCCGTGTTATACACCAGTGAAGTTGAGTTTCTGCAGGAAGTTGCAGGGTTTGGCTTGGACACTGAGAACTGAATCACTAATGGTCACTGACCTAATTAGAGGTGCAAGTGGGGGCTGAAAAAAGTTTTATAGGGAGCAGCTCTAAAGGGAAAAGGCCAGCCCTTAGTTTTGTCATACACTGCTGCACTGCTAATCTTGGCTTAGCACAGAGCTCTTATTTTTCAAAGCATTTCACATCAATTATCCCCATTTGATTTTAATAGCGACCCTGGGAGGTATAATTATCTTCAATTTACAGATAAGTAAAGTGAGGTTTTGAGAGACTAGAAAAGTTGTCCACAGTTATATAAAGAGCTCAGTTCAGTAGAGGAAGGAGACTGGAACATTTCCTACCTTAAAAAAAGAAGCTTTAAAAATATATACTGTGTGTAAGAGAGCAGGAACTTATATGTTTGTGTGTGTGTCAGAGTACAAACTGCAGGAGTCAGGTCTGTCCCTCTATCTTGTGAATCCTGGGGAGTGAATATCGGTCATCAGGTTTGAAGGCAGGTATTTTACTCCCGAGCCATCTAATCCTCACCATCATTTCTTTCTGAATTGTTTTTAGTTTTCATTGTTGTCATGCTACCCCCTTCAAAATTAGGGTTCAAAGCTATAAATTCTTCCTAGCCAATACACAGTGCAAAACAATGAATAATGTAAGTCCTCAAGGGACAGATCTTCAGCAAAGTGGCCGGATACAAAATTAACTCAAAAAAATCAGTAGCACTCCTGTATACAAAAGACAAAAGGGCTGAGAAAGAAATTAGAGAAAAAACACCATTCACAATAGCCACAAATGACATAAAGTACCTTGGTGTAACCCTAACCAAGCAAGTCAAAGACTTGTATGAAAAAAATTTCAAGTCTCTGAAGAAAGAATTAGGGGAAGATATGAGAAGATGGAAAGATCTCCCATGCTCATGGCTTGGCAGGATTAACATAGTGAAAATGGCCATCTTACCAAAAGCAATCTACAGATTTAATGCAATTCCCATCAAATTGCCAACACAATTCTTTACAGACCTGGAAAGAAAAATTCTCAACTTCGTATGGAATAACAAGAAACTGAGAATTGCTAAAACAATCCTCTACAATAAAAGATCTTCTGGAGGTATCTCCATCCCTGATCTCAAGCTGTACTATAAAGCAACAGTTATAAAAACTGCATGGTACTGGCATAGAAACAGAATGGTGGATCAATGGAATCGAACAGAAGACCCAGAAATAAACCCACACACTTACGGACACCTGATTTTTGACAAAGATGCCAAAACCATACAATGGAAGAAAGATAGCATCTTCAACAAATGGTGCTGGTCCAACTGGATGTCTACATTAGAAAAATGAAAATATATCCATACTTATCACCCTGCACAAAACTGAAGTCCAAGTGGATCAAAGACCTCAACATAAAACCAGACACATTAAATCGGCTAGAAAAAAAGTGGGGAATACCCTAGAACTCATTGGTACAGGAGAAAACTTCCTGAACAGAACACCAACAGCACAGGCTCTAAGAGCAACAATCAATATATGGGACCTCATGAAATTGAAAAGCTTCTGTAAAGCAAAGGACACCGTCATCAAAACAAAGCGACTGCCTACAGATTGGGAAAGAATCATCACCAACCCTTCATCTGACAGAGGACTCATATCCAATATATATAAAGAACTAAATAAGCTGAAAAGCAACAAACCAAGTAATCCACTTAAAAAATGGGGAACAGAGCTAAAGAGAGAATTCTCTGTAGAGGAATATCGAATGGCAGAGAAGCACTTAAAGAAATGCTCAACCTCATTAGCCATTAGGGAAATGCAAATCAAAACAACCCTGAGATTTCACCTTACACCCATCAGAATGGCCAAGATGAAAATCTCAAGGGACAACACATGCTGAAGAGGTTGTGGAGAAAGGGGAACCCTTCTCCACTGCTGGTGGGAATGTAAACTTGTACAACCACTCTGGAAATCAATCTGGCGCTTTCTCAGACAACTAGGAATAGCGCTTCCTCAAGATCCAGCCATACCACTCCTAGGCATATACCCAAAAGAGGTGCAAGTACACAAAAAGGACATTTGCTCAACCATGTTTGTAGCAGCTTTATTTGTAATAGCCAGAAGCTGGAAACAACCCAGATGCCCCTCAACTGAAGAATGGATGCAGAAACTGTGGTACATCTATACAATGGAGTATTACTCAGCAATGAAAAATAAGGAAATCATGAAATTTGCAGGTAAATGGTGGAACCTGGAAAGGATCATCCTGAGTGAGTTGTCCCAGAAGCAAAAAGACACACACGGTATATACTCACTCATATAAACATACAACATAGAATAAACCCACTAAAATCTGTACATCTAAACAAACTAAGCAAAAGAGAGGACCCTAACTAAAATGTTCAATCCCCATCCTGAAAAGCAAAGAGGATGGACATCAGAAGAAAAAGAAAATAGGAAACAACCTCGGAACCTGCTACAGAGGGACTCTGAAAGCCAGAAGAAAACAGGAAACAACCTTGAAACCTGCCACAGAGGGCCTCTGAAAGCTTCTGCAGTATAGACTGTCAAAGCAGATGCTGAGCCTGATGGCCAACTGATGGGCAGAGTGAATGGAATTTTATGTAAGAAGTGGGAAATAGAAAGAGCTGGAGGGGACGGGAACTCCACAAGCAGAGCAACAGAACAAGATAATTTGAACACAGGGAACTTCCCAGAGACTCATACTCCAACCAAGGACTATTCGTGGAGATAACCTAGAACTCCTGCACAGATGTAGCCCATGGAAGTTCAGTGTCCAAGCAGGTTACATAGTAATGGAAAGAGGGACTACCTCTGACATAATCTGATTGGCCTGCTCTTTGATCACCTCCCCCTGAGGGGGGAGCAGCCTTACCAGGCCACAGTAGAGGACAATGCAGCCAATTTTGATGAGAACTGATAGACTAAGATCAGAAAGGAGAGAAGAACCTCCCCTATCAGTGGACTTGGGGAGTGGCATGCATGCAGAAAGGGGAGGGAGGGTGGGATCGGGAGGGGAGGAGGGAGGGGCTTATGGGGGGATACAAAATGAATAAAGTGTAATTAATAAAAAAAAAACTAGAAAATAGAAGGATCTCCTACTAAATCATCAAAATTTTTCTGAGAAGCAATTTTAAAAGGATTATGCACAGTTAACCTAGGGACTAGAAGGATAAACTAAAGAGAAGCTTGATCAGTGGCATTGTGTTGACTAAGATGAGGAAGGAAACCCATCCACAGGTGAATGAGGGAAGAGCTGGCTGGGGCTGGATGACAGAGTGAGGAAGTACAATGTGAGTCTCTGAAGAAAGTTTTAAGACTATTAACTCTAAGGCAATAAATAAAATGACAATGACTGCATATAGAAATTATTAAAATTTAGTTAGTTGTCTACAGCTTCTGTGGACCCATCAGATTTCACATGACGATACTCCTAATTTCATTATTAATTTTAAATCAATAACCGTAATTCAACTGTAATTTGTTTAAGATATTTGTTCATCACAATTCCCAGACATGATAGGAATCTGATTGACAAAGACAATGTTTCTAGCCCAGAGCTTGCTTTTATTGTACTTGCAGGATGTAGATATCACCCAAATCTCTGAACTTGACTAGGGTGGTGTGTATTATCTAGGACCACAGTATGGGATGGGCCTCAGTAAACCTGCTGGTTTTCTCTGGAGAGGTAGCTTAGAGTACAAAACATAAAATCAACCAGCCTCTACAGACCCCACTGAAGAGCCATATTCCATGTGACCTAGGTTGGATTAACAGAAATGAAAGGCTTATATCAGATGAACAATTTTCTACCATTAAATTATGTTCATTAAACTACATTTTATGCCTCCTCATTATTGGATGAAAGAGGCCTGCTAAATAGTAATAACATACTCAGACTGGCTGCGGTTCCTGCTCCAATTTCCAGTTTATCGGTGGTAATTTATGAAACTGAACTAATCACTCATTAATTAATACTTGACACTCTCTTTGAGATGGTGCAAGCAAGGTGTTCTTTAGTAATTCACCATGTTATTTGTGGAAGTGCTGACATGCATCTCCTAAAGCAGGCAACAGGCTCAGCCAATGGTGTGCATTCAGTCATGTCCTTGCTAGTAGCCCTTTTCCCTGAAATCTTTGCCCATCATTAGAGTCTTAGAAAATTACAGAGCAATCAATTCCAAGGGAAATAAGACTTGTGGTTGGAAACAACTTCTTTATCTGAAGTAAAGAGAGAATGGTGTATGTGGGGATACTAGGAAGTAGGTGGAAAGGAAAGAAGCACAAATGCATGAACAAGCTAGGGGAGAGAAAAGAAAGGAAGAAAGTAAAGGGGTAGGGTAGGAAGGAAGGAAATAGGGTAGGAAGGAAGGAAATATCTGGAGTTGAGCTGGCAATGTCGACTCGACGCTGTGTGCTGAGAGACAAGAGCAGGTTCTCGTGTTCATACTGGATTTGGGAAGCGAAAGGGTACACACTAGATTTTGGGTTCCCCATGAACCATCAGTAGAGGTATGTTAGGAATGAAGAGATGGGGAGAGCCAATGTGGTAATTTGAATGAGAACGGCCTCCGTAGGCTCTTGTGCTTGAATGGAACTGTTTGGAAAGGATTAGGATAGACGGTCTTGTTAGATGAGGTGTGTTACTGGAGGTAGCTTTTGAGATTTCAAAAGCCGGTGACATTCCCATCTAGCTCTCTGCCTGATTCCTGTGGTTGGACATGTGAGCTTTTGGCTACTGCTCTAGTGCCATGCTTATCTGTCTGCCACCATATTCCTGGCCATGATGATCACTGACTCTAACCCTCTGGAACTGTGAGCCCTGAAATGAACACTTCTTTAAAATAAGTTTCTTTGGTTATGGTACCTTTTCACAGCAATAGAAAAGTAACTAGGACAGCAGCTAGGGCATCCTAAGGGCCAGTCACCAGCTGAGAAATGAGGGGTTTGAAGGAGGCTGTTGCAGCATTACTGTCATTACATAGTACACAAGTGAATGTCAAGGCAGCAAGCATAGCACTCAACAGTTCCTTCCATCCAAGGGTTTTAAAGTGTTTCATGCTTCTGAGGAGCCTCAGAGTCAGTTACAGAGAAAAGGAGAGGAGAAAATTGTGGGGCTCCTACACAGTCCCACTATTGCTGCTTTAACCTAGTACTCCTATCATATTTTGTGCTGTTCCAAGAAAATATTACTTTAAGAACACATTGTTTTGAAAATAGATTCTTCTCTCATTCAATACATCCAGACCACAGTTCCACCACCCTCCACTCTTCCAAGTTCCTCCCCATTTGCCATCTCCCCATCCATCCCCTCCATTTCTCTTCAAAAAAGAGAAGGCCTCCAAGAGACTACAGTCAAATGTGACAAAACAGGAGAAAATAAGACAAGGCAAAAGCCTTCATACTGAGGCTGAACAAGGCAACCCAATTGGAGGAAAAGAGTCCCAAGAGCAGACAAAAGAGTCAGAGACACACCTGCTCCCACTCTTAGGAGTCCTACAAAACACCAAACTAATAGCTATGACATATATGCAGAGGTCCTGGTGCAGACCAATGCAGACCCTCCGAGAGCAGGGATCCAATGAAGAGCTTCAATTTAGTCTCTCTTTCTACATAATGTCTATCTGTGAGAATCTGTACCCACTCCCATCTACAGTTGGAGGAAGCCGCTCTGATGACAACTGGACATTTTTTAGTCATGTTTGGTTTTACCCTAGGTCTGTGGGCTATCAAGTCTTCAGTTTCTGGCCACCCATGAAGTGTGGAGTATAGGCTCTCTCTTACTGTATGGTCTCAAGTAAAACCAGACATTGGTTGACTACTTCCACAAGTTCTGTCCCAGCACATTGTGCAGGCAGAGCTGATTGTAGGTCAAGAATTTTGGGGCTGTGTTATTGTCCAGGCTTCTTTTTCTGTAGCTTGAAGAGTATCTTCCAGCACCAATGAAATTAGAATGTAGGGGTGAAGCCTCCGTGCAGTCACCAGATTAACCTCTCTACATCCAATGAGCTGTGTGGGGACCTCACCAATTGGCCCCCTCTGTCAGTTTTAGGAGAGAGAACCTCTGTCCTGACATCAGCTTGGATTGTTTGGGGAATCTCCATGGGACCCCATTGGCCAACAACTCAACCAAATGCAACCCAGTTCCACCACTGGAAGCCTTGCCTGGCTACAGAAGATGGCCAGTTTAGACACTGTATCCTCTGTTACTAAATGTCCTCACTAGGGTCAACTCCAGAGATTCCAGGAAGTTTCCACTGTACGAGGTTTCCACACTACCCCCAATAGCCCCCAATTCCAGCTGTATGTCCCCAAATCCTCTTTCTACCTGTTTCCCCCACCCTAACCTCATTCCTCCCACTACCATCCTCATCTGCTCCCAGTCCACCCGCAAAAATCTATTTTTTTCTCCTTTCCAGGTAGAAATAAATCTATGTGTCCCCGCAACAACCATCCTCTTATCTAACCTCTCTGGGTCTATGGATTATAGTTTGATTACCAAATACCTAATAGCTAATATCCACTTATAAGTGAATATATACCATATTTATCTTTCTGGGTCTGGGGTTTATCTTTCTGGGTCTGATATCTTTCTCACTCAGGATGATTTTTTTTCTAGTTCTATCCATTAGTCTATAAGTTTCATGATGCCATTTTTAAACAGCTGAATAATACTCCATTGTGTAACTGTACCACATTTTCTTTATCCATGCAAAGTTAAAGGACATCTATGTTGTTTCCAGTTTCTAGCTATTACAAATAAAGCACCAATGAATATAGCTGTGCAAATACACTTGTGGTAAGATGGAGCGTCCTTTGGGTGTATGTCCAAGAGTGGTATAGTTGGGTCTTGAGGTAAATAGATTCCCAACTTTCTAAGGAAGTGCAATATTAATTTCCAAAGTGGTTGTATAAGTTTGCACTCCATCAGCAATGGAGGAATGTTCCCCTGCACTACATCCTTGCTATCACGAGCTCTCACTTGTGTTAGCGATCTTAGCCACTCTGACAGGTATCATATGGAATCTCAAACAGTTTTGATTTGCATTTCCCTGATCTAGGGATATTGAACATTTCTTTAAGTGTAAAAACACATTTTTAACATTTTAACATTTAACATTTAATAATATAGTTAATTATTTCTTAATAATTAAATAGAGTTAATATCCTCCTTCCTGAGTATATAAAGTGCTGTTTTTATTCTCTGTCACTCACAGCACCCTGGACAGAATACAGTTTTCATGACACCATAATCAAAGATTTGAGGCCACTAGGTCTTCATTCTTCACTGATTTTTATTCCATGCAGGGTCTATTAACCTTTCCTGAACTCTGGTTTTATTAAAACTCCCTTAAGCTCTCTCCTGATTTCCCATTTGGTTGTTCATCTGAGAAGGTGCTCTTGGGGAGACCTCGCACATCTTAGTCTCGGGGAGTGGCTGGCATGCTTCTCCGTTAGCCCAGTGGTTTTCAGTGGGGTTCTCGCTTCCATGTCCCAATTTAGCTCCTTTCACAAGCTTATTGGTCATTCCAGTCTTCCTCTGTAAAGTGATCACTTAAGCCTCTGAGCACATTTTATTGGATTATTGCCATTTTTGTTGATTTGTAAGTGTTCTGTGGTAAGTCCGTTTTATCTTTTCCACAATCTGAGGGTTGCCTCTTCATGTTTTAAGTATTATCTCTGTTAGAAAGTTTTTCCTCTTGATAAAGTTCAACTTGTAACACTTTTTATTCTTAATACCATTTTACAAAATCATTTTGACTATTCCAAGATAGGAAATAGACTCTCATTTTTCTCTCTAGAGATGCCATTGGTTTGTTTTTACACTTAGATCAATAATTCCAAATTAATTTGTGGATCAAGTGTGAGGGCAGAATGAAAGCCTTCTCTATGATAGACACTCATTGTTTCCACGCTATTTGTTGAAATGAATGTCCTTTCTTTACCAAATCTCATTGGACTGTTTATTTAGAATCACGTCATCACATTCATGTCATTTCATTTAAATTCCGTGCTTCCTACACTTGCATTTACCTGTATGTCAGTCATAACATGAGTACATCACTAATTTGAACTGAAGCCAATAGGTCTGCTTTGGGGTAATTTTTGTTGTTGTTGGATAATAAAAGCAAGTGTTTGATAAAAGAAAGATCTTGACCATCAGAGCCACTGCCTGCTGCTCTGAGGATGTGAAAAGGCCTCTGCAAAGGAATCCCAGGTTTCCCTCAGAGCAGCCAGCCACAAATGCAGTAGCGGAGTCATAGAATGCAGCCTGAGCTCTTCAGCTTCTCCCAGAGAGCTTTGTTTGGGTGGGGCCCTCACTGCCGCCTGTAAGGACCGGTGGTGCAAGAATGACACAGGCAGGATAGGTGGGTTGTTTTATGTTCCCCACGGAAGCCTAAGGGCAGGCTGGTATCCCAGACTCAGTAGGACTGGAGCCAAGAGTCCCTACACAAAGATGGCCAAACAGAAGAATCCCAACAGCAAAATCAAGCATCAGTTTTCCAACTCTCATTGCTTCCCTCAGTGCCTAGCAACTTTCAGTCTTTCAGCTCACATTCAATTCTGCCTTGATTTTGATAATTTCATACGTGTCTATAATGTATTATAATTATATCCCCCATTCCTTTATTTCCACTCCTCACCCCCTCTACTTATGTTGTGTCAGAGTACAGGTCTTAAGCAGGCAGCCACCACAGCTGTGCATTTGTGACTTCAAGGGATATGTTGTACCCGGAAGACACAATTGCATAGCACTCCTCTCTAGACTTTGGCCTTGAAACTTCTTGCCCCTCCTCTTCTCCTACCGACAAAATTATTCACAACAGACCATTTCCAAGGCACAAGTGAGCCTTGCTTGCCATGCATGTGCCTGAATCTTCACTGCTGCTACGCTGTTACCCAGGTGAGCTCACATGCACAGCCCTGCAGAGAAGCTAAGGGTAACATGTTTCTTCCCATCACCAGAGTGAGCCTCATTGTATTCCCCAGCAACTGTTTAAACCTTATAAACAAGGGGCAGGAAGAGGGCTATATTAACCACAATCGACTTGTGCATCCACCAGCGTGTATAGACACACTCCAGTAAGGACTGGGTGAGTAATGTTTCCTATCCTTTTGGGGCATGTCTTTATTTTTACTGTAAGACAATAATTAATATTTATCAACAGGTATGGTCAGAGAAGTCATTTTGAACACCATCCTTATGCTTGCACAACAAGCACATCATGGGTCCAGTCATTGTCCCAGCCCTTTCATTGTTTAAAGTTAAAATCTCCCTGACTCGTGCCTTTGAGATACTGTGTTCCTTAGGAAGCAGGAGTGATGCCCCTGCTGGCGCGTCCCTGTGCTAATGACTCTAGTCTAGACCCATACACGGATTCATGACGGTTGTTCTTCTGCCTACGCAGCCCCAGACAGCAGGCTTGCTTAGGGCTTCATGCATCAACATTTGCACTTGCAACACCGTTTTTTTTTTTTTTTTTCTTATATAGCCCTGGTCAGCCATCAATGCCCAGCTTCATTGGAAGCTAGTTTTCGGGAGGAATTTCCATGATTAATTCAACTTTCCCACTTTCTGCCTGGTTGGAAGTCTTGCAATACTGTTAGCACTTGTCAGAGAATTGGCAGACATGTCTGATACTACCTGTCCATTCTAGTTATCACTCTAAGTGCGAACTTCTCCTCCCCCAACTGCATTGCTGTCTTCTCCCAGGGAGACTGGACTTTATGCTATGGGGACTTCCCTTCCTTCACAGTCACACCAAGATCTAAAAGGAGCACAGAGACTTGCAACTGCATCCACTGATGCCCTGCATCCACTTCAATTCCACCCTGTGGGTTTGCTCTTATTGTGGTAGAGGTGATTGTGGTTGCTGACCTGTTCACAGAATTTTAATTGAGGCATGACCCAGTTGACACACAGGAATGTTTGTTCACAGATATGAGCAGAAAATGGAACCCCATCAAAATGGCTGTCATCATGCTGTAGAGATTATTTTCCTCCTGTAACATTTCTTAGGCTATCTGGTGTTCTTAAACCATGAAGAGAAACGTGACACTTAGGAAGTCCTAAGTGACTTTCTTCTTTTCAAAAATTATTTCAGGCTTGGATTCCCAGCAATTCAGAGTCCATTTATGTTTCTGCTGGAATCATGCTTTGCATTTCTATAAGCTTTAAACATCTCTTTACATACATGGCCTATTCATTTCCTGCAATGACCCTATGATCTGAGCAGGGCGAACACAAAGCAATTATCTGCACTAAACCATTCAGAAAGCTGAAACAGAGTTAGCTAGTTGACTGCAAAACCAGAGCTTTGACTCAGATCTTATTCCATCCAACCCAGGAGACTCGACTATGTTCTGAATAGTGCAGAATGGGAGCTCCAGCTACATGTGTGTTTAATCAGATGAAGGGAGGCATTTGATTAGAATACTTCAAGGTGTTCTTCTCCTAAGGAGTTTCCTAATGAAAATATAACCAACACCTAGGTTGACTGTTCCCTGTACACTCTACACCTGTACATACACACACACACACACACACACACACACACACACACACACACACACA
>NW_026586816.1:6741986-6746709 GCF_907164565.1 Psammomys obesus
CACACACACACACACACACACACACACACACACACACACACACACACTGTCTCTTTGCTTTGCCTCCAAAATTGACTTTCAGAACATCACAGCTAGCACCCTCTTTTAGTCTGCACAGATGCCATGCAAAATGCCACAGGCTGAATGACTTAAATAAAAATAGCACTATCTCACAATTACTGGGACTAGAAATCCAAGATCAAACAAAGCACAAGTTTTAATTTCAGGCCTTCAGGGACGGGAGGGATGGGTGGGGTATTCCTAAAGTACACATGGCTGCCTTTGCAGTAGTTCCACAAAGAAGAGGGTAAGGACAAGGGGCAGCAAGCTCTTGGAGTCTCTTCCTACAAACACACTGATCCTACTACTGTGAGGAAGAGGCAGTGACCACTCACCCTCCTGCATTCACTAAATCCAATTATTTGCCAGATGCCCAAGTACCAGATCTCAGTGGGGATTGGAGCCTTGGCATATGAATTTTGGAGGAACGTGGCACGTAGCATTTCACATCTGTTGCCCTAAAGTCTATGTTGTTCTCATGTGAAAAATATGTTTACTCTATCTCAGTAGCCACAAAAACTGTAACTCATTCCAATATCAACTCTGAAGGGCTTAAGTCTCAATTAACTATCATCTATACCAGATATGTACAAGGCAATTCTCAAGGCTTTGAACTCTTCCGCTGTGGACCTGAAAAACTTAATAACTGACATGATTCTGAAACACAATGTGGCACAGGTTTGAATAAACATTCCCATCCTCAAAGTGGCTATCAGAAGGAAGAGATATATGACATGTCCCAAGCAAGTCCAAACCCCAAATTCCATTAGATTATAAGTCTCCAGTCTCAAGCATGACATCCTTTGGCTCTGTATCCTGTCTCCCAGATCCACAACAACGACAGTGTCACACTCATGGCCCCAAAAGACATCCTGCTCCTTAGCTCTCTCCCCAAGGTTCCAGCCAGAACCCATATATCCCATTAGAACCAAGACAGGAGCCACTATTAACTGTTAGTCATCGTTGGCATCATTTCCTCTCCTTCTGGAAGTAGGCCATGTTTACAGCCAGTCACAGCCAACAACCCTTGGTAGCCTGCCTGCTTGTCTTCCTTCCTTTTTCTTTCCTTCCTTCCTTCCTTCCTTCCTTCCTTCCTTCCTTCCTTCCTTCCTTCCTTCCTTGACTTCTTTCTTTCTTCCTTCTCACACTGGCAGTATTTCTGTTCATAAAAACCAGGGCACTCTTCATCCAGCACACTTTTGGCACAGCTGAGGATGGCTTAGCTGAGCTCTTCAGTAAGCCGCCCATCTTCTGCCCTGTTTCCAGAAGTGGTTTGTAAGTCTTCTATAAGGCACATACAGTAGCTGCTGATGTTTAGATCTCTGAAGGGTTGTTCTAGGACTTTCTCCCCTTAAACCCATTCTTCTCATGGGGTCATCATAGTGTGAAAGTGAAAATATCATTGTCTCTCACCCAAGTACTAACCAGGCCTAACCCTGCTTAGCTTCCAAGATCAGAAGCAATCAGAAGCATTCATGGTGGTATGCATGGAGAGGACCTAGTACCCCTACTCAGATGAAAGCCATAGGCTGCTCAGTTTCCAAGTGGGTTTCCTAGTAAGGGGAACAGGGGCTGTCTCTGACATGAACTCAGTTCTGGCTCTTTGATCACCTCCCCCTGATGGGGGAGCAGCCTTACCAGTTCACATAGGAAGACAATGCAACCAGTCCTGATGAGACATGATAGGCTACAGTCAGATAGAAGGGGAGGAGGACCTCCCCTATTAGTGGATTAGGGGAGGGGCATAGAGGGAGAAGAGGGAGGGAGGGTGGGATTGGGAGGAGTTGAGGGAGGGGGCTGCATCGGGGATAAAAAGTGAATAAATTTACATGCAAATTTCATTATTTCCTTATTTTTTATTGCTGAGTAATACTCCATTGTATAGATGTACCACAGTTTCTGCATCCATTCTTCAGTTGAGGGGCATCTGGGCTGTTTCCAGCTTCTGGCTATTACAAATAAAGCTGCTACAAACATGGTTGAGCAAATGTCCTTTTTGTGTACTTGAGCCTCTTTTGGATATATACCTAGGAGTGGTATGGGTGGGACCTAGAAAGGATCATCCTCAGTGAGTTGTCCCAGAAGCAAAAAGACACACACGGTATATACTCACTCATATAAACATACAACATAGAATAAACCCACTAAAATCTGTACATCTAAACAAACTAAGCAAAAGAGAGGACCCTAACTAAAATGTTCAATCCCCATCCTGAAAGGCAAAGAGGATGGTCATCAGAAGAAGAAAACAGGAAACAACCTAGGAACCTGCCACAGAGGGCCTCTGAAAGCCTCTGCCCTGCAGACTGTCAAAGCAGATGCTGAGCCTGATGGCCAACGGTTGGGCAGAGTGAATACAATTTTATGTAAGAAGTAGGAAATAGTAAGAGCTGGAGAAGACAGGAACCCCACAAGGAGAGCAACAGAACAAGAAAATTTGAACACAGGGAACTTCCCAGAGACTCATACTCCAACCAAAGACTATTCATGGAGATAACCTAGAAACCTGACAATGCAGCCACTTCTGATGAGATCTGATAGACTAAGATCAGAAAGAAGGAGAGGAGGACCTCCCCTATCAGTGGACTTGGGGAGGGGCATGCATACAGAAAGGGGGGGAGGGGGGACTGGGAGGGGAGGAGGGGTTTATGAAGGGATACAAAATGAATAAAGTGTAATTAATAAAAGTTAAATAAAAAATTTTTAAAAAGTGAGTACATTGTAATGATAAATAAATAAATAAAAATTTTAAAAAAGAGAATCTCGTTGTTTGGTGTGGCTGGTGACCTTCCCTCAACAAGGTCATGACTGCTCCTGCTATAAGACCCTCCCTTGTCTGCATCTCTCTAATCTCACCACTTCTAAACTTGAACTATATTTTGTCCCAGACCCTACCTGTCCAGTCACATCATTTGTTGCAGCAATGCTGAGTAAGTTCACTGAGAATGATGGACCAGGCGGTACCGAACCACCACTCTAAGAAGAAATTCAGGATTATGCTCCTAGAAGTCTCCAATAAAACATTTGCACCAGCCTTGTCTCAAGTATATTTCTGTTTAAAACAGCTTTTGTGATACACATTTTTGAGTCACTTGTATTGAACTCCCATCTTTTGCATTATATAACTCATAGACAAATGGAGTGTCCCTAACACCCATGTGTTCTCTATTAGACATATACAGCTTTTTCACTAGTACTGATAATATTAGAAAGCATTTCAGCTCTATGCAAGGGATGGTTCAATAGTGAACTCACAACAAAAGCACAGAAAGTGGGAAATAGGACACCATGTAAACCATGAAAAGACACATGAGAGCCATGAGGCTGGTGGCAGGAAGGAAGAGCATCTCTGTTCTCACTGTGCTGGGAAAGTTAATGCTGTGTGACTAAAACATTTTCTGCTGTGTACGTGTCTCTCTACAGATAACTATGAAGGTCATAGCATTGGTTTGTGATTTACAGCTGTATTTTAGCAAATAGGTTAATTTGCAAATACAGAATCCTTTAACAAAAAGGAGCAAGTGTTCTTGTCACTACTTGCTCTCTGGTTCTCAGCTTTCCACCTGTCTATCTGAATCTGCTTTGGGGTGAGAAGTGAACCCCAGGCACACCAGCAATGAGCACTTATTCTGCTTCTGTTGAAATGAACCCATGTGCCTATGTGTTATGTCCTCAACCTTGTGCTATGTCAGGCAGGAACTGGTCTAACCACTAGCCCAGACTATAATATGGCCGCCCTTTGGATCATATACAGTGAAGCCTTAAGTAAGATGTAGAGCTCCCTTACCAGACGTGACAACTTGAATGCCTGAGAATCTCCTCTCGCCACCTTACTTTATAGTACTGATAATTTAGGGAGAGAGAGAGGCATTATTTTTCATCCAAATGTAAGGTGGGATGTTTTGTGGGCTCCTCAGGCAAAGATGGCAGCCTCAGCCTGCTGCCTCTGATTCTCACCTGTTGGAGCTTTATTTTTCTAGATAAAGCAATGACATGATTTGCACATATGACCCACACTAATCCACACAGAAATCCCATAATGGAGGCAGGGAAGTAAAGGAGGATGCAGAAAGACAGTGTGTGTTGTCCCCAGGTTTGTTTGATCACAGAAGCCTGGCTGACATTATTACCCCATGTCACCTCTTACAACATAAACATCCCTGGGCGGGCAGGCCATCATATACTCCTCCCCTACAGCCCCACTCTCTTAGTCTTTTCTCTTGTTTACATGGCAGATATGGGTAAAGAACTTGCAATGTTCAAAGCAATATTCTAGGAGCAGCAGTAAGAAGCCAGGCAGATGCTGCCCTCTGTGAGTTCAGTAACAGTGAACCATCAGTTTAGGGAATTAAGGAAGACCTAGAGGAAAAAGCAGGCTGCATTTGACTTGAGGAACAGTAATTTGACTTGGGGAAAACATGGAGAAAGGGATCAGAAAGTAGGGATCAAAAATGGGAGACCAGGTGAGAGGAAGATGGAAAATCTTGAGTTTTAGGTCAGCCTGGTTCCTTAGTGAAACACTCTCAATAAAAGTGAAAACACACACATAAAAAAAAGAAAGAAAGAAAGAAAGAGAGAGAGAGAGAGAAAGAAAGAAAGGAAGGAAGGAAGGAAGGAAGAAAGAAAGAAAGAAAGAAAGAAAGAAAGAAAGAAAGAAAGAAAG
>NW_026586816.1:6746719-6823355 GCF_907164565.1 Psammomys obesus
AGAAAGAAAGAAAGAAAGAAAGAAAGAAAGAAAGAAAGAAAGAAAGAGAAAGAAAGAAAATCAAAAGGAAACAACAAAATCAGGGAGGAGGATGGAGTCAAGCTGAGTGTGCAGCTCACTGTCTTAACATGTGCAAAGTCCTGAACTCAAACCCTAGTACTGCATATGAAAACAAAACCCAGAGAGCTGAAGTCAAAACTACACCAAGTAGAGAGGACAGAATGACCAAGGATGTCATTATGCTAAGAACCTCCTTCCCGGGGTCAGCAGTTTGAGGTTCACTGGAGAGGCATCTGTAGAGAAGTTCAGTGCCTCAGGAGTGAGCAGAGGGATTTTGAGAGTGTTAGTGTGTCCTGGTTTGTTGGGACACCATAATAAAGTTCCAAAAACTCGGGTCAGAGAGCTTAAACAACAAAAACTTCCTTCTAACAGTTTTGCAAGCTGCATGTCCACAAGGAAGGTATTGAGTGGACTGGTCTCCTCTGAGGCTTCTCTCTGAACCAGGGCAGCAGGTGCCTTCTAACCTCCTGTAGCCTTTGCTCTATGTTTGTCCAAATATCTTCTTCTTTATAAGATATAAATTAGGTGTCGTTTTGATATAAATTAGGTATCATTTTGTTGCCATTATTTAACCCACTTCCTTACAGACTCTATTTCCAAACTGAGAATATTCTGAAACACTGGGGTGAGAACACCTACATTTTCAGAGGACACACTTCAGCCTGCATCGCAGAGTAAAGTGGGACACGAGAAACCTGGGTGCCCAGTTAAGAGGCTTCCATGGCAGGTATTGACCTGAGGAAGAGGCAAGAAAGTTCTATGGCGATGATTGACTGGCTGTCTTTACTCCTCAGGTGGAAGATATCACCACCAGGAGTTCTGCAAAGGCTGCAGGGAGGACAGAAGAAAGGCGGGTAGATTGCTCTCCTGGCCCCAGAGTCTAATCACTGCCTCCCTGGAGAGGGAGGGAGCTTCTGACTGCTCACCCATGCATAACATAATGTCTCATTGCTCTGTGGGCTCTGTGCATTTTCATCGCCTTCCCTCCTGCCTGGAATCTGAACCACAGCCAGGAAATTCCTGAGTGACAGCTCCCATGAACTAATTATTAATGTTCTTGGCTCTGAGGCTGGGTGGGCATTCATTCCCATTACCCGGGGCTGGTGATAGATGGGGTTTTGCACAGGCTGCATAATTTCTTCATTTCTCCATAAGTCTCTGCCTTCTGCTGGCATTTTAAGGAATGTATTTTTACAGAAGTTGGCACTATTCAGTAATTTTCCAGGAGGGCACATTGCCCAGGCCAGATGGACATATTTTTTTTTTCTGGTTCCAGCTGGTAAGTCCTGTCTGATAAGATCCTATCCCATCCTACTTGAACAAGGATGCACAATTTGCTTGCAAGTTGGGTAGTGAAAAATGACCCTTGCGGCAGGTTGTGACATAGGGCTGCTGCGGGAGGACCATCCTGGGGACGACAGCTGTTGCCAGAGTTGGGAGCTCCACAGTAACACACTGGACAATTGCCAGAGAAAAGCACTTCTGCTGGAGATACACTGCGGAACAGGCTGTGGAGAAGCCCTGTGGAGTCCCGCCTTCACGGCGTTGATGGCTCTGCTCAGGGCACTCAGTGTTGGGGACATGAGGCGCAGCACATGGCAAAGACCTCGAGGAGACAGTCCTGGGCTCTGGGTATGCTTTCTCTTCTCTCACTGTTTCATAAACAAGCTTTTAGAGGGAGTGAGGACAAAAAAGCACATTCAAAGAAAATACCTCCATAAGAAGGGTAATGACACCATCGATGAATAAACACAGCGGACCTTTTTCCCTTCTCTTCTCAGTAGCAGGGCACACCTTTCCATCTGTTAAATGATGATCATTTTTACATTTGCTCTCCAAATGTTCCCCTTCCTGTTCTGGGGTTGTTAGTGTTGGTGGAAAGTGGCCCCTCCCTGAATTCTCCCTACTCAGGCATCCGGTGTCTCCCTGCCAGTGAGGATCCCGCAGCAGCACCCTGCCTAACCGGCTCTCTCGAACAACCTCTAACTCCTTTTGTCTTCCTCTTGCTACTGCTGACAGCATGATGGCAGCTCGCTCATCTTCACATTCATCAGGCAATTATCTCGGCTTTTACTAGAGGAGAGCAGCAGCAACAACAAAACATTACTGAGAGAAGGGGCTTGTTCCCAGTTAGCAGACATCAAAATGAAACGAAGAGTAAGTGACGTGTTCAAGATGCAGCTCGGGGAATGACAACCAGCTTTCTTCAGAAAACCCACCAAGATAAAGAAAATTCTGACAGGAAGGCTTAAAAGCAGCTACTCAACCAAAGCAAACAAACATTAGTGCCAGCCATAATAGGGAAAATAATACATGGGACTTGACCCACATTTAAATGTTCTGTTGAGAATATTAATCCAGCTTGTAAAGCTCAACATGAGGGAAACAGACCAATAAGAAATGATCAACATATGAACCACTCAGTAGAGAAGCATGCTGATGGCAAGGAGTCACATGAAAAGCCACGTAATGCCAGTGAAGTGACT
The DNA here is from genome assembly GCF_907164565.1 of Psammomys obesus. Taxonomy (NCBI): domain Eukaryota; kingdom Metazoa; phylum Chordata; class Mammalia; order Rodentia; family Muridae; genus Psammomys; species Psammomys obesus. The sequence continues at coordinate 6,749,266 of NW_026586816.1, forward strand.
GATTGGAACTGTGGGGATGAACAACGCTCTCCCTTGCTGGTTAGAACAATGAAGTCTCTCTATTCAGGAGCATTGTTGAGTAACTTATGAAACTGCCCATCAAACTGGCAGTTTCATTCCTAGGTGCATGTTCAATAAAATCTCTCTCTCTCTCTCTCTCTCTCTCTCTCTCTGTGTGTGTGTGTGTGTGTGTACATGTGCTCTCTGTCTATCTGACTCCTTCTCCCTCTGTCTCTTTTAAATACATACACACAGTGAGAGAGAGAGAGAGAGAGAGAGAGAGAGAGAGGGAGGGAGGGAGAAAGGGAGGGAACTAATAAATGCCAGCCATGACTTTATTTATAATCCTCAAGTGGAAACAGTCACTGCCCAGTGACTGATAGACAAACAAGTCCGTGCATAAAGTGGAACATGACTCAACAACAAATTGGACAAAAGCGTTAACAGCAAGAGCTGTGTGGATGAATTTCCAACATCATAGTAAGTGAAAGGATCAAATTCTAAAGGCTATGTATTTTATATTGTCATCCATATTATAGACTGGAAAAGGTAAAATTAAAGGCGCAAAAAGGCAATAAATGCTTAGGGTGGGGATAGATGACCAAAAAGGGTACAAAAGAAGTTTTGTGGTGCTGAAAATTTGATATATTGCAAATTGCCATGGATATATACACACTTGTAGAGATTTATACACCTACAGCCCCCCCCAAATAAATTTTCGTATAGAAACCATGCTCTCCATACCAGATACCTTTAAATTATAAACACGATGGTGTGTGCGTGCGACAGATACTGTTTTATATTCCTTTTTCTCTGTCTGATCCCTCTTGAGAAGGTCCTGTATCCTGGATGTTGTGCAGTAGCTCAAAAATCTAAAGAAAATAGTATATTCTTCACCCACACTGTGTGGGGCTTAGAAGGTAGCACAGCTGTTTGTGGCAGTAGATGTCGGAGAAGGTCTCATATTGTGAAAGAAGAGAGATGAGACAGTCTGCTAAGGATGGGCTGGAGCTGAGGCCTGAAGAGCAAGGAGCTAGTTAGGGGGAGGCAACCTCCAAAAGGAAACACCAGGAACTAGAGTAGAGTGGCAGCAAGAGTGTAAGGGAAGAGCACATACCCCCCTCCCTCACAGCTTCAGCCAGCTGGACAACTCCCGCCCAACACCAACCCCTCAGAGAACAGAAAGGAGGCTAGTCCCCTGGCCCACTTCTCTTGTAATACTGACAGCTGAAAAGTATTTGATGAATTTATCCTCTCACAGAAACAGGGCATGGAAAAATGTAGAAGAAATAGAACTAAGACTTCATTGTTAAGTAGACACCGCTGTAACACTGGCTGATGCCAAGACACTCAGAGGAGGGGCAAAGGTTAAGAGGGTCATTTGCAGGGTCACAAGTACTTTCCTACAACATGTTACCACAGGAAAGTAGCAACAGCAATGACGGCTCCTTGTGGTCATTCCCCTCCCAAGGAAAAGCCTCTCGGGCCTGATAAGGGTCTTCGGGTTGCAAACAGGCATCCTTGATCTGGTGGACTGAAGGGCAGAGTGCCATTTCCTTGGCATTCCTGTCATAATAAAGTACCATAGGCAGAAATGATTGAAACACAGCCATTTCCTTTTCCAAGTTCTGCACGCTAGGATGTCAAGGCCAAGAACCAGTTGATCTGATGGCTGGCAAGGCTGTGCTTCCTGCTCATCCTGCAGATGGCCAGCTCCCTGCCATGTCCTCACACGGTGACAAGCTGAGGAGGTTGGAAGCTAGCGCCCATGAATCTTCTCCTAAGAGCACTGAGTGTGTTCACAGATTTCCACCTGATTGCTAATCTACTTTACAAAATATTCAACCTCCCCAGACTATCAGATTGAGGGTGAGAATTGCATTACGAGTGTTTGGCAGGGGAACACAATTCAGCCTTTACAAATGCGTAGCCTCACTCTAATCCTGATGGACACATCAGACAGATCCAAACCAAAACGGGATGCACAACGTAACAGACATGCATATTTCAGACTTTCCGGCCAGCCTTCAGAGAGAGAACGAGCATTGCAGACAGGAAGAGCCCAAGAAGACTGTGTGGCTAATAGGAAGGTGGGATGGTGTTAGGCCCTGGACCAAAAGAAATATTGGTGGCAAAACACAACAATTCCAATAAACCCTGTAGTTGAGTTGAACATATCTTGTCAATGTCATTTCTTAATGTCCATCACTGTACCAGAACCATGCAGTCTTAACATTGGAAAATTTAAATGATGGGTCAAAGAAAATTCTCTATGGTGTATTCATAATTTTAATGATGTTTTCCACAACCTTTTGTGTGTTCTGAAAAAGAATATGGTAGAACTTTCTATAGATAGTACAAGGGCATCTCTTCTACCACTGTCTTACTTATGCTCTTCCTCAGTGGAAGGCAAACCTGCTAATTTTTTCTATGCTAAAAAATCATTAAATAATGTAATTAATTTAAATAATCTTTAAAACTTTCTCACTGAATCCCAGTTCCAAAGGGTGTCAAACCTTGAGAGATATAGGCATTCCCAGTGCCTCAGTGTGTAGATGGAGTCCACACCTTGAAATGCTCACAGTCTCCAGTTCAGCCCCACATGTTGTAGAATAAATGCCAAATATACTTAAAAATCTGAGGTAACACCTCTGAGCGGAAGACTTTTTGGGTGCAGACTAGGAACTGATACATGGAATGGAGATTCTTCACAACAGCCAGAAACTGGTACTGGGGCCCACACTGGTCACTTCATGGTCAGTCTTCCATAACAATGATAAGGCAGGCTTTCTTAGTGTATCTGAGCTCTGTTCAGCTTGCTCAGACACCATGGTTTTGTTTTCTGTCTAAAGAATGGAAGGACAAGCAGAAAGAGATTTCGCCCATCAGTAACCTCTAATACAGAAAGCTGCAGTGAGCTTTAAGATCTAATCACACTTGGAGTGAAGAGAAGGGTTCTCAGGACTGTGGAGTTGCCAGACCAGTGGCCTTATGCTGAGGTTAGCTTGGGTTTTAGAAACACAAGAGGCAGATATGAGCTTTCTTGGGTAAATAAGCTCCAAAAGAAGTATGGGAAACTTTGAAAGATACATCCAGTTACTAGGTATCGGTATTGTAAAAGTAATAAATGTAAAAGTTTCTTCTGAACATGGCTGCAGTATTTGCAATGTGTTGGTGTTCTCACTAATATAGCAAAGTGCCAGACTAAGGCCATTTAACCAGGGGAAGGAGAGAGCTTGAGCAATAAAGTTCTTGCTGTGCAAGAACAAAGACCCACGTTCAGTTCTCAGCAACCACTTAAAGAGCCGGATGTAGTGATACACACTGGTAGAGCCAGCACGAGGGAAGCAGGCACAGCTGGATCTCACGGGCTCACTGTCTCACCAGCTTAGCCCCGCCAGTGATCCCGCGTCCCAGCGAGAGCCTGGGAGTCAGCCCCAAGAATATCAGGGTGCATGCTGACCTCTGCCCTTAACACACATGTTCACACCCTGCCCCCACAAACACACACACACATACACACACAAGAAACCCCCTTACACAGGGAGCCCCACAAGGTCCAAATATATCTGAGCACAGGGGTCTTCTATGAGATTGTTTATCCAACCAAGGACCATGCATGGATATAATCTACAACCCCTGCTCAGACATAGCCCATGGTAGCTCAGTATCCAAGTGGGTTTCTAGTAAGGGGGACAGGAATGGTTTCTGACATGAACTCAGAAGCAGCCTTGCTAGGCCACAGATAAGGACATTGCAACCATCCTGAAGATACCTGATAAGCTAGGGCCAGATGGAAGGAGAGGAGGACACCCCCTCTCAGTGGACTCAGAAGGGGGCAGGGAGGAGATGAGGGAGGGAGGGGAGGAATGGGAGGGAAAGAGGGAGCGGGATACAGCTGGGATACAAGTGAATGTATAAAAATTATTTAAAAATTAAAAAAATAAAATTAAAAAAAATTAAAAAAAAGGAAAGCCCCTTAACCCTAACTCTAACCCTAACCAGAAAGGGCGGAGGCCCTTCTCCTTTACACTCTGACGGTGTTGTTTCTGACAGGGAAAGCAGAGGGGCAAGAGACAGTTGGTCACATTGTGGTCACAGCTATGAGGCAGGGAGAAACAAGCATGGATGCTCAGCGGGCTTCCTCTCCGCTATTCTGTTTAGAACCCAGCCTGTGGAATGGCACTGCCCACGAACGACTGGATATGTCCTCCTCAGTTAGCCCAGCCTAAAACCTCCATCACAATCATTGTCCAGAGCCTTGTCCCCTGTGTGATTCCAGATCCTGTGAAGCTGGCAATAAGTATTAACGTGTGTGTATGTATGTGTGTAATGTATACGTATACACATAATGTTTATTAGTATCAGAGTTTGGGGGTATTGACTGTGGGCCTAATTTTATATCATGGCACTTACTGGGATGCAGCCCTAATAACAGAGATGTCTGAGCTTGAAGCCTTAAAATATATTTTAAGCTCTGTTCTGGCTCCAAAAGTTAAACACGTATCTTCCCTGTGATCTGTTTATTTGTGCATTCCTACTAAAGAAAAATGAAACCTTGTGGTTATACAATGACTTCTGCACATTCATTTCTAGTATTCCTGTTTTTATTAGTTGAAAAAATGGATAAATATCAGTGTCCATCAGCCATGTGCCAACACGTTGCACTTCATTTTTTACAACAGTGTATTAGGGGACAAAAAATAAACATGCAACAGTGTGAATGTAACTCTTTAGGCTAACTTAAGAATGTAAGTCTTTAGGCTAAGTTAAGAAGGGCAGGGGGACTGTATACTGAATGATTCCGTTCCTACACCATGGTATAACAGACCGTTATACCATGGTCTGTTAATTAGAATGTAAGATTACTGTTAATAATCATATGGCAGCTTCATGGAATTGCATTCTCTTTTTAAGAGACAAAATACAGGATATGTGTTGTGAATCACTGGCTTGTGCCAGTGGATAGAAACATGAGCATAAAGAGAAAGCATGTAAGTGGTTGTTGAGTTCAAATGATGATTTTATTCATATTTATATGTGCCTAAATATTTTACATTTTTTCAGAAGAAAAAAACCTGAGAAATTATTGTATTGATAATATGGTTTGAGAAGAGAATGCTCTTGTAAAAATGTAAATTTTATTAAATTATCAGTTTAGTCATGGCAATAACAAGAAAATAAAAGATATTCTACTGTAATCTATGAGTTTCTCAAAATTAATTTTTATATCATATGTTTTCTAATGGTTAATTTAAAGTAAGTAATCCCTGAAAAGAAAACTAATTATCTCATGACTGACAAGAGCCAGTAGATAAACTCCTTGAATTCATTATCACTTTGTTGACTATGGCTTGAACTACAGCATGTCTAGAGGTCTGTAACAGTTTATATGAGGACCGTTCCTCATAGTCTTGGGCACTTGGATCCTTGATTGGTAGCTCATTTGGGGCAGGTTTAAGAGGTACTTGTTGGAGGAACTAGTTGCTGGAGGTGAGCTTTGAGCGCTTAGCTCTCACTCTACTACCGATTTGCTCTCTCTGCTGGAGACACGAGCTCTCAGCTTCCAGCTTTCGTTCCAGCCACCGTTCCACATGCTGCCATTCTATTCCTGTCATTATGGGCTGTAACCTTCTGGGACTGCAAACCAAACTAAACTTTCTTCTATAAGTTGACTTGGTTGTGATATTTTTTTACAGAAAAGTAATTACTGCAAGGTTCTGTCAGTGGTGGCATACTCCTCGGACACTCTTCATTAATGTCCTTCTCATAATTGGTCTCATTTAACCTCTTCCTTGAAAATGCTACCTAGGTTCATTCACCCTCTAAGCAAACCCATAGATTCACTTTCCTGAATATAATATTTATTTTTGTAGATGATAATGTTCTAGGCTCCAGAAACACGGATCAATTGCTCAAACCTTTTTATATAATGCAGTTTAGATATGATTTAAAGTGAGTATCCAGGCTTAACCTCTATTAATATGATTACTCAGCAAAAGTGGTGGTAGTGGAAATGATTAAAAGCATATTACTCTTTTGTTCTTTAGGTTGTAAACACATTAGAGTCCAGGGAACTGTCCACAGTTCTGAGTTCCAGCCAAATAAACAAGCATCTATGCCTGGGACCTTAGTAAATTCACTGGCTTCCCAGAGTAAACTTTGTTGAAAAGGTACCTCGGATTGCTATTGGAATCTTGGTGAAGGAGCAGGCATTGCTTTACATAAAACCTAGGGAAGTAATTTAATAACACGTGTGCCTAGTCACCCCTAGAAGAGGGGCCCATTGCAGACCAAAATAATGATTACATCAAAGTCCAAGTTAGAGAACTGGTGAGCTTTTTACTGGGGTTCTTACAAGAGTATGGATGAGGGTGGCCTACAGGCTCTGTAGTGGCTCCAAACCCAGCCACATCACCAGCAAGCCCACCTCAACACAGGCGATGACTCAGAAAAGCTACAACCCTGAGCTTTCTGCCAGCCTGCAGGCAGCTCCACAGACCTCCCACATCTCCTCTCCCAGCAGTTCTTTCCTCTTTCTGTAAGTCTGGGAGGAGCCTTGAAGAAACTTCCAAATGTCCACTTTCCCAGACTTGTGAATTTTTGTTTACATCCTGAATTTTGTGATCTTCCCCTCCCTCCCTGGAGGAAATGTTTCAACTCAAGAGTGTTGGGGTACATTACATAAAGGTGTGTCTCCATACTCAGTTGTTAATTCTGTGCCCGCTGATGATGGATCACCAGCCTCATATTTTGTAAATATTTGTTCCTTTCTCAACTGCCTAAGGCAATCTAGAATTGTATCTAATTGACTTTAATAAAGACCTGAAAGCCAGTATCTGGGCAGGAAGGGGAAGGTGGAACTCCTGGGAGAGAGGAACTCAGAGGGGAAGAGGCAGATATGGGAGATTCGCCAGCCAAACACAGAGGTGACGAATGTGAACAGGAGCATAGAAGAACTAGCCAAATAGTAGATTGTGGGCTAGAATAGTCCGGGTAAGTTAGGTGAGCTAGCTGAGAGTCTGCCCAGCTAAGACCTAAGCTTTAAAACAGAAATAAACCTCCGGAAGGTCCAAGATAGTCCCATTATACAGGCGAAATCATTGCACAACAGTGAGTGTTTCTTGGGTCTCTTTCTTGTAGAATAAAAACACGCATTTAATAATGTTAGCCGCACAGTGGGTCTGACTGGTCAGCCGTGGACAAAGCACTTGAGGAAGCCGGGAAGTGGCTGTAGACACTCAGTGGACAGCGCTGTGAACTCGGTAATGGGCAGTGTGCAGTGCTCGCTCCCTCTGGTGGAAATTCTGTTGAGTAGACGTGGTTCTGCGGACAGCTGGATCCAAGCAGCAGTCTCTTTGAAGGCTGTGTACTGACGAGTACAAGCCAAGAAAACAGGAGTGAAGGGGGAGGAGCAGGGAGAAGACACGACACTTGCCAGAGGAAAGTGCTACAGCACCTGAAGAGCTGCTAATTGCTCAGCCTTCTGAGAGTCCAAAGGAACACTGAAATATCTCTGCCTTTCTACCTCTGTGTGAGTGTGTGTGTGTGTGTGACTGTGTGTGTGTGACTGTGTGTGAGTGTGTGTGTAAGTGTGTGAGTGTGTGTGTGAGTGTGTGACTGTGTGTGTGAGTGTGTGTGAGTGAATGTGTGTGTGAGTGAATGTGTGTGTGTGAGTAAATGTGTGTGACTGCATGTGTGTGAGTGTGAGTGTGTGAGTGTGTGTTTTACTGGGACTTGAACCTAGAGTAGAGCCTAGTACATGTTAAGCAGTCACTCTACCAATGCCCCAACTTTTAATATCTATGTATAACACACACACACACACACACACACATTACATTTTATTTTGAGACAGGGTCTCAATTACTTGTTCAGGCGGACTGTACGTTTGCCGCCCTCCAGCTTCAGGAGTACACCATCAAACCCAATCCGTGTAATGGCTTTTAACAGTTTATTTCTAAAATGGATGAAGGAGATGGAGAAGTTATCCGCTGTTTAATATCCACTGATTAAGGTTCTAGATACCTTATTATTAACTCCCTGGCCCCTTGCAATGAGTTCATTTGAGTGCATAATAGGTCCTAATTTATCTTAAGCCTTTGTGGCAACAGGCAAGACAGCTCATAGTAAAGGCAGGGGTCCAAGATGTGGCTTGGAGCTGGGGCACTTCTAGGTGATTCATTCACAACTTCACTGTGACCATAATAACTACACGAGCTACACCAAGACATGAAATTAGTCTCCAAAGTGAAAAAAAAAATGTACAAGAATTCTAGAGATAGGTAACCCTGGAAACACGCCTAGCAGAGAGTGTGCTAGATACTGACACACCTGAACTTTGAAGAGTTAAGAACTAAATTGAAATGTTATTATTTTATTGTCTTAGAAATTCTGGGAGAAGAAGACACAGCAACAACCATCAGCAGTTCCTCATATGCAAGATCATCCCCTATGCCAGGAGGTGTCCTAAACCCTATCAAATAACTGTTGATATTAAATTCAGGATTTAAGTGCTGGAAAGCACTTAAACCAAACTCTTAATGAGAACAGGATCTTGATACTTTGCCTTGTAACTATTCTGTTTTGGTATGTTAGATTTTTCTTCTGAGAAAAAATTCTTGCACAATGTCTTTCTTCTTGGAATATTTTGATTTTGAGTGCATTAGACTCAGTGACATTGAGAATTCTTAGCATTTCTGTGGAAATGTGAAGTTTCCTTGTCACACAAGGCGGCCTCAGACTATTTGAAAGAACAGACATATAACACCTCAGAGGAAAACAACCTCCTATCCAATCACTGTTGGGTGGGAAATTACCTACATCCCAGGCATTCGGTGACTGGGCTGTGAACACTACTCTACACACATGAAGAATGTACCATTTCAAGAATACCATTAACTTCTGCTACACATGAGACAGAACACAGTTATCTTAAGTGAAACTAAGACAATGACAGAAAAATACATGTAGTATCATCCTTTTTTAAATACCTATGACAAAGCACATATATGTTGATATGCATACTTCGAAATCTAAAAGGTGGGTCGAGTATGAAATTTGTAGAGCCTGCTCCCTTTAGAGGGCAAATTGGGACAGGGGAACATTTATTTTACTCATATTTGTTTATGATTTTTATAACAAACATTTATTACTTATATAACTTAAAATGCACAAGAAAAAGAATTGTTTTGAATGAATCACGGATCTTTGACGCCACAGTCAAAAAATATAGGCAATGGGGTATGAATAAATACTTAGTCTTGACACTGAATTAGTCAGGTACCATCTTTCATTTAATCCTTCATGGAGAAAAACACTAGCTTTGTTTGTTTAATCCCTGTGAGAGCCATTAGAGCCTCTGACTTCTCAGCATTTCTTAAAATAACAGTGTTCTTGGCTGACTTGCTCAGCCATACATCATCACATTCCAGTATCATTTTTTCCTTTGGTTGATAGTTCTGTTTTTACGCTAACGAAACTATACAAACTTTGAAGCCAGTACAGGTCAACCACGTATGCATTACTGAACTAGGGCAGTTGCCTTTCTTAATTCTCAGATGTTTTCCTAACCATGTCTGCCTCAAATGAAAGTATTTTCGTGTACAGAAAAAAACTATAAAAATATAGTGGCTGTATATTCTGCACCTTTATAAATCCTATCTAGCAATGCATGGGAAATACCTAGGTAAAGTCCATGGATAGAAGAGATAAGTTATATCAGGTGTGTTCATTACCTAATTATGCTTGTGATGTCTCCCATGAAGTTCAGAACAAGAAGAAAGCACCCCTTTCCCAAGAAAGTGCCATGGATGGGGAAAAAGGTAGGTTTCTCTGGGTATGCATCAGCACCCACATTACTTAGTCTTCTCAACATAGGCACTGGAAAAAAAAACTATTGTCAATAGTCCAGGGTAACTGGGAGCTCACTTTTTAATCATTTGTTTTTATTTTTTTATACAAGTAACAGGACAGAAGCCTACCGCAGCAGGTCTCTGAAAGACTCTACCTAGCAGTGTATCAAAGCAGATGCTGAGACTCATAGCCAAACCTTTGGCAAAGTGCAGGGAATCTTATGAAAGTGTTAGTAAGACCTGGAGAGGATAAGGCACAGGGATCTTTTATGAGACTGTTTCTCCAGCCAAGGACCATGTATGGATATAACCTAGAACCCCTGCTCAGATATAGCCCATGGTAGCTCAGTATCCAAGTGGGTGCCCTAGTAAGGGAAACAGGACTATTTCTGACATGAACTCAATGGCTGGCTCTTTGACGAACCCCTCACCCCCCCTCCGAGGGAGGAGCAGCCTAGCTAGGCCACAGAAGAGGACATTGCAGCTGGTCTTGAAGATACCTGATAAGCTAGGGTCAGATGGAAGGGGAGAAGGACCTCCCCTATCAGTGGACTTGGAAAGGGGCAGGGAGGAGATGAAGGAGGGAGGGTGGAATTGGAAGGGAATGAGGGAGGGGGCTATGGCTGGGATACAAAGTAAATAACCTGTGATTAATATAAAAATTATATTAAAAATGTGGTACTTTTACACAATGGAATGCTACTCAGCAATTAAAAACAAGGAAATCATGAAATTTGCAGGCAAATGGTGGGATCTAGAAAAGATCATCCTGAGTGAGGTATCCCAGAAGCAGAAAGACACACACGGCATATACTCACTTATAAGTGGGTACTAGACCTACAAGATAGGATAAACATACTAAAATCCATACACCTAAAGAAGATAAACAAGAAAGAGGACCCAGGGTAAGATGATCAATCCTCACTTAGAAAGACAAATGGATGGACGCTGGAAGTAGTCATTTGTTTTTAAATTCTTCCCACCTAACAGTCTTTCATTCTCTGACCACCAATTATACACAGTAAGCCAACGAACGACAATTGTGGAGAATTTAGCACAGCTATCAGAGAATCCTTTGGTAATACTTAAGAAGACTTACATGGGTCACTCAGAATACCAAGGAGGGTTGAAGATAGCCAGCAGATGGCTGAATGCCAAAGAACCTTATCATTCTTGGCATTTGCTGCACTGAATGCTACTAAACAGCACAGCTATGAAAAAAGTAAAAACAGCCTAGGAGAATTTGAATCGGCAAATGTTCATCAAACACTATCCCTGAGCTCTGGCATTCACACTTGAGCTTTTCTGAAGGCAAAAATTGCCTTCAAGTCACATTGTTTTAACCCAGGAGCAGGCTTTCCCTTGAATATAGAGATCTGTGAATTTACGGATTTTTTTTCCTTAAAAAAGTTCACTATATATTTATTTTTACTATCTTCTGGATAAAATTTAACTTTTGTTTCTGCTATGAATTTAAGAAACTATGGTAATAAGAATCGGAATAGTATGTTTTTTCCTATATTATATGTCTAATATCCACTTATAAATGAGTATATATACTGTGTGTCTTTCTGCTTCTGGGATACCTCACACAGGATGATCTTTTTCAGTTCCCACCATTTGCCTGCAAATTTCATGATTTCTTTGTTTTTTATTGCTGAGTAATACTCCATTGTATAGATGTACCACAGTTTCTGCATCCATTCTTCAGTTGAGGGGCATCTGGGTTGTTTCCAGCTTCTGGCTATTACAAATAAAGCTGCTACAAACATGGTGGAGCAAATGTCCTTGTTGTATAGCTGAGCATTTTTTGGATATATGCCTAGGAGTGGGATAGCTGAATCTTGAGGAAGCGCTATTCCTAGTTGTCTGAGAAAGCGCCAGATTGATTTCCAGAGTGGTTGTACCAGTTTACATTCCCACCAGCAGTGGAGGAGGGTTCCCCTTTCTCCACATCCTCTCCAGCATGTGTTGTCACTTGAGATTTTGAAAGACACACAGCATATATTCTCACTCATAAGTGCATATTAGATATATATATTAGACATATATATATTAGATATATATAATATAGGATAAACATACTAAAATCTGTACACCTAAAGAAACTAATCAAGGAGGACGACTCTGGCTAAGATACTCAATCCCCATTCAAAAAAGCAAAGAGGATGGACATCAGAAGAGGGAGAAAACAGGGAACAGGACAGGAGCCTACCACAAAGGGCCTCTGAAAGGCTCTACCTGCAGAGTATCAAAGCAGATACTAAGACTTATAGCAAACCTTTGGGCAGAGTGCAGGGAATCTTATGAAAGAAGGGGGAGATAGTAAGACCTGGAGAGGACAGGAACTCCACAAAGAGAGCAACAAAACAAAATATCTGGGCCTAGGGGTCTTTTCTGAGACTGATACTCCAACCAAGGACCATTCATGGAGATAACCTAGGACCCCTGCACAGATGTTGCCTGTGGAAGTTCAGTGTCCAAGTGGGTTCCATAGTAATGGGAACAGGGACTGTCTCTGACATGAACTGATTGGCCTGCTTTCTGATCACCTCCCCCTAAGAGGGGAGCAGCCTTACCAGGCCACAGAGGAAGGCAATGCAGCCACTCCTGATGAGACCTGATAGACTAGAATAAGAGGGAAGGAGACGAAGACCTCTCCTATCAGTGGACTGGGGGAGGGGCAAGGGTGAAGAAGGAGGAGGGAGGGTGAGGTTGGGAAGGGAGGAGGGAGGGAGCTACAGGGGGGGATATAAAGTGAACAATCTGTAATTAATAACATAAAAATAAAAAAGAATTGGAATTGCTATGAGTGGGTGAATACTAAGGCAGAAGATCTTAAGCTCCAAGATAGGCTGGACTTATATGGTGAGTTCAAGGCAAGCTCAGGTTACAGAGTAACCTCATCTCAAGATATAAACAGAAAAAGAAAGGAAAGAAAGAAGGAACAAAGAAGAAAAGAGCAGGGGAGTGAGAGAAAAAGGAAAGATAATGAAATTTTTATATTCAGTATCATACGTTTGTATGGAATCCTTGTGCTGTATCTTGTGACTTCGTAAACAAGATTCTGAGATTTTCTATATGGACTCTTTGCATATATGTACTCTTTGACTGTGAGGAGTCTGAGAAATCAGAGTCTTCCTAGTTCATCACATGAATGTGAACACAGGTTCAATGACATCACATACTTTGGCCAGAATCATATCACTAATCAAAGGCAAAACCTCTGTTATATAAAAGTAATTTTAATAATCTCAGTTACTACCAGGAGATAATAATATGGCTTTAGTATCATATATATTTTTTCATCTTCTAATGAGCTTACACAAAAGGCTCAAGACTCTTCCCACTTCTATCATTCTAGGAATCCATGAATTTTAATGTTGTTTTGCAATGAAACTTAACACTAAGGACCAAAAAGGGTTAACACAGTTGAGGAATGAAATAGCTTCAAGTGAAACACTGAGAAAGCCACCTCCCTTTCACTCATTTCTGCGTTGTCCAGATGTTCTTTGCTCACTCCTGGAAGATGTATCAATAAACATTATCAGTAATTAACGCTGATAAAGCTAATATTAATAAATACATGAGCAGTATAGACTGAGTTTCGTCTCCCCACAGATCTCAAAAGTCTAGCCTCCCAACTGAGTTTCCTTCTCTGTACTTGAATTTTTTCTACTATACATGAAAAAGCATTTGCCTCAGGAGGCAGACATGTTGTACTTGGGATGCTGCTGGATACACAGCAAACATGTTACATCCTAAGCGCATAACATGCTTAACCAATGGTGACAGTGACAATCAGAAAGTCTGCACATCTGCACCAAACAACAGGAAAGCACTGACTGAAGGAAACTGCCCTTTCTCACTATTCCCATCATGTCAGAAAGAGAAACTGGGCAATAACTTTAGATCCATGCCATCGTTACTACAGGGCAGAGCCATGCTCTCTGTTGTTGTCGATTACCTTTACCCCATACGATCGTTTTGTCACACAATGTTTTTTGTCATTTACCAGAATGGGGTAAATCCTCCATTTTGGGAAGTGTGAACGTCTCCGTATAAGGACCCACTTCCCCTCACTCCCTTCTGTTACTCAGCTCCTTTCTCCTTGGTGTCACCATGAAAATATGCACTATAACTACAGCCTGGTTCTAACAGTGACTCTGGCATGTGAACAAGATTCATACAGGGTAAGCTATTTTAGTAAAAACTGTGTTCCAGAAACAGCATCATGAGGAATCGAGGCCAAGGAGAACTAACTGTTCTCCCTCGTACTGGCTCAGGTATTCAAAACCGGTGGTACACATTTTTTTAATACTTGAGCCTTAAATGGCACCACAACTTTTCACCTGCTGCCAAGTGTAGCTTGAATTAAACTGAGACACAGCCGAAGATGGCACTGGATTTTCTGGGTCCTTGTGTGGAAATAGGTAGCTCCGTGGGTTGCTATGGTGATTATGCTTAGCAATGAAATTGGACAGAAGACAGGATTAAGAATTGGATTTATATACAAATTTCCATAGTTGAGTTTGAACAATATATGAGCACATAACTGTCTTTGGAACACAGAATCACAAGTAAAGTGAACTAATGGTGCCGTGGAGAGTTGTCATGTTAACTCATAATAACCCTGTAGTGTTAAGTGTAGTTAGCCCTGTTTTACAAATAAGCCACACACTTTGCTCCAACTCACACAGCCAATGGCAAGCCCAGGGGATCCCTTTCATGAGTTTTCAGGGTGCAGCTAGGTTTAGCCTGCTGGTTTTCTCATGGGCCAGCCATGGTGGCCGGTTTGAAGCCACCGCCAACGCCTCTTTGCACACAGGGCTGGTTGTTATGCTTAACTGCGGGCTATACGCTCAGCTCAGCACTCTCAGCCGGAACAACCTTATAATTCTCTCGTGTGCCCTGCACTTCTTCATAGCATGAAGAAGCGTTCTTAGAGGCAAGATATTCACACACCTTGCAAACAAAATCAGAGCATCCTTGTAACGAAGGGAACCAGTTCTTAGCGTTGTGTCCATAGCTGATTAACACCAGATCGCCGTTTTCTATACAAGCAAGTCCAATGTAATACGATCTAAATTGATTATGTGGCTTATTTATCAAATATGAAGGTTTCTTAGCTTATTATTTTTTCATGGTCAGGTTGGTTGCTAGGTATGGAATATGACTTCATCAGTACTAGAAGGAAGGAAAGAAATTAGAAACAGATTAATAAAGATAAAAGCAGAAAAAATAAAGTACAAACTATAACCCTAATGTATAATTCAGTTAAGGTAATTGAAATGTATATTTTGAAGACATTAAATAGTACAATTGAAAGAGAGATTTATTATCTCACTGTGGAATGTAACGTATAAGAACAAGGAACAGGAAAGTTAAACAATAAGATGTTTCTATGAACAGGAGAATTTGATCTCCTCCAGCAAATAGTAAGAAATCATTTTTGAAAGCTAAACTGTGTCAAAAAGTGTGGCAATTAGATATGAACAATTGGTCAAGAATAGACAGCAGCCTGGTGTAGTGGCACAAGTCTACACTCCCAGAAATCAGGAGGCTGAGACAGAAATATTACAAGTTCAGGGTCAGCTTAGCAAGAGTGTTTGAGGCCAGCCTGTGCTATATAGTAAGAACTTGTCTCAAAAAAAGAAAGAAAGAGAGAAAAGAAAAAAAAGGTTAAAACTGTATATAAGTAACTTGTACTTTGATACAAACACAGAAACATGCATATACAATAATGGAACTGGCCAGTTTTACAACAATGCTTTGATGATCAAGTATTTCTTTGAAAAAATAAAATTTGATTCCTTATACTGTTTTCAACAATAAAATCTAGATATATTAAAGACCTCAACTGAAAATAAGACCAAAAAGTTAGCAGAAAAAAGAAAAGATGCCTCCAACAATTGTAGATGTGTGCTTAGGGGAAAAAACAGATTCAGGGCATTAAGCTTGACTGTATCAACACTTATGTTTTATTTTATGACAAAATATGACTATTAAATAATATTACAAGTCAATGAATAGGCTATGAAATAACAGTATTAATACCAAAAATATGTTTTAGGAATCTGCTTATCAACATGAAGAAGATAAATGAGCAATCAGCATATACATATGCTGCATATATACATGCATATACATACATATATATATATGCAACTAAATGCAGTTACGAGATTACATTTGTCAGTATGTGTATAGATATATTCACATATGTGTAAGAATAATAAATAGTAAGAGGCTATGGATTTAAAAAGTGTGAGAACTTGGGGGAGTAGGAGGGAAGGGAGAAATGATGTGAATACAGTGCTCATATATGAAGTTCTCAACAGATTAACTAGCACTTTGCAATACAGAAATAAACATGGCCTATAATTACATTGAAAGATACTTTAACTCACTACAATTTTTCAAATTTAAAATAAAAGCCATAAAAATTATCTTAACCCAGCATACTAACAAAAATCATAACATTTTATAATTCAGAGTATTGTTGAGAACAGAAAAACAGACTATTAGGAGGCTAAGTCAGCAGAGCCAGGGCAGACACTGGTGTGTTGTCTCTAAGCTTTCACAATTTATAGCTGTATCTAGTCTAGGAAAAAATAAACATGAAGATATGTGTGACCACAACAGTCCCTCTTCCTTTTCTCGACTTTCCTACTTCGATTGATGATCACAATGCAACTTGCGGCAGCACAGGACACACGAAAGAACATCACCTGGAAAGGGTGAGGGACCCACGCAGAAGTGAGGGCTGCACACTTCACGACCAGCGGGTCACAGAAGAGTCACATGTGTACTTCAATAGCCTGGACAGCTTTACAACACTGTCAAAATTACTAAAAATGGAAAAAAGAGGGAATTCCTCGAACATGTAGTTTCAAGTAAATGATAGGAAATCAATAAAACATGAAGAGGGAACCAGAAAAGACAGACCAAAAACCATCCAGTGGCAGACACCAGTCCTCACTTCTCAGTATCCCTGGGAAGCCATGTTAGCTCCTGCTCAGATCTTCTTTTGAGACACACTCACTCAAATGTGTGAGTGAGACAATTACTCAAACAAGGGACCCCTGTGAGCTGCCCCCCTCAAGCTCAGGAAAGGGGCACAGGACAGACAGACAGAGCCTCATCTGTGCGTGTTCCACACTGAGGGAGTCCAAGAGTCTTTACATACCTGGGTCTTGTGTCTTGGGTCAGCTCCAGATTTGTAAACTTTCTTTGTAGAAAAGACAAGGACACCACAGAGATCATTCCAGACATTGTTTCTTCTCAGGATGTACATTCTTTGTATCGCCTTCCTAAGAACTGCAGCCAAGAGGGAAGGTATGGGTCAGCCAACATCACCCAGGAGTTTCCTTTGATGTAAATCATTTAAGTAAGCCAACTAAAAGACAAGAGATGGAAGCCAGGCACAGTGGTGCACAGCTGTACTCCTGGCGTTTGGGAGGCTGAGGCAAGTGAGTCATGAGTTTGACGTTAGCTTGAGCTACATAGTGAGACCCTATCTCAGTAAAAAAGTTAACAAACCAACAAGATTCGCAAAAATGGATTAAATAAAAACATGGTCATGCTTCATATGGTTTATAACAAACATATGTGAGAATCAAGAAAAGAAGTAAGTAAAAATATATCTGGGCTGCTCACTCTGAGAAAGGATTTCCCCACTGTAAGACCTGCAGTCTCACCGCTCAGGATCACCCTTCCCAGGAACTCTCACAGACCACAGCTCGTTGCAAAAGCAAGAGGTTTTATTGCTATCGAGATAGAATCGCCCCTCCAAAAACGGGAGACGACCCCGAACATGCAAAGCACAGGGTTTTTATACCTGAAAATCAGATCTATAGTTTACAGCTGGTTGTAGATAGTTTGCAGCTGGTTGTTTCTCAGAACAGTTCACCCCTTCAAGAGCTATCTGAACCTGACTTCAATTCAAATAATCACAGTTGTTTTTCTCATTCCCAGGTGGTCCTTCACCCATCTCATTTAACCCTTCCATGAAATAATCCTACAGATTCATCTAGAGGTGTTCCTCACAGCCAATTCCAGATCCTATCAAGTTGACTAACTACCAGCCAATGGCAAGTACCGAGATGTATCTGAGGAAATGACAGTCGATTGCCAACTTCACAGAAGGACCTCAGCAAAGATTGCATGCCCCTCTGCCAGACAGATAGCTAATTATTAGCACCCAGGCTTAATCAAGGAGTTTGAACATCAACATGAACATCACCCAGTATCGGTCCTACCGAAGAAACAAACAAACAAAAACAGAGCTGGAGACTTGGCTCAGCAGTTGACCCTTTAAGAGTGCTTGCTCTTCACTGAGGGTACCCAGGTTCTCCCAGAATCCATAGCAGGTGGCTTACAAGCACCTGTAACTCCTGCTCTGGGAACTCCAATGCCCTCGTCTGGCCTCCATGGGTACTCACATGTGTGCACACAAACAGAGACACACAGACACATGAATAAATAATAGATTTTTAAATATCTATTATTAAATTTATTCTCTGGTCATTTCATAATGTAGAGAGCATTCTGACCACTGTAACCTCACACCTTCTTTAAACCTTCTCCTGCTCCTAATACTCCACCCAAATCCCTTTCCTTTATTCATGTCTTGCTAACATTTTTATTTATTTTATTATTTTACGACCAACTGCATTTAACCAAGATTTTGTGTAACTATAAGTTTGGAACTTGGGGGCTCCTCAAAGAGCCTACAACTAAACATCATGACCACCTTTCTCCTAGAATCCATCAGTAGCCAATGGTTCAGCTGGAAGGGGAGGGCCCCATGATTCCCTCTCCAGACTGTGACTGACTGTTAATAGGCCTAATCTTGGTTTTACATAGGCCTCTTGCAGGCAGCCAGAGCTGCTATGAAGTGGCGGCTGCACTGGCTGAATCGTGCCCAGAAGATGGGACTTCAGAACCCGTCTCCTCATCTTCCGGCTCTTACATTCTTTCCTCTCCCTCTTCCAAGATGATCCTGAAGCCTTAGGGATAGTGCTGGTACAAACATTCTGGTTAGGACTGAGCATTCAACCGTCACTTATTCTCAGCACCTTGAGCAGCCCAGTGTCTGTTGCATTTGTCACCACTCATGAAAAGAGAAGCTTCTATAAAGCTGGAAGTAGTATTTGTCTACGGATGGATATGAACGTAAACTTTTAGACGGCAGCTTGGCACCATGAAAATTTAGCTAAACATCAGTAGTTTGCAACTCAGGTCTGAGACTCTCTCAGCCATGAGTTTTTGTCTGTTTTTTTTCCTAGACTTCTAGTATAAGGACTGAATTCTTGAGAAGAGAGCAAGCCTCAAATCAGAGCGCAGTTGGTTACCGCCACAATAATCATGCCACGCATGCGCTAACGGTCACTTCTTGCCTGGCACACTGGTATCGTTGGTAAGACTTCCAATGCCATTTCTCCCCCAAAAGCCTGTGATATTACCTTCCAGAACTGAGAAATCAATACAGCCTAGGGGAATTTCTGCCCTAGGGACTAAGACATATCTAGGCACAGGTTCATTTTGTCCCTGATAACAGTACCAGGTATAGGTTTCATCTTGGAGGAAGCTTTAAATCCAATCAGGAAGTGGTTGCTTATTTCCATGTCATTCATGCCGCTATTACATCAGTACTTCTGTTTTGCCTAGTAATTACTCTATCTCACAGTATTCATAGCTGGGTAAGACTGATGATTACTTTCTTCTCAGGTAGTTTGCATAACACTTCCCACCACTATGAAAGCTAGCCAGTGGGGGTCTTCCAGAAAAGTACCACATTGACTTAGCCATGTGTTATGACTCAAGAATGTGGTGTCTTTGGAAATAGAGTCCCAACATTAAGTTCTGAAGGGTAATCAAGAGCATTGGCAATACCCTGTAATATCTAAAGGTCTTTGATAGCTCACTGGCCAACAACTCCAAAATAAGTAATCCATTCCTTAGACTGGTATCTAATAAAGAAATTGTTGCTTACATGTGACATCTTATGAATGCTTTTCTCTATATCTAATTGCCTCTAGATTTAGATCTGTAAGCTGCTTCTTGGAAATCCATTTGTAACCAAAGGTATCAGTGACAAAAATAATTACTTTATTTGTTTGATTTACTTTCTATCACTTTTTAAATTTTGTTTATCCCTTTACATCCCTGTTATAGACCCTTCCTTCTCTCTTCCAGATCCTCCCCCCCCCTTCCTCAGAGAAGGGGACTGCCCACAACTACCCCTCCCCCGCAGTGTATCAAGTTGTATCAGGACTGAGCACGTCCTCTCCCTGTGGGCTGGCAAGGCAGCCCTGCTAGGGGAAAGTGAGCAAAAAGCAGGCAACAGAGTCCATGTCAGAGTCAGCTCCCATTCCCCTTACTAGAGAACCTCTATAAGGACCAAGCTCCACATCAGCACATTCTGTGGAGGCGGCCTAGGTTTAGTCTATGCATGGTCCTTGGCTGGAAGCTCTCACTTCCTCCAGGCCCTGATTAGCTTGTTCTTTTGGTCTTCTTATGAATCTCCTGTCTCCTCTGGGTCTTTCTGTCTTTCCCCCAGACTCTTTCTCAAGACTCCCTGCACTCCACCCAATGACTGGTTGTGAGTCTCTGCATCTGTTTCTATCATCGCTGGGTGGATCAACTCAGAGGACAGCTGTGCTAGGCTTCAGTCTATAAGCATAGCAGAGTATCATGGGTTGGCTGTCTCCCATGGGGTGAGTCTAAGTTTGGGCCAGTCATTGGTTGGATATTCCCTCAATCTCTGCTCTATTTTTTGTCCCTGAACTTCTTCTAGGCAAGGTTAATTTGGGAGTCTAAGTTTTTGTGGGTGGATTGAAATTTATTATTTAGTTACTTAGTTAGCTAGCTAACTAGTTAGCTACTTAGTTAGCCAAGGTCCCACTCTATAGCCCACTATATATGCTGACATTGACCTCAAGTTCGTTCTGCTTTCACTTCCCAAGTTTCATAATCACTATGCCAGGCACAAAAATGTCTTCTAAAAGGTAAATAATTTGTCTAAAAGTCACTAAAAAGTTCTAAACTATTTTTAGCATTCTAAGCCACAGTGGACAACAGTCAAGACTTGGGAACCAGTCATCAGCACACTGGCAACCCCTTAATGAATTGATTGTTCAGGTGGCTGGCAGAGGATATGGTGTTCCCTACTGAAGTTTTGTCTGAGGCATTTGTTAATCCCTGGTGAGTAGCTTAGTTTAGTCTTTCCACAGAAGTGAGGTAGGATAGAAAAACAGAAAGAACTGTGGGACATGGAAAAGGAAAGGAGCCCCTCAGGAGGGATCTGATTGAACCCTCTTGCCAAATGGGTAACAAAGAATTCTAGTACAATTAGTAACATTTGCTATGAAGGTTGCTAACATAGAAATGATATTCTTTTCGTATGTAGATATTTTACGTTAAGAAAAAGAATGACCCTGGTTTATGGCCTAAATATATATGGCCTTGAGTAGGTCCTTTTTTATTTCCCCACATATATACTGGAAGTCTCAGACTATTTGTGCTGTTTACAATAAAGATATACCACCTTCCTTCATCCCTGAGATCTCTACTATGTATAATCCCATCTGGTAACCCCCAGGAACTCCCTTGTGATCTTATTTAGACTCTTAGGAACCCTTCGAAACACAGCAGCCTGTAGACTCACTGCAATGGTGTACTTGACTCAACAAAGTGTGACCATTAGAAGATCATACGCACTCTGGGGTGCCTTACTTTCTTTTTAGTCTTCTTTCTTCTCTTAAGTCTTTTAAAATCTGTACTAAAATAGCTTTATTAAACCTCAGCTCTCCTTCATGCTTGCTTATCTGAGATTGTCTTCTTAGTTGAAGCTATGACCCTTGGTGTAGCCTGAGGTTCTCACAGACTAAGATGGCTTCCTCGGGCTACTGTAGGGACAGGGTAAAGCTATGCTCCTGCCTCTATCACCTCACTGCTGCCAGAGGAACACCTTCTGTGCAGTCCATTTTGAAGTACCAGCTAAATTAAGAGATTCGGTCTCCCCAGGCCCAAGCTGCCGCAAAGTCCCCTTTATCTTCACCATGCTTTGTTATCCAGCTTCATTATCCTCCACATCAGATGGCCCTGGCCAGCCTTCCCTTTTGTCTACTTGCCCCTTTGTGGATGGTTCACACATTATACATCCCTCCTGCAGTTCTACCCTCCTTCACCTTCAGTCTTTTCTCTCAAACCTTTGCTGAGCTACTGCCCCTCTCCCAAGCTGGCCCGATCCCCAACCTGCCTTTGTTTTCAACCCTCCCAGAAGGGACAAGTTCCCTCTTCCTCCTCTCCACACCACAGGCATGAAGCTAAAACAGATCTCTACATAGAAAAAAAGATACTGGCTTTCAGAAGCAGCCAGAGAGATTCTGCTTCATCTTTCATGTTTTGTTTCTCAAATGCACTGACTGGCTCCAGTAGACAGAGAATGAGTTTTCATTGGCTGCTCTGATTCCTGCAGGCAAAAGATTGATATTTCTCTCCTCTCTGATGTCTGTGACAATGATGCTTCAAATATGAATCGAGTGTCATAACACTGGGTCTTTGATATGCTTGCCAAGGGCCATGTTCTGTGCTTATTTACTTCACAGAGAAACCTATTGAAATGAGATTTATTATTCCTGTTTTGTAGCTAGAGACATAAGCTGAGCAGGATTAAGCAACCTGTCCGGGGTGTCTTGTTTCAAGTCTCTTTTTCTCCAGTTCAGGAAAGGATGTCCAGTGTAAATCCACTACACCTAGCTGGAGCCCCCCCCCCGCTTTTCTCTCACCCCTATGTCATTCTCCAGCCTGGCAGCCCAGTTTGGAACTATCCCAGCCCAAGCGTCCTCATTAATGATTCACATTCTGATGGGTATCAAACCATAACTCCTCTTGCATATTAAAAGGGAAATTTGAATAGTCTAGTAGAATACAAATGAGGAAGGCAGCCTTCTAGTGATCAGATGGAAGCTTTTATAATGTACTTTCCAAGGTTTTTAATTATGAAACATTTCAAGCAAGCAGACTACTTCTGCTCCATGAACACACATGTGTCACACACACAGGCACTATTCTCATTGCTAGATGAGAATAACTAGATGAGCTATAACTGCGGTCAGGAAAATAGTACTTTCATATACCTGGTTGTATGCTTTCTCACATTCATTTGCATGCAACATGCAAATATGAAATCACAGGAGTCTATACGGATAAGCTTGCAGTGTGTGACATGTATGTACATATGCTTACATATATCTATATAGACATAAGCAGGGAATCATAGTATTCTTAGTAATATATATTCATCAGTACATATATTTGTATTTGCATAAACAACATATCAAGTTGTGTTTTAAATTTGATCTCTTAGAACATATTATACTTATAATAGAGCAACACGTTCCTTTCGCTTTGTCCATGCACTGTTTCTGAGATTTGTTGCCTATATAGACGTACATGTTTGCTCCCCTCACTTTTGCCTGGTAACCATACTAGCCGCCATGTATCAGCTACTTTGGGGGTATTGGGCACTGTTTCAGCATCCTATGCCTGTTTCTTCATTTAGTCCTGAGTGCGGAGTGGGAAGCATGCTGAAAGCCAGAGATGCAGGCATGCCCCTCTTCTCTTCACCTGGGCCAGCTTTGAGGCAGGCATCCCCAAACCAGTAGACTCTCGCTGGAAAATCAGAGAGTCATGGTTTTGTGATCCTTCCGAGGTCACAGAGCTAGTAACTGGCTCCTCAGGAGTCCAGCTTCAGAGCGATCTCAAATCATGCATCGTACTTCTCCGATCGACCAGGCGTTTGTGCACCCATCCTCCCTATTCATACGCCTTGGCTGTGCATGTAGGATGTCAGAGGAAGGAGGGTGCAGTGGTTATCACACAGAGTCACCCTTTATCCCTTCCCCCTCACACATCTAACACTGCCTCCCAGAATGAAAAGGCACAATCCAACTCAAACTGTAAAGCAAGGTCAAAAGATGGCTCCTCTAATCATCCTATTTTTTCTTATTTTTACACTTAATGATTTAGTGTTCATTTGTTTAAGACTATTCATGCCATGATACAAGTCAGAAGACAACTTGTGGGAATCCTTTTCTTCTACCATGTGGATCCTGATGATAAACTCAGGCCATCAGTCTTGGTGGAGGCCTCTTCTCTGCTTAACCATCTTGCCAGCCCCATTTCTTTATTCTCTTTCAGTCTGGAGTTACATGCAAGGTGAGCTTGGATCAGGAACTCTGACAGTTATTACAGATCAGGTTCTATGCCTCATCTTGGTCTCAGGATTGCACAAAGAATGGTTTGCTTGGCCTCAGTTTGCTGGATGTCTGCCAGAGAGAGGGCAACCTGACGCCATGAAAAGCAGAGCTCCATCATAGTTCTTCCACCTCCGTCTCCACCTCTGCCACCTTGATGTCTTTGCTGAAATTCAAGCTGCTCCTGGAGGGCTAGAGCTAAATTTAAGCCCATTCACTTTTTATTTCATCACATCCTAGCCAGGCACATAGAAACCACCTGACCAGCCATGCTGTGACTGTATAGTGTCTTGTTAATTTTGTGTTGCAGGTAACAGAAATCTATTTCGTAAGGTTCAAGAACAGAGAAAATAATTCAAACTCATTAAATGAAAAAAAAAATGTTTAACAACTGTAAGGCCTGACATACAGGTAGACACTGGGAAAATCTGGCACCATTAGTTCAGTATCATCCAATCCTATATACTTTTCACAATTGTTTATTATTATCGAGAGTTTTCTCATGTGGGATTAACTATAGGACTCCCTTTGTGTGTTTATATTAAAAATTAATATATGTGAAGCCAACAGCA
Organism: Psammomys obesus; assembly: GCF_907164565.1. Classification (NCBI taxonomy): domain Eukaryota; kingdom Metazoa; phylum Chordata; class Mammalia; order Rodentia; family Muridae; genus Psammomys; species Psammomys obesus. Next base: position 6,773,956 of record NW_026586816.1, read on the forward strand.
TTATGCTATGTACACAGATTGATTAATACATGTTCACTCTGATGCTCTCTGTGATTAATAGCTACAATTATAACAACTATTACCATGACTGTTGACCATTTTCAGGGATTATATATTTTATATTTATACAAATGCCTACCTCTGCTTCCCTCAGGCAGTAACTATACACTATGAAAGAAGACAAAATCTTGTGTGCTGAAGAAATAAGAAGCAAAATGACTTCTGCCTAGAGTAGCAATCATTCTAAGAAAGGAGAGAAAAACTGTTTCACTCATCTGTCCAAGTCAAAATCATCTCAAAGAAATACTCTGATTGTCCAGTCTTGGAATAGGTGCCTACCTGTGGACCAAATCAACTGGTGTTAAGGGGACAGAAGCGCTGGTACATAAGACGGCTGCTTCTCACTGAGTATAATGAGGAGTTTCTCCATCCGCAACCCACAATCATGTCCACTTGGTTCATTACTGTGCCGTTTCTATTTCCAGTACAAGTTTATTTACACTGGCCATCTTAGAATTAAAATGCCCGTAATAACCCTGAGTTACTTGTAAAATTATTATATATGATTCTGACAGCAGAAGGGAGTAATGAGAAGTAACTGAAAGTTTACAGTGTAATAAGATGGCCGCCCGAGACCAGCTTGAAGCTACTTTGCCGAGCAGACATTCATGCGTCTATCCCCCACATCTGTCCCCTCTCTCGAGTGTGTCTTTGTTACACACCAGGTTCCTCCCCTCCTGTCCAATGATGACTTTGACAGATGGTTTCAAGTCTCAAAATCTGTCCCTCATTCCTGGTACCCAGCACTGTGCACATTATTGTAGTCAATGAATAATAAAGAGAAAATGAGAGAGAATGTGGACATGGCCGATTATCACAAAGCAGTTTATCTACTAAAGGACAGAGGGGTGGGGGCAAGATGTCTTGGTAGTAAGATTTCAGTCTTCCTTAACAACTTTTATATCGTTTGGCATACTTTGTAGATTTTCCGGAAATGAAATCCCCCGAGTTTCTAGACAGACAACATCACACAGGACTGACAGAGGTTTCTGCCTTCTACTTCCTCTAATTGTTTGTCCATTGACTTGAAAGTAGAAGAGTGTTGTTTTCAAATCCTCTTATTTTTCACTGTGAAGTTTTAGAGAGTACAAGTTCCAAAATTTATCCCCAATGTTCAAAGAAAAGGGCTCTGGGATGCACATTTCTCGGAAGCCTTGGGGTCGCTCTGCGAAGCAGTGGTCTTCAGAAATGGTCCTAGACTAAGACCCTCTTCTTTTTCAGTTCCTCAGAACTCTTCCTCCTTAAGTAAGAGCTGTGCAACATCCGAGACCTCTGCAGAGCAGTAAGTAATCTGGCCTACACGCATTTGTCTTGGCAGGAGACGTCTGCCCTTACCAAATGAGACGAATCGCACTGTGACAGAGCTAGGAAAGACAAGAGCACCAAAATTTCTTGTGATCAAAATGGATATTCCCTTATGTGATCTTCAGGAGTGCAGTTGACTTCAATGCCCCAGAATGATATACTGACCCTCAGGGTCTGAGCCCCGAGCCTAACTTCTGAGTGATGGCCTTCGAGGTGTACGGAGAAGTGTGCTTGTTTTGTGACTTCCTCTCTTGGCTGTCTTCTTCTTCCTCCCCTCCACTGGGAAGGCTTGTCTAGCGAGCATCAGATTGAACCACACTTGTTTGTTAATGGCTCAAAGCCCTTTCCCCAGCTTTGCAAATCATCTTTAGCCTCATTACTCCAATCGTGTTTTCTGCTGCTCTTCCTCACAGGTATACATCCCCGGTGTTCGAATCAATCTTGATAGATGTTCTTAAATGTTCTTTTGTCTTTAAATAGGTAGAAATGGAGTTACACTAACAGACCGTATCATGCACCGGCACTGTAGTGGAGGCTCACCTGGGCTGCGGCACGCCACCTCAGGCATTTGCCCCCAGAAGTAGCATCTGCCTGCCCTGTTTTCATCCATTCCTCAGGGATGGGCACCTGGACTATGTGGTCCCTCTCCCACCCACATCCCAGACGATTCCTCTTTTTCCTTGTGTGCCACAGGACAGCTATAACCCATAGCAGAACTGCTGAGTCACAGGATCTGACTGTGATTACATTTTTCTTAGTACTAACAGAGTGTCCTTCCCAGGTCCTGTCTTTTCATCATGTATGCTAGGGCCTTCCCCTCTATAAGAATACCCACTCCCACCCCAATAAAAGGCATGCAATCCCACCCACAGAAATCCCTTTAAATCTTAACATCTTTTAGGCTTTCAAGGGTTCCTATAGAAAAAAGGCAAACATCTCTCTGTATGAAATACAGGACGCATTTTTCTTCTCTTTGGGTTTTTGTAAAGATCACATAAATAACTCATCAAAAACGCCAAGCCCAAGTGTCTGGTACATTCACGGCCGCTCAATACATTTTGATTTCTTTCTCTGAATACAGGAACTGCCAAGAAATCAGTTATTAACAACACCTGGGAAGGGAGCACAACGCAGAGGGGGGTGGGGAAATCTGTTACCTTCACAGCTGAGCTGCCTGCCCTAAGTATGAGCGAAATCATCTTCATCCTCAGGTAGCCTAGGTTCCCTCATATTGAGCTCCAGAGACCGCCATCATGCACACACCCCACCCCACTCCCATCCCCTTAACCCTCAGTCCCACCCTCACCCCACCCGACCCCTGTGGTAAGAATCCCTCACAAGGTTTTTAAGCACAGAAGGCAGAAAGCTGGCCCACAGTGCTCAGAGTTCCTGAGGCAAGAGGTTTGCAGATGGCCAAGGAATCTGCATTTCCAAAGGAGTCTCTGCTGCTGCTGCTGTTTAGACACCACACCACACTGAATAATTCTCCATCACATAATTCAGATACCCTGTTTATGCTCTCTTGCTGGACTAACTGGATATCTACATGTAGAAAAATGCAAATAGATCCATACTTATCACTCTGCACAAAACTAAAGTCCAAGTGGATCAAAGACCTCAATATAATACCAGACACACTAAACCTGTTACAAGAAAAAGTGGGGAAGAGCCTAGAACTCATTGGCACAGAAAACAACTTCATGAACAGAACACCATCAGCACAGGCTCTCAGATCGACAATCAATAAATGGGACCTCATGAAACTGAAAAGCTTCTGTAAAGCAAAGGACACCATCATCAGAACAAAATGACAGCCTACAGATTGGGAAAGGATCTTCTACAACCCTATATCTGACAGAGGGCTGATATCCAGTACATATAAAGAACTAAAGAAGTTAAAATGCAACAAATCAAGTATCCAATTAAAAAATGGGGAACAGAGCTAAAAAGAGAATTCTCAATAGAGGAATATCAAATAGCAGAGAAACACTTAAAGAAATGCTCAACATCATTAGTAATAAGGAAAATACAAATCAAAACAACCCTAAGGTTTCACCTTACACCCATCAGAATGGCTAAGATCAAAAACTCAAGTGACAACACATGCTGGAGAGGATGTGGAGAAAGGAGAACCCTCCTCCATTGCTGGTGGGAATGTGAACTTATACAACCACTCTGGAAATCAATCTGGCGCTTTCTCAGACAACCTGGAATAGCGCTTCCTCAAGATCCAGCTATACCACTCCTAGGCATATATCTAAAAGAGGCTCAAGTACACAATAAGGACATTTGCTCCACCATGTTTGTAGCAGCTTTATTTGTAATAGCCAGAAGCTGGAAACAATCCAGATGCTCCTCAACTGAAGAATGGATACAGAAAATGTGGTACATCTACACAATGGAATATTACTCAGCCATAAAAAACAAGGAAATCATGAAATTTGCAGGCGAATGGTGGGAACTGGAAAAGATCATCCTGAGTAAGGAGCAGAAAGACACACATGGTATATACTCACTCACATAGACATATAATATAGGACAAACCTACTAAAATCTGTATACCTAAAGAAACTAATCAAGAGGGAGGACTCTGGCTAAAATGCTCAATCCCTATCCCAAAAGGCAAAGAGGATGGACATCAAAAGAAGGAGAAAATAGGGAACAAGTTAAGAGCCTGCCACAGAGGACCTCTGAAAGGCTCTGCCCTGCAGAATATCAAAGTAGATGCTGAGACTTATGGCCAACTGTTGGGCAGAGTGCAGGGAATCTTATGAAAGAAGTGGGAAATAGTAAGATCTGGAAAGGACAGGAGCCCCACAAGGAGAGCAACAGAACCAAAAAATCTAAGCACAGGGATATTTCCTAAGACTGATACTCCAACCAAGTACCATGCATGGAGATAACTTAGAACCCCTGCACAGATGTAGCCCATGGCAGTTCAGTCTCTAAGTGGGTTCCATAGTAATGGAAACAGGGACTGTCTCTGACATGAACTGATTGGCCTGCTCTTTGATCACCTCCCCCTGAGGGGGGAGCAGCCTTACCAGGCCACAGAGGAAGACAATGCAGCCACTCCTGATGAGACCTAACAGACTAGGATCAGAAGGAAAGAAAAGAAAACCTCCCCTATCAGTGGACTTGGGGAGGGATATGGGTGGAGAAGAGGAAGGAAGGGAGAGACTGGGAGGGGAGGAGGGAGGGAGCTACAGGGGGGATACAAAGCGAATAAAGTCTAATTAATAAAAAATTTTAAAAAGTGTTTGACATCTGTCAAAAATTTTAAAAAATTACATGAAGATATGAGATGATGGAGAGGCGGCTGAAATCCTGATTTAATCATTACTCTCTGTATGAATATATCTAAACACCACAAGGTTCTCTGTGTGTGTCAACTACACTGACACTTAAAATCAAGAACAACAAAAAATCATTTATAAAAAAGGACCCAGGCTTAGTGAGGAGAGACGGAGAGACTTATTCAAGGGGCTAATTCCCAGGGGCAAGCCTCTTGCAATAGAGAGTCCCTGTGACTGTGAGGTCTGCAAGCAACCGGGTGTTAGGCGAAGAGAGTGTTATTTCCTTTCTGTCAGTTATGTGGGTTCACACGGCCCCAGGGTGATATTTACAGACAGCTATGCCACACGTTGAGAAAAACACAGCCTGCTTTCACTCTCTACCCCACACACTCCCCATAATCTCTGACAATCACCATTCTGCATTCAGGTCAACTCGTTTTTGCTTCGACCATGACAATAAATATGGTGGTTGTAGTTTAGTGTTAAACTCACTGTATGTCATGTATTGTCCTCTACTCTCACCTCATGGGATGCCAATGCTAGGATTTCGTTCTTCATTATGAGAATAGTAACTCATATATATGTGCATATATATGGCCTGTACCATCTCATCTCACTTACAATAGGTGTTATTTTAAGAAAGAAAGGTGACAGACGTTGGTAAGGGTGAATAGAGAAGGCCCACTTAGGATCTGGATGCTTGTTCCCAGATGCCGGTGTTGTTTCAGGAGGCTGTGGCCCTTCTCTCAGGTAGAAAGCACCGGGTAGAAAGAGGCCACTAAGGACAGGCCTTCAAAAGTTACAGCCCAGCTTCTAGATCAGGCCTCAGTCATTGTTTCCTGGTCCATAGTGATGTGAAGAGCCAGTTCCACAGGCTTCCAAAAGCCATGAAACTGAGCTGTTCAACTATGCCTCCCTTGTCAGATGGACGGAAACCATGGACCTAAATAAGCAGTTCCTCCTTTAAGTCGTTCCTGTCAGTACTGGAGTCATAGTGAGAATGGAATAACTGATTCAGTGGGAACATAGGTCATCACGCCTGTACAGGAGAACACTATAGAGGTCTCTGAAGAGACTAGAAATGGACTCACTTGTGGCCACCTACCCCATTCCTGAGCAGGGACATATGCAGGCCGGTGTTTCCTGATCTCTGCCCCCACAAAAAGACAAACGCACCCCAGAGAAGGCAACTCAATGTGGAAGGTTTAGATTTTTTAGATCATAGAGTTTAGTCTGAGGCCAATTTGCTAAATAGCATTCTTAAGGAACAATTGTGTGCTTCCAGCTGAGGCTCAGAGCAGGCCAAAATCCAAGTGCCTGATGGTGATAATCGCAATTGTCAACTTGATGGGATCTGAAATCATCTGGAAGACTGGCCTTTTGGCATGCCTAAAAGAGATTATCTTGATTGAGTTAATTGATGTGGTGGAAAGACATGACTGTTATATGTGACACCATGCCCCGGGATGGTATCTTGGGATGGATAATAGAGAGAAATTGAGCTGAGCACATCGTCATTCTCCATTTCTAGTCTGCAGATGGATGTGACCATCTTCAAGCTCCTGGTACCATGACTTCCCAAGCATGATGATACCTAACTGTGAGCCAAGATGAAAAGTTCCTTCCTTAAGCTACTTTTGTCTAGCTGTTTTATAACATCAAAATGATAAGTAACTTATCAGAAAACTTGGTGCCAAGAAGTGGGTCTTTGCTATGATAAACCTGACCATAGAGTTCTAAGGCCTTTGGAACTGGTTTGTTGAGAAAATGTGAAGAGGTTCCTCTTGATTAAGTTGGGGAGAGTACCCCCAATTAAGCAGCACTCGCTTGTTCAACATAGGTTATTTCAACAGAGGAACTTCCCCTCTGGAGCAGGGAGTTGCAACATAATCAGAGAAGCACTTATCTGAGCAACATTGTAGGCTGCTCTCAAATTCTTACCCTGGGGTCGTGTCAGCTTCCAGTGGTCAAATCAGAATGCTTATGAGTTTGGCAAACTGTCTCATGATAGCTAGAGTTCAAGGAGGGAGGATAAGATGACCTTCTTCAAAGGTCACAGGTCAAGTCTCAGAGACTTCTGACTTGCATAGCAACTCAACCTGGGCTGTTTTGGAGAACAGGCAAGTGAAGCCGTGCTGTTAGCATATCATCTCTTGTTTTATTTAGCTTTGCTTTTGGGGACACACTCAGCCTTTAGCTCAGCTAGCCACAAGTGTAAGTCACCCTCTGCCTCAGCCTCCAAATTTTTGGGCTTGCAGTCATGAGCCACCATATCTGCTTCATCGGAGTCATTTTAGCATAGAACAGAAAATGCACATAAGTCTATTGTTCAGCTGGACATAGGGTGTGATGCCCAGTCTTTGTCAGCTTGGCTACACTGGAATTTGTAAGAATTTAGTGCACAGTGAAGGAAACACTGCCAAAGCATTACACAGAATATGGAAACACAACTCATGTCTGGCTTGAGCTCCATTGAAAAGTCAGTTGGTCCTTCGTGTCATGCCTGATATGGAGTAGATTCCTGGTGAATCGAGGATTATTACGAAGACATAAATTTTCCCAGAAGAGACTTTGTGATTACTTTTGGAATTATTTCATTTCATTCCAAAAGCAAAACCAAAGAAGAAAAAGTAACTAATCTGACAAAAACATTTTGAGTCTTTTTCTCTCCAAATAAAAAAAAAAAAAATTACAGGCAAATGACAACCTGGAAAATATTGTAAGAATTATGTGCACTGAAAATCACATAAAGAATATCTTTTATTATATAACACATAGCTATGTACATTTAATGCTGAAAAGCTAACAGATTTATCTCAGATGAACAAAATTAGAAACAGGTAATTTCCAGAAGAAATATGTAGCCAAAAATACATATGAAAATAAACTATAATTTAGAAAAGTAAAAAAAAAAAAAAAAAACAAGCCTAGGCCATTATTATCCACCTATGAACAGGCAAAGATGAACATACATTATGGCACTGAGCACTGATGAGTGCGGCATGGGATTCATTTTCACATGGAGACGGATGTAAGTGAACACAAGTTGTGTGGAGAGCAATTTGGCAACATGAACCAGAGCTTTAAAATATGCATTCCCATGTAACAAATATTTACTGAGCACCTGCTTCTTGCCAACTTCCAGTGATTCAGGAGAAGAGCACATTTTTTTTCTTGGATATAAAAGTCATATTTTCTGGCCCAATAATGATCAGAGATACAGGAAAGGCTGATGGAAAATTCATTAATCAGACTAGTATGCGTAATCTCAAAGCATTAGCAATAGCTTATATTTTTAATGAAAAGGTCATTGGTTCAATGAAACAATAACATCACAAAATAATTAATGTTTAAGGATTCAACTGCTATGCCAGCATTTGAAAGTTTTGATGGAACAAGGAAATGCTGGTGCCAGGGCTATGAAGTTTAAAAAGAAAAAAAGTGCCATTTCTTTCATAAGATTCCCTGCACTCTGCCCAAAGGTTGCCTGTAAGTCTCAGCATCTGCGTTGACAGTCTGTAGGGCAGAGCTTTTCAGAGGCCCTCTGTGTCAGGCTCCTGACTTGTTCTCTCTTTTCTCCTTCTTCTGATGTCCATCCTCTTTGCCTTTCTGGATAGGAATTGAGCATTTTAGCAGGAGATCTTGCTCTTGTTTAGTTTCTTTAGGTGTACAGATTTTAGTAGGTTTATCCTATATTATATGTCTATATGAGTGAGTATATACCATGTGCATCCCTCTGCTTCTGGGATAGCTCACTCAGAATGATCTTTTCCAGATCCCACCATTTACCTGTAAATTTCATGATTTCCTTGTTTTTTATTGCTGAGTAATATTCCATTATGTAGATATACCACAATTTGTGCATCCATTCCTCCACTGAGGGGCATCTGGGCTGTTTCCAGCTTCTGGCTATTACAAATAAGGCTGCTACAAATATGGTTGAGCAAATGTCCTTTTTGTGTACTTGAGCCTCTTTTAGATATATGCCTAGGAGTGGTATAGCTGGATCTTGAGGAAGTGCTTTTCCGAGTTGTCTGAGAAAGCGCCAGATTGATTTCCAGAGTGGTTGTACAAGTTTACATTTCCACCAGTAGTGGAGGAGGGTTCCCCTTTCTCCACAACCTCTCTAGCATGTGTTGTCTCTTGAGTTTTTTATCTTAGCCATTCTGATGGGTGTAAGGTGAAATTTTAGGGTCGTTTTGATTTGCATTTCCCTGATGGCTAATGAGGTTGAGCATTTCTTTAAGTGTTTCTCTGCCATTCGATATTCCTCTACAGAGAATTCTCTGTTTAGCTCTGTACTCCATTTTTTAATTGGATTACTTGATTTTTTGCTGTTTAACTTCTTTAGTTCTTTATATATACTGGATATCAGCCCTCTGTCAGATATAGGGTTGTAGAAGATCCTTTCCCAATCTGTAGGCTGTCGTTTTATTCTGACAACCGTGTCCTTTACAGAAGTTTTCAGTTTCATGAGGTCCCATTTATTGATTGTTGCTCTTAGAGCCTGTGCTGTTGGTGTTCTGTGCAGGAAGTTGTCTCCTGTGCCAATGAGTTCAAGGGTATTCCCCACTTTTTCTTCTAAGTGGTTTAGTGTGTCTGGTTTTATGTTGAGGTCTTTGATCCACTTGGACTTTAGTTTTGTGCAGGGTGATAAGTATGGACCTATTTGAATTTTTCTACATGTAGACATCCAATTAGACCAGCACCATTTGTTGAAGATGCTGTCTTTTTTCCATTGAATGGTTTTGGCATCTTTGTCAAAAATCTGGTGTCCATAAGTGTGTGGATTTATGTCAGAGTCTTGTATTCGATTCCATTGATCCACCAGTCAGTTTCTATGCCAGTACCATGCAATTTTTAGTATTGTTGCTCTATAGTACAGCTTGAGATCAGGGATGGAGATACAGGAACTCCACAAAGAGAGCAACAGAACCGAAAAATCTGAGCACAGGGGTCTTTCCTGAGATTGATACTCCAACCAAGGACTATGCATGGAGATAACCTAAGACCCCTGCACAGATGTAGCCCATGGCAGCTCAGTATCCAAGTGGGTTCCATTGTAATAGGAACAGGGTCTGTCTCTGACATGAACTGATTGGCCTGCTCTTTAATTACCTCCCCCTGAGGGGGAAGCAGCATTACCAGGCCACAGAAGAAGACAATGCAGCCATTCCTGATGAGACCTAATTGACTAGGATCAGAAGGAAGGAAAAGGAGACCTCCCCTATCAGTGGACTTGGGGAGGGGCATGCATGCAGAGGGTGGAGGAAGGGAGGGATTGGGATGGAGGAGGGAGGGAACCACAGGGGGGATCCAAAGTGAATAAATTGTAATTAATAAAGAATTAAAAACAAAAACAAACAAAAAAAAGTGCCATGCAAACTACTTAATGGATACCATACCTGGTAGCAGTTACATGCCCTGCTCCTGGTCTCTGTGTTTGTATAATTAAGATTTTTTTTTAATTTTCCCTTTTGTATTTTTCAGATTATCTACATTTTTTATTTCTGAACCAGCATTGCTCTGCTTAAACATGAACACTAAGTATAGGCAGCAAGTGTCTGGCGTGTATATGTAAATTTCTGGAGGTACATTCGCATGTGTGAGTGTACATGCCTGTGTATGTTTGTGCGCATGTGTACACGGATGTGTATGTAGTTCACCCAATATAGATGAAACCGATTGTCCGATCCGGATATTGGTACAGAAACTGAACAGACTTTCAGTCTCATGCTTCTGTTGCCAAATGAATTCTAAAGATCATGTCAGATTCTGAAGCAAACTACCAAAAAGTGCAAGGTGGACTAAGCCTTCAGTAGGCCATGACACCTTTGCTGTAAATGTGAGGACCCACACTACAGTGTATATTTCATCAAACATTACCTGGAGACGCTGCAGAAGCCTTTGTGCCCTTTACCTGTGACTAGAGCATTTTATATGCTGGGGGATGAAAGGCATGCACAAAATCAGCTATTTTAATATTGGATCCTCTCTCTCCATGAGTTTTGTGCTCATGGAAGTGAGGAAGTGAGGTTTAAGCATCACAGAAATGTAGAGAACAAAGGATATTCGGTTGTTGTTGTTTAACTTTACTTCTTATAATTTATTCATATATCTCATATATCTATATAACTTTATATCTCTATTGTAGCCCTCATCTCCTTCTGATCCTAAAGGTATTCTGATCTTAAAGGTATTCTTGAGTCAACCACCTCCATGTTCAAACAATGGAGTCAAGATCTACTTGTAATCCTATCCTGCATCTATATTCTGCAGTACCTCAGGAATAACTTGAATTTCCAGGCAAATTTGTGTTAGGGGTTTATAGGAGTCCTTTCTCAGAAGTGACAGATGCACTGTCCAGAAATTTCCCTTCCCTTAAACATGGGAAATTGTAAAGGTTGAAAAAGTAAGAAGTTCCTTTGGTAAAATGATTTAGAGGACCTGCCTCACTTTCTGGGTCCTTCTAGAAATAAAAATAAAAGGGGGTCATGTGTTCCCATTGACCCCACACTTGGCAATCCAAGAATGGACAGTATGCATTCCAGGGAATAGAACAAAATAATTTCTGATTATAGCCATCTGACCATCTGACCCACAGTGATGCTTTCTAGAAGTGTGGAGAGACAGGTGCTCTCTTTGAGACATAAACCAAGACTTTGTCTTAGTTAAGATCTTTACTGCTGTGACAAAACACAAGAGCAACTTGTAGAGAAAAGGGTTTTACCTACACTTCCAGGTTCGTCTGTCACTGAGAGGACTCAAACAGGGATGGAAGCACCTGGCAGGGTCTGATACAGAAGCCATGGATGGGAGCTGCTTACTAACTTGTTCTTCATGGCTGACTCAGTCTGCTTCCTTATAGCATCCGAGACCACCAGCCTAGGGGGTCTCACCACTTAAAATGGACTAGGACCTTCCACATCAATCATTGATTAAAAAAAAAAAAAGATACCATACAGGCTTGTCTGCAGCGTGGTATGGTGGAGGTATTTTCTCAAGTGAGGTTCCCTCTTCTCTCCTGAGTCTAGCTTGCGTCAAGCCGATATAACACCAGTCAGCACAAATTCTATTGGGTAAATATGGCCTTTAGCAAGTATGTTAGTTAGTTTCTGTTGCTGTGATAAAGTGCAATAACCATGACGAGTGACAGGAAAATAGTTTGTTTTGACTTATGCTTCTGGAGAGTTAGTCTACGATGGCAGAGAACCACAGTAGCAGGCAGTAGACGTGGCCGCTGATACAAGAAGCTGAAGTCTTAAATCCTGGACCACAAACAAGAAGCTGAGATCAAAGGAAATGGTATCTTTAAGCTCTCAAAGCCCACCTAATGACATACTTCCTCCAACCCCTTAACCCTTCCCAAATAGCACACCAACTGGAGCCCAAGTACTCACATACGTGAGCCTATGGAGAACATTCTCATTCAAACTGCCACAGCAAGGAACCCTTATTTTAATTCACTTAACATTTGTCATACCAGAGACAGGTGGAGAGGCTCTTTCTACTTAGTTTATCCTATTTGGTTCATGAAAGTGAAAATCAAACTTCTCTTACATCTCAACGGAATGATGGAGCATGTCAGCTACCAGAACCATGGATGTAAAAGGCTTTATGTTTCAGTGACACAAAGGTGTTTCTTCTCCTCACTTCAGATTTTATGCTCTGTTGACACATGTCTTTAGCTGCGCACTAACACATGAAAATGCAATTATGGCACTAGCACATAGTGAAAACAAGCCATCAAGTCTCCATTCATTCACCTCTTCATTCTCATTCTCCCTCAGAAGAAAAAGCTGCCAATATTTTTATAAGCAACCAAATGTAATAATGGAGAGAGGCACCTTGTTCTCTTGAATAATAGCATGTGACTTTAAATATGGTTTACAACACAATATATTTTGCCATTATCCCACTAATCATAGTTGTTTTCCACATTTTTATCATTGTAAACAATGAAGCAAAGAATATTAGAGTATTAAAAATGAGTTATTTTGTTTTGTTATAATTATTCCACTAAATAAACAAAAATGAACATGATGGCTATTCTTGGTTATCAATTTAGCTATAGCTGTAATTAACTAAAACCCCAGTTGCTGGGTACACCTGTGAGAAACTTTTCTTCTTATCATTTGATGTGGAAAGACCTGCCTTCAATCTGGGCTACCTAGCCCTTTTGGTGGCAGCCTCTATAGAGGACAGGGAAGAAGAAAGCTTTGTTCTTTGCCTGTGTGATTTCACAATCACTGGCAAGTTCACCCCTTCACTGGTAGTAAAGCCTGCTTCTTGGGAGTTTCAGATTCTGAAGACCACCTGAGACAGCCAGCTTCATGAACCAAACAACTATTGGAATCTTGGGCTTTCCATCAAGAGAGAATTATTGTTGGACTAGCAAGAGTACAGCCTGTAAGGCACTGTAATAAAATCCATTTTATAGATGATTGCTAGATAGGTGATAGACAGACTCATTCCATCAATTCTGTTTCTCTAGAGAACCCTGAATACTATAACAAATAATTGTTATTGGAATGCAAATTCAAAACTAAGCCACGTTAGTATTCTATGTAAAGATAAGTGCTATTTTTGTTTGTGATGCGACTTTGTTTATAACTTCTAGAGCTCATTTACATGTACAAAACTATTTATGCGCTTATTTAGTTTGTTTTTATGAAGAGTTGTATGCCGGTTGTGACAGACAGTGCACTGCTCTGCAACCTTGTGTTCCGCGGCACGATATTCTAATGGGTCTTGTTATGAATAAGAATTATCTCCCACAAGCTCTTATGTTTGAACACACGGCTGATAACACTGGAGCAGCGGTTGTGGAACATCTCATCAATAAAGATCCTAGGCAGGCATTCTGGAAGAGGAATGCAGAGGCAGGAGAGACATATGCACTTATTCTCTTTCTTCTGGAACTGGTACATCCATATTCTCTAGCCCTTGGACATCAAATCCTTCAGGTCAGCCAACTTCCTTTTCCAGTACTTACATGAACAGCCCCCCTGGCCCTCAAACCAGTGCACCTGGTTTGAGCCAGTCTGGCGGCCTCCCCAGCTCTCTGGCTTGCAGACAGCTTATCAGGGTGCCCTCAGCCTCTGTATTTGCATGAAATTTGTTCTCTGATAAATCTATCATCTATTTATAGATCTATCATTGAGCCTATTGACGTTTCTCTGAAAAACTCTAATACAGATGAAAAACCATTTCAAATACACACGTACATTTATCAGCATAGAATTGTACAGCCATCTTTAAACATTTTCAAAGTATTCATATTTCTTATTTTTTGCACAAATACTTTACCATCTCAAGTGTTTATATTTAGTTTACATAATGTACTGTTCTACACTTTAAATCAACACACAAAGAAAAGTTGGCATAGAAAACAATACTTATTTCTGAGGGAAGGTAAGACCATTGGATGTAATGGAGATAGTTTAATATTCTAGATGGAAAGCAAAAGATTTTAATGTGGTGGGTTTTTCTTCATAAACACTGTAAATGTAGAATTGTTGCAAAGTAGAAATAGAAACAGAAGGCTGAAAAGCTACAGAAACTGTTTTGCAAAGGACTGACATGTAGAACACCTAAAGACATCAAATAAATATGAAAAACCTTCTAAAACATTCATTAGAAAAGAGAACAAGAGGGTATAAATGAACAGTCCACAAAAAGAGAAATTCTAACAGCCAGTAAGTATTTTTAAAGTGTCTAGGATCTCTCTACACAGGGGAAAGGCAGCCTAAAATAAAGATATTATTGTATGTCTAGCAAAGACGAAAAAGGAGTAGTAGTATCTGAAGACAAAGTACCCTCTCTCATAACAATGGCAGTGAGTAAAGGCCACAGAGCTTTCTGAAGGAAATTGTGTCAGTTCACATCAAAATGCTGTCACAGTTTTAATAATTTGTATATTATGTAGTATAAATTTGATAAGTTTGATGTCATAATTTATCCTTGGGAAATTGGTGAACTCTGAGAGGGTACATGAAACTTTCCAGTATTATTTTCAAAAGTAAAGGAGTGAGCGAGCGAGCGAGTGACCGAGTGAATGAGCGAGTGAATGAGCGAGCATGGTGGCACATATAACGGCTGTGTAACAAGAGTCTGCCTCAAAACAGCTATAGGGAAGTCGTTAGATGAATTATGACATGTGTATGAAAACGGAACCCGTGGCTGCAGGCATAGCCGTTTGCAGAAGCATCAGACGTTCCCGGGAAGCGTGCCCTTGCCTCCGGCTCCGCAGCCGCTCCTGGGCTCTAGATAGACCCACTGCTCGCTAGATGCTGCCTCGGGCTGTCACTCGTGGGGGAAACATGTAGCACACCCCTCTGGAATATAACTTCAGCATTTCTCAATGTGCTCGGGTCATCTTCAAAATCCACAAACTAAGCAACTCCTGATACCAGCTTTGAAAGACTCTCTCTAAACTTTAAGCCTCATTCTGGGGCCTGGTGGTGGCGAGGAGCTTTATTTCATGAAACCACCCTTAGCTGGGTAAGGTATTTCTTTCTGAGCAACTGTCCAAACGGTGCTGGTTTGCCTTATCCTCACCACAGACCTCATTATCATCCCACATGACATCTGATACTTTCTTAAATGCATAAATATTTAATAACCTCTGTGGCTAATTGGACCTATTAGCTAGAGTTGGCAGGCAAAGTAACAAAAAGGCTTTTACGTCCTATGCAAGTGGGAAGCTGTCTTTCAGAAAAATAATCCACTGTGACCCATGAGAGGAGGAATTTGTCAAGCTAAAGCATAAAACATCTCTTCCCATTCACAGAGAAGTGACGCCCTGAAGGCTTTAGAAGCCTCTCTAATGGGCCCATTTTCAGAGCAAGATGAAAGCTATGGAGGCAGAATATTGTTTTCCTTAGCTGCCCTCGCAGGAGAGGCAGTTGTTAACCCAGTGTCAGCAGAAGCTGAGTCCTAGTTCCTTGTTACGGTAATGGACTGCAGACTCCGTCAGTGGCACCTAATATTTTTACTGCCTATCATTCCTTAATTATTTGGTTACATCAATATTTACATACGTATATTGTGCTGGGTAGTTTTATGTCATCTGAGAGGAAGAAACCTCAATTAAGAAAATGCTTCCGTCAGGACTGGGCAGCAGGAAAGCCTGCAGAGCATTTTCTTTTTTCTTTTTTTTTTTTAATTAATTACACTTCATTCATTTTGTATCCCCCTATAAGCCCCTCCTTCCTCCCCTCCCAATCCCACCCTCCCTCCCCTTTCTGCATGCATGCCCCTCCCCAAGTCCACTGATAGGGGAGGTCCTCCTCTCCTTCTTTCTGATCTTAGTCTATCAGTTCTCATCAGAAGTGGCTGCATTGTCATCTTCTGTGGCCTCGTAAGGCTGCTCCCCCCTCAGAGGGAGGTGATCAAAGAGCAGGCCAATCAGATTATGTCAGAGGCAGTCCCTCTTCCCATTACTATGTAACCCACTTGGACACTGAACTGCCATGGGCTACACCTGTGCAGGGGTTCTAGGTTATCTCCATGAATAGTCCTTGGTTGGAGTATGAGTCTCTGGGAAGTTCCCTGTGTTCAAATTTTCTTGTTCTGTTGCTCTCCTTGTGGAGTTCCTGTCCTCTCCAGCTCTTACTTTTATGTAAGAAGTGGGAAATAGTAAGAGCATTTTCTTAAGTAGTGACTGATGTGGAGGTCCCAGCTTATCTCGGGCTGTGTCAGCTCTGGGCTGGTGGTCCTAGGTTCTATAAGTAGTCCAAGCAAGCCATGGGGAACAAAGCAGTAGGCAGCACCCCTCTGTGACCTCTGAATTAGCTCCCGCCTCCAGTTCCTGTGCTGTTTAAAATCCTGTCCTGCCTTTCTTTGAAGACACATGGTGATATGGAAATTAAGCCAAATAAACACTTTCTTCCCCACGTTGCTTTGGTCGTGGTGTGTTCTCCTGGGAGAGCTGGCTCCACTCCTGTGCAGACATTGCTTTCGCTGGAGTGAATGCAATGGAGAAAAACTCCTCTTCAGGCGGTGGCCTGGGAATTTGACTGCACTCCAGCGAGTATATGGACAACACAAATGAACTTGCTTTTTCCTTCTTTGGAGGGGGAAGGTCACAGAGGATTGGGAGCAGACATACGAAGACTGAGAGATGAGAGCTATCAGGGTGCACTGGTCAATCAATAGCTTAATTAATTTCAAAAAGCAGTGAGTGTTGAGAGCTCAATGGGCTGTTCTGGAGGATCTTGGAAAATAAGAATGTTGGGAGCAATGCAAACGATAGAGGTCTGGCTTCTGAAGTTTGAGAGGAAAGTTTAATGATTATTGAAGCCATTTGTTATTTTGAATTAAGATGCTGTGGTTCTGGTTAGCTGGGACTGAAAAATTAGCCATAATTAACAAGAGGCCAGAACACTGAAGTAAAACATTTGCTTTACTAGGACGTTTGATGCTGATTAGCCGGAGCTGAGAAATTAGTGGTCATTAAGAAGAGATCAGCATCACTGAGGTAGATATATATAATATATATACACATATTATATACATATATGTATATAAAAACCTTCATATACTTATATATATTTGACTTAATTTTGATTTTTATAGGAGCCCACAGTTGAGAGATTTTGAACTTTTAAAAAGAGATTTGGTGTTTTTTTTTTTTTTTTTAAGAGTTTGGGTAAATTAAACGGACTAAAATTTTACTGTGTTTAAATTTGTAAGCTGTGGGATTTTTAAAGTTAATGCTTTAGTGTGAGATCTTGGGGATGAATGAGAACAGAGAAGTTGTGACTTAATGGTGATGCATTTGTGTGTCAAGTTGGCAAGGGGTCAATTGTGCCAGGTAGTTTTATTTCAGCTTGACACAAGCTAATAAAGCCGTCAGAGAGGGAACCTCAATTAAGAAAACGCCTTCGTGTTGCGAGTGACCCTATAGGGGATTTTCTTTTCTTTTTTCAATATTTTTTATTTTAATTTTTATTAATTACATTTTATTCACTTTGTATCCCCCCATAAACCCCTCCTTCTTTCCTCCCTCTTCTCGATTCATGCCCCTCCCCAAGTCCACTGAAAGGGTAGGTCTTCTTAACTAGTGACTCATGGAGGAGGGCCTAGCCCATGGTGGGGGGGCGCTGTCCTTGGGCTGGTGGTCCTGGATTCTACGAAAGCAGACTGAACAAGTCAAGCCAGAGAGCAAGCCAGTAAGCAGCGCCACAGCATGGCCTCTGCATCAGCCTTGCCTCCAAGTTCACTCCCTGTTTGAGCCCCTGTCCTGACTTTTATTTTATTGTGAACTATGATATGGAAGTGCAGGCCAAATAAGTGCTTCCTTCCCCAGGTTTCTTTGGTCATGATGTTTCGTTGCAGCAACAGAAACCCTAAGTAGAAGATGTGTGTGCTGAGTCCACACAGTATTGCCACTGTGTATGTGCTTTTAGTTCTGACCACTGGGGCTGGATAACAATTCGGGAGCTCATTCCTGAGGAAGACTGAGGCTCCATCTCTCAATAGTCATTAATTGCCTCTGACTCTCATCTGAGGTAGGGGCTTGTGAGGTATCCTCCATCCACATTGGCACACCGACTGGTGCTGTCATTGTGTAGGTCTTGTTCAGGCAGCCATACTGTTGAGATTTCATGCATGCAGCTCCTTGTCACATACAGAAAATACCATTTCCCAGCAGACATCCTGGTCCTCTGGCTCTCAGAGGTTCTTTTTTTTCTGATATATTGCAGGGACCTCAGCATTAGGGGTTGTATTATGCTTATATAATACAGGAGACTACATGCTCTAATCTAATGTCAGCAGAACCTGAGCCCTACTTTCAGTGTAATGGAAGTCCATGGTCAGTTATTTTCTGCATCCTTATCAGTTGTGGCATTCTGTAATGGTCTGCCAGCTGCAAAGAGAATCTTCTTGATGTAGGTGACGTTCATAATTATCTGAGGGTATAACTATTTAGAATGCAGTTAGAAATTATTGGTTTCTAACTTATAACTTTCTAATTTATTGAAATTGCTGGTTCACTTGAGGGGCAGCGTTTCATCAGCCATGGAGAGCTAGGTTTAGAGCAGCAAGAAGGAATTCCCTCCTACTGAGCAGCCTTAAGTCTAGTGAGAGGGCTACTGGTTAGCCCGAGGATATAAATGCCACTATTACATCATTTGAGCTATCTTGCTATTCTGGTCCTCGTTGTGATTCATAGGCATCACAGCTGCGTAAGACTATTGCTGGTTTTCCTCCTCTGGCAGATGGCAGAGTGTGTCCAGATACTACGAGAGCTAGTCCTTAGAGAAGAAGCTTCCAGGTCAGACCCAACTCAATTCCTCTAAATCTTGTGTCCAAACCATGTCATGTCTTAGTTAAGTCTTTCCTTTAATTTCTGGGAGGCAACCATAATGGTAATGACCTATATTGTTTTCGGGAGTCTTTGGATTCTCCTGACCAAGTTGAAAGATTTCTCATGCCTAGGACCAGGATTTTGTGAGGTGGTCTATGGCTTTTCAGGAGAGTGTTATCCACATGGCATACCTTCATTAAATATGTGTGTATTTATATGCACATTTTATATGTATTATGTAATTTTAAGTAAACAGAAAATACTATGGTTCCCTGAGCTTTTGCAAACGTGCTTGAGGTGCTTGATTCTTTCTCCGTACTTCTCCTTCTGTGTTGTCTTTCCTCCCTGTTTCCAAATGGCCCTTATTATCAAGGGCACAAAACACCAGAGGAGGATCCTATTTTTGAATTCAGAATAGTGATAATGAGCCTAAAACTCTTTTAAATTTACACTTATTGCCTTGCCTGGTGGTGTACACCTGTAATCCCAGCACTTGGGGAGGCAGAGGTAGGCAGATCTCTGTGAGTTCAAGGCCAGCCTGATCTATAAAGCAAGCCCAGGATATCCAAGGCTACACAGAGAAGCCCTGTCTGAAAAAATTACATTTATTGATCTGTTGAGTAAGGGGGGGTGGTTGAGGATGGGGAACAACCTTTGGAAGTCACCTCCTTCCCTCCACCTCGGGACTTCCAGGGGCCAAACTCAGGTCATCAGCCCTGGAGGCGGCACCTGTGCCCACGGAGCTGTCTCCGGCCCAACAACTATCCCTAACAAACTTCATCAGAACACTCCATTTTCTTCAGTCATTTCCTGTTTGCTCAGTGCTCCTCACGTCTCTAACCAAGCTGTCCCGGGATTGATGAATCCTGTGGTCTGGCAGGTGCCACCCAGCTTACCATGTATGTTTATGTTCCAGATGTAGAAAACGTCTTCACACCTGGCATTGTTCTGCCGCAGCTCCCAATCCCACTTTAGAGCCAAAGCACACACACTTGCCACCTTTATAACTAGCTGACTCCATCTAACAGCTTCCCCATCATTCAGGAACTGTTGTTACCTGTCTTACCAGTCTCACCGACAGGAGTTAAGATGTGGTATTGATGACCTCTGTACATTAGCCAAACATCACAAAGGACTTCACGTTTGTCTTCCTATTTCTGCTTTCTTCATTGTGTCCATCATTCTGCTTCTACAACACTTAACGTGATCCATACATTCAATGTCTCCCATTTTCTTGCAAGAAGAAGCCAATTTATACCTACATTAGATGATCTTCTTTCTAACATCTGCCAGGTAACAACAATAAATTCTTCTCCCCACACTTGATAAATTAAATTACCCAGCGTTTGTCAAAGAGACAAGTGTTTTCGCTTTCTCTCTTAGGATGGTTTTCCAGGAAACAGGCTCTGCGGTGACTTGCCAGTGGGAGATTCTCCCAAGAGTTTGTTGAGGATAACATTGATAAAAGAATGCATTAATTATCTACTGCTGGGTAAAATGCTGCCTTAAAATTCTTTATCTTTATATTCAGTGTTTCGCATGGTTTCTCAGAATATGTATGTGCAGCTTAGCTGTGTGGTTCGGGCTCCTAAGGATGCAGCGAAGCTGTCAGTCACAGGAGGATCCACACTCTAGATCACCACATCAACGTCAGTCACACACAGCCCTCTACCACAGAGGCCTTTTAATAACACCCACACGACAAGCATCTGCCTTTTCCTAGAATGAATGGCAGGAAGAGGGAGAGAGAGGACAGTTCGGAGACTGAAGCCACGGTCTTTCTATAAACCAATTTAAAAAGCGACATCTCCTAGCACTTGCTATAATCTTACCATCTTGAGTGGATCCCAAGTACCTCCCACACAACGAGGAGACACAATCTCTAACTCTTGTGGGAAGGAATGCCAGAGAACTTGTGTATGTATACTCCTTTAAAGCTACAGCCTAGAGTGGGCTGAGGAAAAGGCTAAGTGTGTCCCGCAGTCTCTCACATCTGACGCTGGGACTTCATTAGCACTTCAGGAGCACCCTGAATTGAGGCATGGGGACCTCGACTACTTGTGTATTTGTGTGTATTTTATTGTTTTATTTGTGTGTGTGTGTGTGTGTGTGTGTGTGTGTGTGTGTGTAGAGAGAGAGAGAGGCAGGGAGAATCTGAGAGGAGTTGGGGGATAGAAAGCAGTATGATTAAGGTATATTGAATGAAATCTCAAAAATTAGATTATGAAACCTGAAAGAAATAAGCTAACTTTATCTGGAAGGGGCTCCACCAGAATTCTGACTGATTAATTTTCTTTGGGAAAACTTCAAAGACATAGCTGAATTTTGCTCTCAGGGGGGAAAAACACCTTTCTCATCAGGGCTCTGTATTTTCCTTCAAATCCTTCCCAGCTCCAAGCCCACCAACAGTCATGGCCATGTACCTGTGGTGGTACCAGACTACCACCCCCAAAGGGTGTGAACCCCTCTGCCTCATGCTCTTCTGAGTCCAGAATCGCCATCCTTTTCCATTCCCAGTAACAATCAGGTAGGGCAGACATAAAGACATCCCTTAGGTGTCCTGGGTGCCCAGTGAATCTCTACCCAGGCATGACAGTAGCTTTACCTCCTGGAAAGATCAAGGTCACTTCAGCCAATTAGTGACTGCTCCTTCTCTTGCCTGCTGTTTAATACAAAAAGTCAGAAGTGATCAGGCAAAAGCATAAAGGGACTCTCATGGCCTCTTGGTAGAAGCATTATGACTCTGAAAAACTGAATCTTAAAACATGCAGAAGTTACAGCTATAGGATCAGAAAGCACAAGTTCATTTCTAACATGGGCCATCCAGACTTGTGAGAACACTCCTATGTCTGCCCCAGTGGCCAACATGTGAATTCTACCCGTGATGGACATCCCAACCGAGGCTGTGTGCTTTATCCTGCAAGGAGATGCTCAATGGACACAGGGTTCCCAGTCTCCAAACGTCTAAGTGAGGCTACGCGAAGGATGCTCTACTCGGCAGCACCAGTGGACCCATGGTCCCTGACCCTCCACTTTAGCTCCCTTACAGTAGTGAACTACCCTATAGAATCCCATGCTCTTGAGTCCATCTATTCTCTTTATGGCTAGTCCACCCGTCTGTGCAGCATGCCAGCACTGGAACAGCCAATGTCAAGAAAGGCCAAATTGGCCATGGCCAAGTAATTCTGCCCACTTGCTTGTGTGAATTGGTTTCCAAACCAAAACTAAAACAATGCACACACATACATCAGTCATGCCTATGAACTAATTAGAAAATCACAATAGTGGACAGTTGGAATGTTGCAGATCCAGACCTGAATTATCATAGAGTTTGTTGCTGTTATTCTTTAGTTACTTCAATGACCATTCATTATCACTCTGCGCCTGGTCTAGCGTCCTTTCAACTATCTGGTAAATTTTTGGAATATTTTGACTTAAGGAGACCACTAGCATTTTTAGCATTCGCCAACCCTAAAAGCTATAAATGACCACCCAAAACCTCCAGCAGACACTTCTGCACTTTCCCGTAACCCCAGCTACCTGGTGTTTCCGAATATGTATTCATCAAATGCCCCAATTAATGGGATTATTTGGTCTTGTGACTACAAACATAGAGTAGCTGCTTCCATTTGGAAGCATGTCATTATTAAGAGCTGAGTCTGTATTCCAGACACAGGATCACTCACATTGGGCTCTGGATAAATGACCTTTTATTCTTTTTGTGGTGTGAGCTGGCTTCCACTCACAGTTGTTTTGTGGTTCTTCTATAAAAGGTGATTTCTGTGCAAGACAGAAAACAACACAGCACACTATTCTGTCAGTTCACAACACCAAGTTGACCCTGACCTTCTCATACTTCATCTCTAAGCCCTTGTCTTCTCAGACCCCGACCAGCTTAGTAGAACCACTCCCTTTGCTGATGGATGGTGAGTGTGTGTGTATGTGTGCTCTGTTTGTATGTGTTAGTGTGTATATGTGTGCTGTGTGTACATGTGTGTGTGTGGTGTATGTATATATGTGTGTTATCAGTGCTTGTGTGAGTGACAGTGCGGTGTCGGTGTCAGTGTGAGCGTGAATACATGTGAATGTGCATGAGTGAATGTGTAGTGTGTGTTTGTGTGGGTGTATGCGTTGTGTCAGTGTGTGTGTGAGGGAAGGGCACATTTGGGGGCATGTCTCTTTCCACAAAGAGCAAGTGACCAGGATCCCTGCCCAAATTTGTGCTCCTTTTATTTCGTCCCTTAGGCTATTAGACCCACTGTTTTCCCTCTTTTTCTGCTCATCACGTGTGCCGGTGTGAATGTGCTGCCATCATAGGTGGGAGCTGCAGGAGTGGGTTTGGTGCCAGAATGTCAGCCACTTGCTCAGTTGCTTCTGCCCCATTTGTGTCTAGTCACACTTATTAGGCTCTTGTCCTGCAGGAGCTAGGTGCTGACCTGCATAGCCTGGCTGTATGGGGAAGTATCAGAACTCACGTCATGATGAACAGATCTGGTCCCACGGGTAGGTTAAATCCCGTTGTCTGGTGGCTAACTCCTCCCGAGCCGAGAGGAGTGTGAACAAAGCTGTTCTCTGCAGTACAGACATCTCTCTGTGTTACACAGACTTTGAAAATGAAGACTCTCGTTGAAGAAGGCATGGCTTTATCCAGACTTCTATGGGTGGACATTAATTTTCTTAGTAGAGTTTGTAGGATTATCTTGGTACTTTTTGCCCTCAGAAGTTTCTCTAACAGTTAAAGGTCTAAAGGAACATATGGGCCTAGCAGCTGGGTTTTCAGCCTGCATCCTGGATCTGCTGGGGTCCATTAAATTAGAAACTGGCAGCCTTCCCTGTCATCCAGTATGTGAGGCTGAGAGGCCTGAGGACTGTTGAGCTTGTAGAGTCTTACAAAGTCCTGCCAGTACTGGGCTCCTTCCCAAGTGACCAAAGGTGGAAATTCTATGCCTGAGAATATCCTGAGTGTATACAGACCACGGGGTTCCCTGGATTTCACAGATGTGGGAGTCTCTGGAATCCTTATTGACTTCCCCCTATCTCAGAAACACACATCTCACATGTTCTTGTTTGGTTAGCCCAGCCAGTTTGGCATCTTCGGAATGGTAGCTGGACCAGCGTGCTGCCCCATGCTGATAACCCACCCATTTACCGGGATATATGTCATCCTCTAAGGTAAGACTTGGGCCTGTTCCTCAGCTTCCTATTGTTCTTTCACACAGTGGCAAGGAATGGCTCCCGACTTTCACATCTTTCCATAAGCTGATGACTAATCTCCCTTGACCTTTTATTGAATTTCTCCATGCATCATTTTTTTATGTAGCAAGTGACATCCAATTCCATAGTCATTATAATTACTACTTCCCCTGTGCCTCTCAAAGCTTTGACGTGTTACACCTGCCAGCGTGTTCTGTTCTACAAGAACCATACCCCAGGTCACCAATTGCAAAACCTTAATCATTTCACTGTTACTGTGCAATGTACTGAGGACTCTCATCACTCCCCATATGGAGCAAAGGAATTCTCATTGCCAGCCAGGTTGCAGGTGGCCCAGATCCAAAATCCCATTTGGAGTTCGGCCTTCTTAGGCCACTTCCGGCATTGACTCACGTAGACCAGGAAGCGCACTCTAATTGTGACTTTGCCTATCTTAACACAGAGTTCTATGAGATTATTAAAGACTAAGGAATTTGATATGTATTGAAACTCTTTCAACCCACT
The DNA here is from genome assembly GCF_907164565.1 of Psammomys obesus. Classification (NCBI taxonomy): domain Eukaryota; kingdom Metazoa; phylum Chordata; class Mammalia; order Rodentia; family Muridae; genus Psammomys; species Psammomys obesus. The sequence continues at coordinate 6,798,649 of NW_026586816.1, forward strand.
GTTAAAGAAAAGAAATCTAAATTCTATTCACAAATAACAGTGATGTCAAAACTTGATGCCCAAATCTAAATAAATCACTACCAAAAATCATTCAGGAACACACCAAGAGAGTATTGTCCTATGGCTGAGTAGCACTTAATTTGGGAATTCAGGGCTGCCTCAGTATCAAGAGAATTACTGTCCCATTGAAACGTATTAGTTGATCAAAAGAATAACGTGACTGCTCTGATACTGAAAGGCATGTAATAAAATTCTGTCTTTATCTTTACTAAGTGCCTCCTAAGTAAATAAGAAGACCACATCTTCACTAGTGTTAGTTCTCTCAGGCCAACAGGTATGCTTCCTGTTTAATGGAGAAATCGTGAAAATCATGACAAGGCAAGCAGGTCCACAGGTCCTACTGCTCCTTAACACCATTCTGTCAGTCCCAGCCACTGCGTTTGGGCTGAAGAAGAACAGGAGGCCATTTTAAGCTGGAGAACAAGTGGTGAGATTTCTAGAGACCCAATACAATACCCTCTGTCTGTTTGGGAATTCCAAGAGAACATGCTGGAAAGCAAACCCAGAGGCAGAGTTCAGCAAGCATTGCAGGTGTGCTAACACAAAAGCAGCAGTGGGCGTCTGCACACAGCATCCACTAAGATAATGATATATGGAAAACATAAAGGAAATCCATAGTTGATAGAAAATGTCATATTCAGGCTAGATTATTCTGTCAAATGCTACATAAGAATATGAAAAATGTATATTCTGCTTAGAGGTAAAGATTTGTAACACATTTTACCTCATGAAAAATAGATAGCCAAAGGAGTTTCTGAAGAATGAATCATGAATTATTTAAAGCTTATTCTAAAATTCAAAAAAATTAGGTAATAAATACTCAGAATATGAATCATAGGAAGCTATTCCAACCAGATATTAAGGCATATTTTATGGTATCATCCATACTTCAAACACAAGATACCATGAAACAAAAGGAAGAGCTAGAAAATAAAGCCATATATTGCAGAAAACTGGTATATAGAAATAATTCTGCACATAACCAGGGGAATCAAATACCTAATGAATGAAGAATTCAGCAGCTTCTGGATATATATATGTATATACACATACATATGAGATTTAACCTATGCTAAATAAAACCACATTGTTTAAAAAGCCAACATCCAAATGATCCATGAAAAAAATGGCAGTGATTTTCTTAATCTGAAAGCAGTGTTTGCAGTTTCCTTAATATGTAAAGAGATGTGATGAATTAGATCGATATATAGGTGAAAACCACAGGAAAAGATAGAGAAGGGACATGAACATAAGGTTATAAAAAAGTCATGAAATTATGTTTAGCCTCTTTAAAATAACAGAAATGCAAATTAACTCACAGTGAAGGTCTGGTTTCTGATATTACTATCGGTAACAAAATTAAGGCAAGTCAGGAAAAGCAATCCACCAAAGGACATGAAATGGTGTAACACCAACACACAGGCTGAGTCCATACTAAAGTTAACAATACACCGACTCAGAAAACAACGGGACAATTCAACTGTGACAAATGACATGGCTGCAAGCTTGTGAACTGCTTACAATGGTTAAACAAAGAAATCTTGATTGAGTAGTGAGGGCTGACTCTGTGAATGAGAATTTATCTGCATCCAGAAGACTACACCAGCACCACAAAGGAACTGCTCTTTCTGGTGATGTACTGATATTGTTAGAAGAAAGCCCACTCCCTTTAGTCTCTACCCCCTAGCTTCAGTCTGAGTTCTTCCCCAAAGAGAAGAATTCAGACCAGACTGAGTAATGGGTCAGAAGAGTTTAATTAGAGCAAGCAAACAAGAATGCACTGTATAGAAAAAAAGAAGGCCAGATTGATCATCTTACCCAGGGTCCTCCTTCTTACTTAGCTTCTTTAGGTGTACAGATTTTAGTATGATGATCCTATATTATATTTCTAATATCCACTTACAAGTGAGTATATACCATGTGTGTTTTTCTGCTTCTGGGATACCTCACTCAGGATGGTAGTTTTTAGTTTCCACCATTTGCCTGCAAATTTCACAATTTCCCTGTTTTTAATTGCTGAGTAGTATTCCATTGTGTAAATGTACCATGATTTCTGTATCCATTCCTCAGCTGAGGGACATCTGGCTACTTTCAAGATTCTGGCTATTATGAATAAAGCTGATATGAACATAGTTGAGCAAATGTCTTTCTTGTATACATGAGCATATTTTGGCTATATGTCTAGCAGTGGTATAGCTGGATTGTCACTCAGAAAGGCAAATGGGATGGACATCAGAAGAGGGAGAAAACAGGAAACAGGACAGGAACCTACCTCAGAAGGCCTCTAAAAAACTCTACCCAGCAGGGTATTGAAGCAGATGCTGAGACTCGTAGCCAAGCTTTGGGTAGAGTGCAGGGAATCTTATGAAAGAAGGGGGAGATAGAAAGACCTGGAGGAGACAGGAGCTCCACAAGGAGACCAACAGAACCAAAAAATCTGGGCACAGGGGTATTGTCTGAGACTGATAATCCAACCAAGGACCATGCATGGAGATAACCTAGAACCCCTACACAGATGTAGCCCATGGCAGCTCAGTGTCCAAGTAGGTTCCCTAGTAAGAGGAACAGGGGCTGTCTCTAACATGAACTCAGTACCTGGATCTTTGATCACCTCCCCTGATCAGCCTAAAGGGAGCAGCCTTACCAGACCAGACCTTACCAGCCTTACCAGACCAGAGGAAGACAATACAGCCACTCCTGATGAGACCTGATAGGCTGGGTCAGATGGAAGGGAAGGAGGACCTCCCCTCTCAGTGGACTGAGGGAGGGACATGGAAGGAGAAGAGGGAGGGAGCCTGAGATTTGGAGGAGACGAGGGATACAAAATGCATAAACTGTAATTAAAAAATAAATTAAATAAATAAATTTTAAAAAAGAAGAAAAAAGAAGACAGGCTTACAGACATTTCTCTCTTTGTTGCTGCTCCTTGTGTTTGCCCCTAGGATCTGAATATCCTAGAAAAGAACGTGTTCTTCTCAGAAGCCCATTTTACCCAGAATTCAGTCTGTTACATATAGATATAAAATGTGCAAGATGAAAGAACACGAAGTTGGCTGGGTAGAGAGGTAGGAAGGGTCTTGGCGGAGCGGAAGAGCCAAAAAAATATGATCAAAATATTCTTTAAAATAAAAATAAATAAGTAAAAATTCTTCTTAAAAAAAAAAAGAAGAGAATATGTGTAAGGGTTGAATACCTCAAAATTGAAAAGTACCCTTAGGGGAAGCTCCAGAAGCTGCCCTGAACCGACCTACACACCTAATTATCTACCAGTACTCCAATTTGTATATTGATCACTGGTTGACCAGCACAGTTATCTTTGTATAGTTTCAGGGCCCTAGGTAGTCCCACCCATTGATCTTCGTGTCCTCTGAGGAAAGGCTCTGCTGGTGAAGCCCCCCCCCCCAAAGCTAACTTCCTGCCTAATAACAGGATCTCCAGTACACACTGTTAGTTGACAAAAGTCAAGATTATGACATTCTGTGTCATTTGGGTAAAGTAGGAATGTAAAATTCAGCTGCAGGCCATTGAGATGGCTCAGTAGGTAAAGAGCACTTGAGGTCAAGCACAAGGGCCCAGGTTCATTGCCCAGACCCACGTGGTGGAAGGAGAGAACCATCATTTGTAGTTGTCCACTGATATCCCTGCATATATAGTGGTGCTTGTACACTCACACATACATGTAGACTTTTACACACATGATAATTGTAGCTTTGTTACAGTCAACTGAAAGAATACACATGAAGCCAGTAAGAGTGGTGATCTCTGGGAAAGGAAGCTTGATCGATGGTAAGCTTGGTAGAAATGGTCTTCATCCTTAAAATTTCTTCTATACAATTTAGTATCTACTTAGAATATTTTTATGGAAAATAAATATTAAATTTAAGCTGTTTTCTTATAAGTGCAGTGCAGGGGCTGGTGTCAAGTAGAAAGGCGAGGACGAGAGGAAGTTAAGCTAGACAAGCATTTCAAAGACAACACACTTCAGGCTGAAAACACGCTTTTGTTTCCTTGCTCCTGAATAGAAAGTGATGTCTTCAACTATTGCTCCAACTGTAAACACCATCAGCTGCTCTCAAAATATTTTCCAAGTAAATGCCACTTGTACCTTCTAGCACTGAGGCAAAGCACTTTAAAGCAGCTGGGAACCCAGTTAGCAAAGCTCTGAACTAAGAAACAATGACAAAACAAGAAGAGCTCTGAAGACAATACACAAGAAAAGAACACAACTAAGAGGCGAAGCTGTGAGACGTCCTTCCTCCCAGTAAACAAACTCCAGTGAGCCTCAGACAGGGACAGGAACACTGCCACATATCAGCAGCTGAGTGACACACCTGTCTTCTCGCCTTCAAGGGATACAGAATTAAGATAAGGACAGAAGAAATAAATATTGGGTAAGAGAGAACTGTATCAGAATTTTAAATGTAACAAAAGTAAATCATTTTGAAGAGCAAAGAAGATTTAAAATGGAATCTTACGTAAGAAGTGGGAAATAGTAAGATCTGGAGAGGACAGGAGCTCCACAAGGAGAGCAACAAAACCAAAAATTTGAACACAGGGGTCTTCCCAGAAACTCATATTCCAACCAAGTACCATGCATGGAGATAACCTAGAACCCCAGCACAGATGTAGCCCATGGCAGTTTAGTGTCCATAGTAATGGAAAGAGGGACTGTCTCTGACATGAACTGATTGGCCTGCTCTTTGATCACTTCCCCATGAGGGGAGAGCAGCCTTACCAGGCCACAGAAGATGACAATGCAGCCACTCCTGATGAGATCTGATAGACTAAGATCAGAAGAAGGAGAGGAGGACCTCCCCTATCAGTGGACTTGGGGGGGGGCATGCATGAAGAAGGGGGTGGGAGGGTAGGATTGGGAGGGGAGCTTATGAGGGGATACAAAGTGAATAAAGTGTAATTAATAAAAATTTTTTTAAAAAAATCAAAAAAAGAAAGGAAAAAAAGATTTAAAAGATGTAATAGCCTTGAGAGCAGACCCATTGAAAGTAAGCCTTGTACTGAAACTATTTTGTATGCAAAAATTATAATTCTGCCATCAAAACATAAAAGTCAGCCCAGAGCTAACAAAAACATCTCCAGAAGAGGAACAGATATGTAGCTGGCATTCTCAGCCCTCTCTCTCAACAGTATGAAATAAACAATGTACACACCTCAATGTTATAAATTATTTTTCACCTTAAATGTCAGCAGTCCTGATGCTTAGGAGATGGAGTTTAATTGTGCTTTCCCTGCAAGAATGAGGACCTGAATCAAAATCCCTAGCACTCACGTAAAGAAAAATAAACAAACAAACACAGAGGTGTACAATCCCAACATTGTAGAATGGAGATGAAACACATGGATCCCGATAGATCACTGATCGACCAGCCAGCCAGGCTATCCAAAAGAATGGGAGTGCTTCCAAATGCAGTGAGCGACTGTCTCAAGAGAATAAGGCAGAGCACCATAGAGGAAGGTGTCTGAAGTGTCCCACTTCAGTGTTTACCCTAACGCTCGCGTCTATGGAGCACACAGGTATGCAACACACACACACACACACACACACACACCAATTTCAAGTACTACATCATTGGATCCAGGAACCAGTTTAATTTTGAGCTGATCAATGAAACCTTTTACTGCTCCAAGCTGATTTATCTTTCTGTTTAGATGCATGAAGAGTCACATTCTGGTTTTCATATGAAGTATCATCTTTTAAATTACAAAATGCTAAGAGAAACAGATTAGTCTATGCCTCAGTTTAATAAATGGCGAATTGGTAATTAAATTCAACTACTATTTATTAAGGACATAATGAAAAACTGAAGCTCTAAAGTGGCTGAAATCAATAGAGACATGATTTTTCCAAATTTTAGTTGATGAACTAATTAGTCTAATACTCTGGAACATTTCAGATGGGCTATTCTGGTCACTAAAGACAAAATACTATTCCTATGATATTGTGTGCCCAAGTACCATGCTCATGCTTTCTGGCATTGAGTTATTTTCATTTTCAAGATGCCCTTGAAGACGGTTTTGTCTTTCTGCTTTCTTAGTAATCTGCAGCTCGAAAGTTTGCATCATCATGTAAACATGTGTGTGTGTGTGTATGTGTGTGTGTTTTCACCCAGTTTCTCTGCCCTGTCTGTAAATTTAGAAAAGTCCCTGTTGAGTGACTTTCAGTGGAGGGCTGACTCTACCACTGATCTCAGAGGACATGGTGACCATGTGGCTATCTGTGAAAGGGCAGGACTTGCCTCAATCTGAAAAGGAAACAATTAAAGTTAGCTTTTATTCTCAGTGGCCACAATCACTTCAGAATGGGGTGAGTGTCTTCACGGACACAGCAAATGCCGCCACCGCAGAATCACATAGGCATTGCCACTCCCCTTGCCTCTTCTGAACTGGATTTCATACAGTACCTCCTTCTTAGTTTCCAAGATGGAATAATTTCCTTTTGAAAACTGTGCTGCAAGCAAAAGTCATGTTGCTCCATCTAATGTTGGAACTATTAACTGCCTTAAGCTAATAATCATAATAATAACTCTCCTGGCTAACAGCTTGTGATGAGTGCAGAGATTGTCTCTCTACTCTTACCCTTGATGTCTAAAATGCCCCTCTGCACCAAAACAAGCTGTGTTTGGAGTCCTGGGACACCCGAGTACACATTTCGGGAGCCATGGATCTAGGAGGCAAGGATCCAGTCAGGGGGTATGGTGGTTCAGATTTCCCAAGGAAGAAGCATTTAAAAGCAGCAAGGAGGTCAGAGTAACCAAAATACTGACAGGCAGAGAGGAATCTGGTCAGAGCACAGCCGCTGGTCTTAACCCAAGAAAGGGGGCTCTGCTCTACTTCACTTGCTTTCACTCTTTTACCAAATGATGACTTGCTTTAGCTATTTTTAAAGATTTTACTTTTACAGTTGATGTGGGTTACCAGCAGAACTGAGAAGGTAAGTAGATATCTTACACACACTCTCGGCATCCAGCTTTGCATAGCACACGCGCCAAAATAATACACTTGTTATGCATAATGAACCCACCTGCAACTGTAAGTTTTTCCAGACTCTTAGAATGCCCACCACAAAAATATGGATACACAAAAGATAGAATGATGATGTGTGGATGTTCGTAATTAATTGCAATGAGTTAACTACTGATATTAACTCTTAGCTCACACATTACATACCAGGTTGCAAATATCTATCTATCTATCTATCTATCTATCTATCTATCTATCTATCTATCTATCTATTCATCTATCTCTCTATGAAATGCCTAGAAAAGGTTAAAGATGCATAGCAGAGTTTAAGCCACAGCATCAGACTCCAGCTTTAGAAGGGCAGTAAGGGACCATGGAGGCTGAGAAGGAAAGAGAAAATCACATTCCAGCAGACAGATGGGGAAACACATGAGTGGTAATCTGACAGGCTTGTCACCTACAGGGACTCCCCTTGGGGACAGCAGGGAGTTCTCTGCCTGTAGACTCCCTGAAAGACACCCTGGGTGGCCAGATGGCAAACAGCAGGCCTGCCATCATTGCAGGGTTAGAACCCCTCCTCTTTTGAGATTCAGGTGAGGGTGCTTTAGCCTTCCTCAGTCGGGTGGGTTTTGTGCATTCTCTGGCCTGGCTTCCTTCATAGGATTTTGAGACACCCATAGGCTCATAAGGTTCCAAATTACTTTGACAATTTTATATGGCTGTAGCTTTTTTTTTTTTTTTTTTTTTTTAAGGAATAAGTTATTGATCAGTCTGTAGCTCATGGGTGATTCTAGACTTATGCTGTTTTTATGATCCCAGGAAAGAACAGGGCTACCCTGCCTGCAGTTTTACTCAGAATGAAGTCCAGGCTGTCTGTAAGACTGAGTCCCTCAAGGCAAGGCACAGCCCAAAAACCAGGGTTATGTAATACATATAACACAGCATGACCTTAACATTCTACCTAGAATTAGCTGGGAACTGCTTAGGCAAACACAAATAAGTACTTTGCACTTTTACTTAGCCTCATGTAAATTAGAAAAAAAAATACAAAGGCTAGAGAAAACACAGGTGGAGAATATGGAGAATTAAAGGCAATTTTAGCCATAAGCCATCACAGTCTATAGAAATATGTCTATTTAGAGAAAAATGGTAGGCAGCATCTTGCAAACTTGAGTTGTAACTCACTATAGAATTTATCACATAGGCATAATTCTGTATAATAGAATATAAATGGTTACAAATTCTTTGTTACTTCTCCCATGATGATATCAAGTCTCATTCTCCTCTCTTAATTCAGGATAACCGTAGTGAGAATCTTGACAGGTAGAATGACCACAGATATTCTGAGGCTTAGGAAATAGCCATAAAATGCCTTGAGGCACCCTCCACCCATCCTGTCAGAGAGCTCACTCTCAGAAGCCCAAATCTTGTGGAAGAAAAGCAATTACCCAGAAGCCACTTTTCATAGGATGCTAAATGGTTATTCAATCCCAGAGTCTATGCCAGGATCAAGCCCCTAGCTGCCCCAGCCAAGATGCCAGATGCTTTGGTGAAGCCATATTTTTAATTAAATTTTTATTTTTTATATTAGTTACAGTTTATTTACTTTGTATCCCACCTGTAGCCCCTCTCTCATTCCCTCCCAATCCCACCCTCCCTCCCTCATCTCCTCCCTGCCCCTCTCTAAGTCCACTGATGGCGGAGGTCCTCCTCCCCTTCCATCTGATCCTAGCTTATCAGGTCTCTTCAGGACTGGCTATATTGAGCCCCCCCCCTCCCAGGTTAGTTCTTCTGCTAGATGAGTACTAACACGTGGCTTCAACCAGTGATACACACCCTAGACACATGATCAGCGAAGTCTGCCATAATTCCTAACTTGAGAATGCAGAAGACACTGAAAGTTTGCTGTAAGGTACCAAGATAACTTGATTTTTACCTTGCAGCAGACAACATCAGAACTGAGTCTGGTGGGATGCTGGGTTCCAGTGTGTGGGCTGGTTCAGCACCGTTTGATTCATCCAGAGTCAGCCAACTTCAGAAAGCTTCCTTTCCAACCCCAGGTCCATTCTTTATTATCAAAGAACAAGGTTATAGTAATTTACTTTGCTTCTGAAAAGTATCCGTCAGCCCCAATTGCCATTAGCTCCAACTGTGTCATTGAGCTCTCATTTAGAAAACTGTTGAATGTTTTTTTTTATCCATGTTACAAAGCTTTGGTTTGAGTTTTTATACTTAACAGGCTGGCTTCTGCGGGGTCATTTTGTATTTCCCTTCTGTGACTCATTTAATAAAAAATAGGAAGAGGTACCCAGGAAGATTGTGTCTGTCTCACACTCAAATATTTCTCCTTGTTGCTTCCTGAGTTGACTCATTTAACTTAATATACAAATAAAATAGGACTTTCTGTTAGCCAGGACAAGCTGTACTTGAACCTAAACAAAAGAAGACTCCCCTTTCCTCTACCATTTAAAAGGAAGATAGAGGTTTTGTTTTTTTGGTTGTCGTTTTTTACGTTCTCAGACTGTTGTTAATTTTTAATTTCTAAACAAAATCCATCCTTGGAAATGGATGCATTTTTTTCCAGCTTATTTTTTTACTCTTTTGTTATAATCTGAACTTGAAGAAACATAAACAATAGCAACAAGAATAAAATCAAGAGTGATTTGCTATTTGGAAGAGATTTATTTCCATCTAACCCCACATGGAGAAGTGTTTTTCTACCCATGGAACAGAGCTGAGTTTTCAGAGGTTTTAAGAACTCAGCCAGTTAACACATGACTGACAACACCCAGATCTCTGGTTAATATTTGGATTTTATCACTACTCTTTGATGTGTCCTAAACCATTGACCAAAAAGACTGAGCATTAAGATTTATAGTGGGGTTGTGGAGCGTGTGTGTGTGTGTGTGTGTGTGTGTGTGTGTGTGTGTGTGTGTGTTTCACTAGCCTGTGAACAATGTTTTCACAATGATTTCCAGATGAAACTCAAAATGCATAGCTATTTTTTGTCTGGATGGATAGCTAGACAGATGCACAGGAGAGAATTCTGCCCACTTGTGTCTCTGTGACAACATTTATTATCCTGTGTGGTCAATCCATTCTGTTCCTATGTCTATCTCTCTAGGCTTTTAGAAGCATCACATCAAGTCAGTGTTTTCTTAAGTATTCCACCCGTAGCACATGACCTTTGGAAGTTAGGAATCTGAATGCATAAATCTATCAATAAGCCTTTATTCTTTAGGGCCTCAGCTGGTGGGAAAGATATGGGTCATAGATCAGCATCCGGGAAAAGGGTATGATTCATACCTCTGCATCATGAAAATCATAACTTCTGGAATGCTAGGAAAATATCGATCTATGTCAGTCCAATCCTACATTTAAATATTGACACATGCTCTACACTAGAGTTTCATGATCATATAAAGAAGGAATATTGAGGGTCACATCCCTGAGCTGCTAAAGGCTGGCATTCTTCCTGGCCTACTTCTCTAGTATATTCTCCTAAAAGCCTTAATGTAATTCACAATGTTCCACATAGTCTAAACACAGAAAGCTCTTGAGTGCATGCTCCCCATACGAGCCTTTCCTATGGATTCTTGACTTTTGTTCAGGTAGCTGTCTTACTTTAGGTTACCATAATGAAATGCTACAAGCTGGTAGCTGACAGGCAGCAGAAATGTGGTGTTCACAGTTCTGGATCAAGTTAAATATAATGTTGGTGACAAATTTGGTCTCGAGGGACAGTCCATTTCCTAGTTCAAAGAAGGTACTATTGTTTGTGCTCTTCCATGGCAGAACAGGTGAACCTTCTTAGACCTTTTTTAAGGACACTAACACCATTTATGAGTGCTCCACCCTTATGACCAAAGTATGTCCTAAAGGCCTCACCTTCTAATATCACCACCTCAGAAGTTAAGATTTCTACAAGATGGTGGGAGACTTGTCAAGGCCAAACACTCAGACTGGTACAGATCTCATAAGGAAGACTTAACAGCTTCTTAGGGTAGATAATTTCCTACTTGAAGGGGAGATGGAGATCAAAAAATAATAATAATTGCACATGGGGAAAACAGAATATTGACAGTATTGTTTTACAAGGCAAGCAAAGAAAGCAGATGGACCAAATATATCTGGGCACAGGGTCTTTTCTGAGACTGACACTCAACCAAGGACCATCTATGGATATAACCTAGAACTTCTGCTCGGATGTGGCCCATGGTAGCTCAGTAACCAAGTAGTTTTCCAAAGTAAGGGGAACAAGGACTATTTCTAACAGGATCTCAAGGGCAGGCTCTTTGACCTCCCCACCCCACCCCCCCAGGGGAGAAGCAGTCCTGTTAGGCCACAGAAGGAGGACTTTGCAGCCAGCCCTAAAGATACCTGATAATAGGGGAGGAGGTCCTCCCCTATCAGTGGACTTAGAAAGGGGCAGGGAGGAGACCAGGGAGGGAGTGTGGGGTTGGGGAGGGAATGAGGGAGCGGGATACAGCTGGGACACAGAGTTAACAAAATGTAACTAATAAGAAAAATAAAATTAAAAAAAAAAAAGAAAAAGAAAGAAAGCAGATGGAGGCCGGGACCAGGGAGCCACAGCATTAAATGAAGTAAACCTGGCAGAACTTTCAGGAACCTGTGAGTGTGAAAAGGGAAGCACTGGGATGTGGTGAGATATAAACCTAAAGAGGAAAGTGCAGACAAAGCATCAGGAGCAGAGCTCAGAGTTCCTCCTGTAGGCACCGCATGTTCTTTAGTAAGAAGGAGGCACTGTTGTAGTCTGTTTGAGTAGGTTATCTCAGATATCCTCTGGAAAACGAATAGACTAGAATAGAAAGACAGCTAGGGGTGAGAAGAATGAGCATGGCTGGGAGGGCAGGACAACTGAGGCACAGAACGAACCAGAAACAAAGGAATGGCAAGTGAGCGAATCAGTCAGAGAAAATGTAACATGCAGGGCAGCTTCTAAGCATTGAGCTTTGGCAGCTGAGTCAATGCCACTGCTGAAGCCATCCTAGCACGGTACTGTAGAGGCCATTTCACCTTCTTCTTTACTGTTTTCATTCCCTCGGGAAGAAAGTTGCCATTTATATCTTAATATAGACTGTAGCAGAGAAAATCTTAACATAGTTTCTGTTGTGCCCTCACACACATAGTTATAAAATTATAGCATTGCATAATCTTGTAAATTTCAAATCTTGCTCCCAAGAGAAGTACATGACCCATTTCTGGAACCTAGAACATGATTCACTCTCTCAGTCTCTTTCAGGTGAGTTCTGGATCTCACCCACCATCCTATCTTTTTTTGTCTTTTATGAGTTTGTCTCTGGGTTTGGCCAATCAAGCTGGTCCACACTAACTGATTCCAACTTTGAATTTGAGGAAACAACTTCTCTTTTGTGAGCTTTGGGCTTCAGTCTTCTCGAAGTTTGCCTGACAATTGGTTAGATAAGTTCCCCTCAGTTGTTTGTTTGTTTGTTTGTTTTGATTTGATTTGATTTGTTAGAAAAAATAAGAAAATTCTCCAAAAATGAATAACTTTTTCATAAAATTTGTTAAAACTAAAAATAGCACAGGACTTGTCTAGCTGCTTTGTAGTGAGGAATAACAACAACAAACAACAAATTGGCTATATTTTAGTTACTACAGGCAAGGCATGCTGAAACAGTATTTTTGAAATCCCAGTCTGTGAGAGGCAGTACCACAGACCTCACTCAGTAGAAAGACATGGAGCCTGTTACGTCAGTAGAGAACTTGGTGTGCTGGTACTGACCTCTGGAGACATCCTTGCTGCCATCAGAAGCAACTCTCCTCCTCAGGGCCTTTGCTATCCAGCAAGGACTCTACTTTGAATATGAATCATCCTCCTGTCTCCAGTAATGCCTCTGCCACCCTCTACCTAACCTTCCCATCAAAGATGCATAAGCATCACTGTGTGGTAAGTAGGCAGAGCAGACTGGAGACTTATGGATATAGACAGTTTCCAGTACAGGAGGGGAAGAGTACAAAGCATTGAAAAGAAATAAACCATTTTCATGGCCTGTGTTACCATTCAAATGGGCCAGGGATGCCAAGAAATTTTCTTAATCTTATTCCTAATAAATGTCAAAGCCAGGATCCAAGCCCTGTTCTATTTCATTATACCGCACCACATTATACATTCCCTCATTGTGGTGCCTTTGTTTTTGTTCTCTTAGCATCCAATATGCATCTTATCATAGTGTGAGATTCAATAAAGCCATACCACACAAACAAGAAAATGACAACAAATATTATGCTCTGTTACTTACTCATGTGGTCTTCTGAGTCAAAAGCAAAACAAGAATGAGAGCCATGAATGTGTTGAAGCCCCATCAATTGTACAAAACATAATGAATAAAACTTTAAATGTGATAATTACATAGGAGGAATAATAGCAGGTGATGCTATAACTCAGGGTCTTACCTGAAATCCCAACACTCCAAGAAAACTGGTTCCTCTGTGCTTCTAGTATCACCTGGATAATTAGGCCTCAGTTACTTAACTCAAAACCATTCACATACAAATTATTTAGGGAGCATGTTCTCCAAAAAGCCACAGTAAGCAGTCCCCTTGTGGGAGCCTAATGGACTAAACTTATACGAACCCAGATGGCACGGCCACGGTGTACAGAGCCACATCACACATAATCCATGTCACCCACTGCTTCTAGGGAGAGGAGAAACAAAACAGCATACGATTAGGCCAAGTACATGAGAAAATCACGCTTTCAAGAGACAATAAATACAAGACATGTGGTTGTTATGAGCATAACACAGCACCTGGAATAACAGTAGAAAGAGCATATGCCAAGATAATAGCAAAAGTGTAGCGCAGCGAATGTAAGTGAATGCTAAGCCAGTGTTGTCAGCGTGTGACACGCTTATGCTTCCGTACGACCAGGAGACCAACCGCTCTGTTCAGACCCGCATCACAGAGCACGCAAATAACATCTTATGCTTTGACATCACAAGTAACAGTAGATATTTAAATATTTCATTAAAATCTCAGGAGGCCACTGTTAATAAGGGGTCACATGTTTAACCAAGCCGTCATTATGAAAAGTATGACTATATTCGCACCTGGCATATTTTGTTAAGGCCTTCGTGGAACAGACCCCACAGATCTCATCTTCACCACGCTGAGGCCGCTCTGCCCAGTTGTGTGGACGGTACTGTACATCACAGGGTTCAGAATAAACTCGGTGACTTGGCCAGGCCCATTTCCAAAAGCATGGGCTTTGCTGAGACGGGATCCATGTGACAAAGAGTCTGTGGCCTGTCATGACACAATGAGACAAATAGCTCATACAGATTGTGGAAAACAAACAGGAAATGAGGATAAAAAGGATCAAGGTTTTTAAAATCAATATCAAGGTACATGATAATATATATATATATATATATTATCATATATAGTCCTGATATATAAATCAGGAAATTCAATTAACTTAAACATTCTCTTAAATGTTACTTGACACCTTTTTGGACTTTTAAGCTGCTTTTTGAATGGACTTTATTTCCAGACAGGCAACAAAGTCACTTAGGGACCAGTGCTTCCACTTTGATTTTTCTGCAAGCCAGTCAACAGAAAGTCTTTGTTTCAGACACAACAGGCTGAGGGCTCTATGATCACTGATAAAGGACCCTAAACATAACTACATGGCTGGTGATACCTTTAATAACCCACTGAAGGCAGTTATTAAAGCGCAGGGCATATTTATTCATTGTTATCCATAATAGTATGAATATGGAATGACCCAAAAGTCCAATAAGAAAAGGATGCACATTGCATCCTACGACTTTGTGTCATAGCACACTACAAATCACCATCATCTATGGGAAGAGAGGCTCTGACACAGGCTAACTGAAGAGGTGGAACATAAGACCCTGGCAGACAGATGAGCTGTGCTTCCCTTAAACACACATTCTCTGTACATAGTACACATTAGGACTACACAGAAGGGAAGCAACGTAAAAATTACAGATGCTTTGTATGTAAAAATAAGAGTCTCCCTTCCTTCCTTTGTGCTGTGATACTATCTACCGTATATATAAAAGTGTCAAACAAAAGCTAAGCAAAGACACAGATGCTCACGGTCGTCCCTGGTGTGTGGGGCTGTGGTTGGGGGTAGCACCCAGCAGTTGGAGTTGGGGACTTAGCTACTGTACCGCAGTTGAAGGAAGTGTTCACCGTGACACAGCTAAGCACCCTCTCCTTATGTTACTGTGCTCCTTCCTTGCTTAATGGGAAAAAAATGACTAAAGAAACCATAATGCCAGAAACCTCACAAAACAGCACCAACAAAAGGACCAAAATAGTCAAACAAATTTTAAAAAAATATATATGTATTTGTTGAACTTGATTGCATTTCTATGAAGCTTTCGCAGAGCACGCACGGTCCCTGAGAGGCACACTTCTTGCTGGCTGCCTCCTGCACAGCAGATTGCCAGACTCCTCATTATTTTCTGATCTGTTTCTCAGACAAACAGAACAATAAATGTGAAGCCAGCAGCTGCTAATGCCCTTCCAGCCTAACAAATTAGCTAAAAGAAAACAGGACAGAAGAAAAGCTGCCTGGTGTTTTGTATCTTTTCTGCAAGCATGATACAATCTGCTAGTGGAGCTGCTATTTCCACAGTTTGGGCAACCCGGAAGCAGTAGCCATCCAGCGGTCAGGTCCATCTGCAGCTGCCTGAGGACAATGCTTTTCTTCCATACTCTACAAACTGGCTCTTTTTTCTTTCTTCCTTTCTTTTCTATTGCAAAGTGAGATTCTCATCTCTACTACTGAGTGAAGTCATGCCCAGCTCTACATTTTCCCCACAGATAGGCACCGTGAAGGGGTCTTCTTTTTCCATTTTAAATCTGATGGAGTAAGGAAGTCATTACTATTTCAGATTTCATTTCAAAGAGAAGAAATGGCTCTCCAAAGGCAATTCCTTTATTTGACATTTTGTTTATTTTCCTCAAAGAGGGGTTGCCACTTCTTTGCAGAAGAAGCTACTGCCATGAAGAGGCTACTGTGGTGACTTCTCCTTAGAATGATGGAGTTGGCATGTCAGCTTGTGCAGGTGGGGGTTGGGAGAGACTGACAGTTATTACCAAACAAGTCTAGCTCCTACACAAACCTCAAAACTTTTCTCATGTTGCTCACATAGAGGGGAAAGCCGCTACATGTTAAGAATATTTTAGATTTTACTCTGGTGGAAAATCTCCTAACACTTTCTTCATTTTATGTGAGCAGGAACCCTGATTTAGCATTCATAATCAAGTTTGGAAAATAGTTAGCTTAGAAAAAATTCCAATTTACAAACTGTTAGAGCCAAGCTTGGAAGTAGAAGCTGTCTTTCCCACAGTGAAACAACTGAAGGGTTCTCAGCTGGGGATGCCTGCCAATCAACCCCTACCCTCTGATGATCTGGTGAAGAGAACTTAATTGCCTTATGGTTCGCTGGGCTTTTGGTCAGTACTGACCTAGGGACATGCTCTTTTTCATGTTATTATCTATAGTGAGAATTCTGGTTTCTTAAAAACAAACAAACAAACAAAAACAGTTATGTTATGTGAATATGCTTTTGTTTTAATCCTAGATTTGGGAATGAAGCTGCTTCAGTTTGTCCACAACCTTTAACTGTGATTGTCTCATGCACAAGCAAGGTTAGTAAGATCTTTGCCAACTGCAGATAGTTTAATTCTGGGAACTCTGGAGAAGGAACAAACGCCAGCGCCCAGAAAGAGAAGGGGGTGCTCCAAAGAGGAAGGCAGCTGCTCCCCACTGCTGCTCCTGGTTGCTGTTGTTGTGGTTTGTCAAGTGTTCTGGTGCAAAGAGACAAAAAGAAGTTTGAGATATCCTGACGAAGAAGATTGGACTTGCCCCAAGGAACTCAATGTCCCTAATCAGCAGGAAGTAGTCTAAAAAGAACAATGCCCCACCTTCCCACTAACCTTCTGTCTCTCCTACCTTGGTGTTCGGGCTGGAAGGAATAAGGATAAGAAGGGAGGTAGAAGTACTAGAACCCAATAAAATAATTTTTTTTAAACAGTGCCTACAATTATCCTTATCACACGTGTTTAAAAAAAAAAAAACAGATGTGGGGAGGGAAAGAAAATGGTCTTTTTCATGCCACCTCCTAGGTAGTTGGCTGTATCAAGAGAAAACTGACTGTCTCCTTCCCAGCCTCAGGCTGTCAGGAACACATTGACATGAACAATGAGCACAAACTCTGGACATTCTATGAGAAGGGCATGGCCACAGAAGTAGCTACCGATGCTCTGGGTGAAGAGTGGAAGAGTCGCGTGGTCTAAATCAGTGGTGGGGATGACAAACAAGCTTTTCCATGAAGCAAACTGTTTTCACTGATGGCAGAGCACACCTGCTGCTGAGTAAGGGTAATTCTTATTACAGACCAAAGAGAAGAAAAGAGGAAGAACCAGTCTGCTTGGGATGCATTGTCGATGCCAATCCGAGTGTTCTCTACCTGATGGTTATTTTTCAAGAAGGAAAGGATATTTCTGGACTGACAGATACTATGCTTTGCCCACTGGGGCCCAATGAGCTAGAAGAATCTGAAAGCTTTTCACTCTCTCTATAGATGATGTCCACCAATATGTTGTCAGAAAACCCTTAAATAGTGAGGGCAAAAAGCTAAGGACCCCCCAAAAAAAGCTAAGGACCCCAAGATTGAGTGTCTCGTTATTCACTGTGTCCTGCAACACAGCATTGCCTTGTTTCTCTGAGGAAACAATGCACTAAGAAGACAAGGAAGAGGTTGCAGGATATCCTAGCTTTGGGCCAAGAGAATGACGGAAGCCAAAGAAAAACTCTAGAAACAAATAGCCAAGAGACGTAGGCTGTCCTCTCTGAAAGCTTCTAAGTCCAGTGAAATAGGTCTTTAAGAGAAAAAAATACATGATCAGAACTTAAAAGAACAAAATAAGGAAAGTGTACTGTTGCTATTTTAAATCTGTCCTTATCAAATTTTATTATTCATATATGTACCTTTTCCTTTTAAAAGAAATAATATCATACTGTGAAGACTACTGTAAAAATATGTATTATATGTTTAAAATGTTATGTCTGTCTCTTGTAATGAGTAATTTCCAATTATAATCATCAGGTATCTTCTAAGTAACATAACATTAACTTGCACACACATACACACACGTATACACACACACACACAGACACACACACACACACACACACACACACCTCATGACAAATTTTAAGATTTGGGACAGAGTTTCTAGGTTTTTACTTGGGAATTCTGGTACAAGACTCTAAGGGAAGCATTGCACCCCTTGGTGGCAATAAGGTTAAGCCTGTTTGTCTACACACATATTTTTGTATGCACACACATATATCTGATTATTTCTTCTTTGCTTCTTAAAGACAGCTCTGACTACTTAGATCAAGCTTGACTTAGATTTATGATCTCACCTTCCAATCTTTGTGTACTGAGTGTTGCGATCACCAATGTGTTCTACTATAATTGATTTTGCATTTTTTAATAATTACTCTAGCATTCCACAAGGGTATATTTTACTTATCTTAATTATAGACACAAGAATTATTAAATGTTTGTATATTCATGTTATAAAAGTGATGTACCATATAGTAGAGAAAATGGAGTGACCTGACAGGATGAGGCTCAAAGAACTTTTTCAACTAAAATCATTTGTATGTTGAAAGCCAAAGGTTTATGATGGAAAAGACAACATCTCAAACATTACAAACATCTGTGTCTTGTTTTATTCTATAGGATATTCAAAACCTGTCAGAAACCACAAAGGTGATAAAGTATAAAATGTACTTCTTGACTTTGCCAAAAGTAGATGAGTGTTTCAAAATGTGGGAGATACACTACAGGGAACTATTCAGAAAAGAGAAAAATTCCCCGTAGGAATAGACCATGTCAAATCTGGTTCTGTTGCTTTCAGAATCAGGAAGTGGAAAGTATGCTGAAGACCTAAAAACTGTAGTCAATGGCTCCATCACAAGCTGGGCCCTGGTCATCCCTATACCTTTTCACTGTTGCGGTGGCCTGGACACAGCCAATCCTGCATCATTGGAGAAGGTGTGCTGGCTTAGTTACTGCAGTTAGCCATTCCCTGGGAAACTACTTCAGGCTCATGCTTGCATTTCTCCCATCTCTGATGTTTCCAATCCCATGCAGGCTCACCCTGAACTCTCTTACCATGAGAAGCACAGCAAAAAACCTAGGACACCAAATTGTATTCTTCAGATTATACCAGACATAGAGTTATTGAGAGTGGGGTTCAGATACCTATCCTAAAGGCATAGACACCTTTAACAAGGCTAACAAATACTTTCCAGGATACATCTTACATTTTCCAGGCTGCTGAGAACACAAACAGTGAATTTTCACTACAAGCAGCAGCAGCAGGTTCATAAAGCTGAGGATCACAGCAAGGCAAATCCAATTACATCAGCTCTACAGAATACCTTTGAAAAACCAACTCAATAAAAGTCCAGAGCCTTTGTTTCAATCATTGTAACAGGTTTTTGTGGCTCACAACATTTGGGTGGATGAATCATCCCATTTCTTTGTTTCTTTAAAATGAATTAAACTTGGATCTTGGATTCCACTCAGTGAGCTCAAGACAGTATCCAATATTCATCCTCATTCCCCCAGTCCTGGTTAGATCATACAATATGCAGAGATTTTTTTAATATGGCATAAGAAACATCAAAAAGGCACCTAGGGATTGTCCCCAATGTCTTTCCATTGGCCAGAGGATGAGGTACTGTGCTTACTCCTCTGTCTGCCAGTCCCGCTGCTCAAGGAGAGATTGAGGGACCAAGCTCAGGTCTTCTGTATAGTCCAGATGTCTGCCTTCCCACCCTGAGGATGAGAAAGCCATCCTCTGTCTGAGAAAAAAAAATGAACTGATCTTATAAAGGCAACTATGGCTTCTTGTTTCCTCCCCCTCCAATGAGAAGACTTGAATAAGATGCAAAGAAAGATTCAGCATGTGAAAGGGATTAAAGTGAAGATGTAAAAACACAGCTTTCACCCCAAAGGGAGGAAGGCCATTTATTGTAAGTGATTATTGCCAGGAACATGGGTTTAGCTTATCCCACATTCTATGTCCCCACAAGGTAATAGTTTAATAAAGTTTTTATAGTAACACAACAAAGACATTCATAAATCAAGATCATTTTCAAATGTATCTGTGGGTGTATCAGGTAGACAGGTGTTAACAAAGTAAAGAAGCCTTTTCCACAGGCCTCAGATGTTTTTGGATGGAATTCTTAGCTTTTGGGAAGCTAGGGCTGTGTTCATACATCCCAAAGGCCATACCAAATTGTCATAAGAATGTTAAGTCAAACCCAGAGGTGAGCTTGGAGGGAGCTAAGACTGCCCACAATAATTTGGCTTTGGACCTGAAACATTTCAAATCTGCACAGTCATTAAAGTTCTGATCAGTTGCATTGTGGAGCAGTTTTCTGGGCACATCAGTTAATCAATCACACACTGGTTTAGACACCAGTAGGTCATCCAACAAAGAGAATCAACCCATAGGGCCTGGGACTCTACCCTTTTATCTGTTCTGTTCACTCTTGTCTCTGTTGTGCCTTCTCCACTACCTGACTGATGACGATTGAATGCATAGCCCCTGCTCCTCAGGCCCCATGTGTTCACTCAACAACAGCGAGAGCTAGAAGCTTTTGGCGCAAGGTCTTCTGGTTGATCTCATGGTTGTCCGTTCCTGTGTAATGTCTGCCTAATAACCCCTGCTGACAGCGAATGGGCTGGAGTCCTCCAGGACAGAGTTAAACTCTCAAGTCTCTATGTAAATGCCCCAGTGTTTGCATATGAAGAATGCACAGAGTCCCATATATTTCATTAGTTCTGTTTTGGTTTGCTTTGCTTTTGTTTCGTGGTGCTGGGTCTCCTTGTATAACCTAAGCTGACATGGAACTCACTAGGTAGACCAAGCTGGCCTCAACCTTTCTTGCATTATCATCCTGAGGGCTAGGATTACAGGCATGAACCATAATGCCAGACTCTACCCAGATACTTTAAGTTTCATCTAGATGACTTGAAATACCTAACAATGTTAATTCCATGAAAATCGTTGTTGTACTGTGGTGACAGAGGAATAGTAACAAGAGGAAAGGCTCTGTACACTCAGTGTGGGCAGGATCTCACTTTCGTCTCTTCTCAGCACCCTGATCCTTGTGATCTCTATTGAAGGATTCAAGTGAGACACACAGCACATAGTGTAGAGGGGTGTGGAGTTTATGACAGTGTAAGTCAGAGCACACTCAAGGGTGGGAGTAGCTAATAACCAACGGGACCATTGCAGAGGAAAACACTACCACTAGATGAGAGTGGACAACGGCCAGAAAAAAAAACATTGTTCCAGCCTACATTTTCAGGTAGACAATTTCTTAAAGTTTCTTGATCAGACAGCATTCTAGGGGGTGGGGAAGGTATTCCTGTCCAGGTGATTACCAGAGCCTTGAACCAACTCCTAGGAAAAGGAGCAATGTCTTTGTTCTTTACCAGAAAACATCCAGCTTGATACTAGTCTCGAGGTCTAGCAGCAGTTTAGAATGCCTGTGCTCCACCCAAGGTCAAAGACATGAATCAGATGCTCATGCTTTTGAGCAATAATCAAAGTCTTGTATTTTCAGTTCCTGGTTTTACAAACTGCTGATTAAGGGGTCCATCCTCAATAACCTTGGCTGACTACTTAGCATGAGTATGAACACTTTTTATTTTTTCCAAATAGTTTTAATCCCTGGTTGGTTGGGCCAACCAATCAACCAGGGGATAGAGGCAGAAGTTTTGAGGAAAGTAACAGAATTTCCACTGAAGTATTTCCATCAACTGCCTATGGCGATATATAATGAGTTCTGATTCAGACATGAAAAGCAGACTGTATCTCTATGGTTATTTTCTATCTCTATGGTTATTGTATCTCCATGGTTATTTTCTTTCAGGCTCTGCATGTGAAATTGAACATCCTACTTCATAGACGTCTGTGGAGTGTGCTGCCTTCCATCTGTCCCTGCTGACGTGACTGCTGGGTCATCCTTCTCCCTACTGATTGTGCAGCCATCCCAAACATCACCCTTCTCCTTACCAGTCTCCATCAGTGCCAGTGCTCAGGTAATTAACCTCTCCCTAGGAGAGCAAATTTCTTGAGAGAAAGCAAATTTTTATCAATTGGCTCTTTGTGAATGTCAATGACCCTCTGAGAAATTGAATTAAATGCAAATTTCTGAGATTCAGGTTTAGATCTTATTCATTGTGTATGCTTATGCACAGAAAAAAAAAGATACCTTTAGTGTCTTTTTGATGTATCAAGAAAAAATACTTTTAAGTTTGAGAGCAACAATACTTTGTTTAATTAATGGAAACATTAAAAATTATAAATATGTAACATATATGCAAATATATATACCTGTATAACTTTTTACAACTCTCAAGCAGCTTATGTTAAGGATTTAAAAGAAAGTAAAGGGAATATAATACTCTGTGACTTTTATGAAACTGTCTCTTTCAAGCCAAACTTTATTATATAATACTTAGGGGGGAAAAGTTAAATGGTATCTTTCAAAATGAAATGAAAATGAACTCAGAAATATACTTATGTGAATTTTCACAGTGTTGATGGCTCCAATCTTGTACAAGCCTTGTGGCTTAATTATAGTTGCAATAGCTCAAAATGTAAGGCCTATGTTATGTCCAGAGACATCTTTTTGCTCCTTGTCCTTGGTGCTTCCATTCTTTCTGCCCTCTTTGCCGAGATGTTAAGCACTCCACTATCACTTAGTCTCGGCACTTTTTGTTTAACTACCACCTGCTGCAGCGAGGGGTCTCTCCAATGAAGGCAGGAGGCAGCACTAACTTACGGGCATAAATATGAACATCTAGAAGGTAGTTCGACACCATGATTGTTTAGCACGAGAATAGTAGTAAGCAAGTTCACACGACCTCCCAGCCAGGGGGTCTTGACCATATTTACAGAGCCAGGCATGTATTTCCTCCTGTGACTAGAGCCTCAAAAGCAATCTGAAGGAGGTTATTCACTTCCATAATATTCATGCCAATATTATACCAGAGGACATCTTGCCTACCAGTTCATTTTGAACTTAAAGCAATTCACGTTTTCAAAAGAAGAGGCATCACTTTCTTCTGTGTTGTAACCACAGGCAAGTTGCTCCAGCTCTACGGAATAGCTTCCCACCCACACACGCATAAGTAACTCTAACTAGACTCAGTGGGCCACACACAGAGAAGACATGAAAGTAGAAAGGGCCTCATTGAAAAGAAAGATACTAGTGGGAGACAGGAAGGGACACGCAGGAGAGTGATCAGGGTGGAAAATGACTAAAATCACTATATAAATGTGTAACACCATCAAACAATAAAAATGAACAATATAAATAAAAGAAAACTTTTAAAGAGACTTTTTACAGTTAAAAAAATGTTCATAATAGCCAAATCTTGGGAATAACTCAAGACATTTAATGTCCTGTATACATGTGTATTTATAAACACACAGTGTATAACAAGACACTTTCTACTCTTGCATAAGAACATCTGAGGCCTCTGGAGTATTTTACAAAAAAAAAAAGAAAAATGAAAGGAAAAAGAAAGAAAGAAAGAAAGATGTATTAGGACTGTTGGACGCAAGTAGCCTCAGTCACCAGCACAAAGGCAACAATGCCATGATCAATCAAGAGGGGAATTAATTCACCACAACTCCCCAGCTTTTAATCATCTGCAGCTCAAATTCTATTTATCCATTTAAAATGATCTCCCTGGTCCGGCGTCATCTCCACGGCTCTGCCAGGAGCCAGGAAGATGAACCACACTGAGCTCCGCAGCCTCGCTCTGCTGCAACACAGTTGAGGAATGACAAAGCCCACTTCAGAGCCCACAGCCTCAGAATTCAATTTTCTCAGAAGTAGTCTCTTCTTCAAATCGGAATACATAAGTAAATGACGTTTCAAATCGTGGCAAATTGCCAAGACAGCAGTTTCATACTCTAAATCTGTGTTTGTTTGTGTTTCTCTGTTGCTCAGTGGTCTCTTCACATTCTCTCCAGCTCTCTGTCCTGCTCTCCAAGGCGATCTGCCCCACTGCAGCGGTGCTTACAGGTGTTGTAACGGAGACAGCCCATGGAAGCTGCACCTGCCGGGAGCGGAAAGCAAAGGGGCAACCCTGTGACTTGCTCTCTCATCGGCCTCTCTTGACTCTGGTTCACAGCCTGTTTCAGCATTTTATTATCTGCTGAAAAGGCAGGGAGGTAGGCTGAGCACAGAGTTCTAAAATAAATTACAGTTTTGGCTTTCTCTTCCATCAGTATGTAAAGACTCATAGATAATTTGCGTTCTCATGGGGAATGGCTAGCATCTCACAAACGTTTCTTCCATAAAATTTTAAAAAAATTCGAAAGAAACATCTATTCTCTGAGGTGAGAAAGAGGGAAAGAGAGGCAAGAAAATGTTGTCAGATAATCAATGAGGTGGCCCTCTCTAACCAAAGCCAACAACAAAACAGAATATGCCCTGCCAACAAAGCTGTTTCAAATGAACTTTGTTAAAACACGGAAAATAAGCAGTTTCCCCCACACCCAGGAATATTTGTGCAGCATAAATTGGACTCAATGGG
>NW_026586816.1:6823365-6826351 GCF_907164565.1 Psammomys obesus
TTATATGTCTATATGAATGAGTATATACCTGAAATGCTCAATTCCTATCCAGAAAGGCAAAGAGGCTGGACATCAGAAGAAGGAGAAAAGAGGCAACAAGTCAGGAGCCTGACACAGAGGACCTCTGAAAGGCTCTGCCCTGCAGACTATCAATGTAGATACTGAGACTTATGGGCAACCTTTGGGCAGAGTGCGGGGAATCTTAGGAAAGAAGTGGGAAACAGTAAGATCTGGAGAGGACAGGAACTCCACAAGGAGAGCAACAGAACCAAAAAATCTGAGCACAGGGGTCTTTCCTGAGACTGATACTCCAACCAAGGACTATGCATGGAGATAACCTAAGACCCCTGCACAGATGTAGCCCATGGCAGTTCAGTATCCAAGTGGGTTCCATTGTAATAGGAACAGGAACTGTCTTTGACATGAACTGATTGGCCTGCTCTTTGATCACCTCCCCCTGAGGGGGAAGCAGCATTACCAGGCCACAGAAGAAGACAACTCAGCCACTCCTAATGAGACCTAATTGACTAGGATCAGAAGGAAGGAAAAGAAGTCCTCCCCTATCAGTGGACTTGGGGAGGGGCATGCATGCAGAGGGTGGAGGAAGGGAGGGATTGGGATGGGAGGAGGAAGGGAACCATGGGGGGGATACAAAGTGAATAAAATGTAATTACTAAAGAAAAAATAATTAATTATTAAAAAAGAAAATATTTTTTAAAAAGAAAAGCATCACATTAGATATATTTTTCTAGAACAGAAGTAACTCGGCTAGGGTACGTCAGCCTCCCACCACCACTGAGACTTCTGTCAGAATAAAGAGGAGGTAGAGGGCTAAGGATATGACTTAGGGAATACAGGGCTTGCCACACACAGGAGGAGCTGGACGCAGGCCCTGCCACCACATAAAAGCTAGGCAGGGCAGTATGGCCCTGCAATTCCAACGCTGGGGAGGTGGAGCCAGGAGCATTTTCACAACCTGATACCCGGACAGTTTAGCTGGACCAGCAAGCCTGGATTCAGTGAAATATTCTGCCTTAAAAAATAAGGTAGAGCGATTGGGATTGCGTTCTGACAGACTTCTGGCACCCAAGGTAGTACACACACATGTCTGCTCATACACATACACATGTATACATTCATACACACACACATACACACACGGGATTCATAAATGTACACAGATGTAAATGACTTCTTCATCATCACTAAGCTTGAAGAAAATGTCTTGTTTGGTTATGACTGCAATTGATAAGTCAGTGTAGTAACTGTATGTGCCTGTGGCTTTGTGGCAGGGCACTTTGAAGTACTGCCAAATCCTAAATATGTTCAACACTACTTTAGCCTTCTCATTTCATATATTAATAAACATGCATGTATATAAGAAATACAGAGGAGATGAAATGGAAGGAAAGAAAGGGAAGAATGGGGGGGGGGGAGGAAGAAAAGGAAGGAAAGTTAAAGCATGAAAAAGCCAAGCTGTCCCTTTAAATTTAAGAGTTTGAGAGGGCTAAGGGTGGGGTGTGGGTATTCAGGACTGTAATGTCAGAAATTTGGAGGCAGAAATAAGAGTTCAAGGCCAGTCTAGGTCACATAGTGGAAGAGAGGGGAGAGAGAAAGAAAGAGAGAAGGCACACACAGAAGAGAGAGAGAAGGCAGGAGAAAGGGAGGGAGGGAGAAAAAGATAAAAAGAGAGGGGAGAAAGAAGAGGAAGAGGAGAAAGAGGAGGAATGAAAGGAAAAAGAGTCAGAAAGAAAATGAGAGGAGAAGGAGGTGGGGAAGTGGAAGAATCATCTCAGAGAAAAAAGCTCCTAGATAATATATTCAGATGCAAACTGTTATTGAACACATGCACAAATGCATCCACCTCCATCAGCAATGTGTGCCGTGCCTGCTCTGCCCCAGACAGGATGTGCAGAAACGCAAGAAGTGGTAAACCTCATGGTTTGCCTTTTCCCAACCTCACTTCAAGTGTATCTGATATAGCAATTATGAACCCATTCTCCACATGCAAGCCTAGACAGCAGTTATTCAACCATAGATGGGGTCCTAGGACATGAAAGTGTCAGGCAGTCTGGATCTGAAACAATTCAAGTTACAGGAGGTAAGTGATGGCTTCTGGTGAGGTATGTCAGTTCCTTCCCAAAGCAGGGGGGACTGGTGCTTCAGGGATCCAAGAAGGAGGTCCCTTTCAGAATGAAGAGAGTGGGAGCCACTTTCCCTGCCTGGGGGACTCAAAGATGGAGGCTTTTGTGTTAATCTTGGGAAAGTGTATTGCAGCATGATGAAAACAGAGAGACTCAGGACTTTCTTACAAGCATGTAAAAGGTTCCAAGCGGGTTTGAAGTTCTGCAAACCACCTAGATTGGTTTCAACTTTTAAAATACTGTGTACTCCTTCTAAGAGGGAGTGTCCATACAGAATCAGAAACCACAAATGTCTCCAGTGCTCATATAGGCCAAATACTGGATGTTTCTGCAAGGAAAATATTCCACCAGCTGTCAAGTCCATTACTCTTAAATTTTTTATGCTCTTTTGTTTTCACCCAGGGGATCTGGTGGGGGTGGGGGGGTTGGAAAGCCTGCATGAAGGTCCATTTATATGCAAATACAACTCTTTAGTCAGTGACCAGCCTGGAGTGCCCCCTAGAGGTTCAACAAAGCGTGTTTATTAAAAAGCCAACTGTTTGCAGTCTAGGCTGCAGGTAGACTCACCTGGGGACCACAGTCAGACCACAAGTGGACAGATGGAGTTGATTGGCGTTTTCCAAAGCCCTGGGTTCAATCCCCAGCTACACACAGGTTCAAGTTCATTACCAGAGATACAGCAATTCTTGAAATCAGGGCTGTTATCCCCTTGGTGTATTTGTTCTTCCCAAATTGCTTTCACTGCCATAAGGTTTTTTGTATTCCCATATAATTTTACATACGTTAAAATTACATTGTGTGTGTGTGTGTGTGTGTGTGTGTGTGTGTGTGTGTGTGTGTGT
>NW_026586816.1:6826361-6839599 GCF_907164565.1 Psammomys obesus
GTGTGTGTGTGTGTGTGTGTGTGTGTGTGTGTGTGTGTGTGTGTGTGAATGCATATGGGCACTCATGTGGCATTCAGAAGAACTCTAAGGTCAGTTGGCTAGGCAGAAAGTGCATTTATTCACTGAGCCATGCCAGCACCCCACATAGGATTCTAGAAGCAGCTTAGTAACTCATTTTTATTAAAAAATGTTTCCTGGGGTTTTGACTGTAAACCAGTTTGGGGGAGAATTATCAAGTTAACATTATTGATTCTCTGATCCATAAAACAGGACCTGTCTGCTTTGATTTAGCTCTTCCATTTCTCTCAGCAACACTTGGCATTTCTCAATGTCCAGACCCTAGAAGAACTAGACCCACCCACACACACACTTGCTGAAAAAAATATGTAAAAAAAAAAAAAAAAATCACAGCATTGGGAAGGCAGAGCAGTTTCTTAAACAGTCTGATAGTCTGACATGTATCTAAGACACAGGTTTCTAAAGCAGTGATTCTCATCCTATGGATCTCTACCCCTTTAGAAACCTATCTTCAAAAATATTTGCATTATGATTCATAACACTAGCAAAATTACAGTTATGAAATAGAAACAAAAAATAATAATTTTGTGGGTGCGGTTACCACAACTTGAGGAACTGTATGAAAGGGTCATGGTATTAGGAAGGTAGAGAGCCATTTCCTAGAGTGTCTTAATTTGGGTTTCTATTGCTGTGATAAAACACCATGACCAAAAGCAAACTGAGAGAAAAGGACTTATTTGGCTCACACTTTCACATCATAGTCTATCACTGAAGGGAGTCAGGACAGGAACTCAAACAGGGCAGAAGCTTAGAGGCAGGAGCTGATGTGGAGGCCATGGAGGACGCTGCTTACTGGCTTGCTCTCTTCCCATAGCTTGCTTAGCCTGCCTTCTTATAGAACCCAGGACCACTAGCCCAGGGGTAGCCCTGCCTGTATTGGCTGGGCCCTCCCATATCAATCATGAATTAAGAAAATGCCCTGTAGGCTTGCCTGCAGCCCAATTTTATGAAGGCATTTTCTCAATTGAGGTTCACTCCTCTTAGCTGACTATAGCTTGTGTCAAGTTGACATAAATCAGCCA
Organism: Psammomys obesus; assembly: GCF_907164565.1. Lineage (NCBI taxonomy): Eukaryota > Metazoa > Chordata > Mammalia > Rodentia > Muridae > Psammomys > Psammomys obesus. Next base: position 6,827,462 of record NW_026586816.1, read on the forward strand.
GCACATCGAGAAAGAAAAGCCTGTTTGCCCTCAGTGCTGAGAAGCATTCAGGTGCTCTCTGAAGCTTTATCATCTTCCTGTCCTCTGGTATCACCCCTGAATACATCAGTCTTGTGAAAATGGGTCACTTGGGGTTTGATTGTCAGGAAATCAAATTTAAGAGAAATTGCAATTCCAAATACAAAGGAAAACCTGGGTTTTGTTGGGAGTAGTGGCAACGGCCAACATTCAGGAGGATGAGGCTGTATATCTGTATCTGATCATAATCTCCTGACAGAGGCCCCTCCTCTACACAACACAGTCAGGACAATCCCACACTCTTAATCCCTCTCGGTGACAATTAATGGAGACTCTGGTGCACTCAATACATACACAGACCATAGCATCTTGACTTAAAAATAGCTTGGTGTACACTATGAGAGATGGTATAGGGACTTCTGTACTATAGAAGGGATGGCAGAAGCAGTGTTTCTTCTCAAAAGGAGAAGGGATAAGGGGGTCTAAGAAAGAAGCAACAAGAATAAAGGGAGGGTACAGGATAGAGCAAGTGACATGGGTCGTGGCCAGGACCAAAGGGACATGGTATTTCTATGATTCCACTGCAGTACTCATGCCATCACTGTGGACCTCCGGGAACCTCCCATAACCACAGTGCATTGTTCATCTGTGCTTTGGGGCGGTCAGCCTCTGGTGAAAGCAAAGGTGCGGTAGTCTCCGGCATTCTTGGGCAGAGCTGAGAGTGGGAGAGTGTCACTGCAGAAGCTCATAGACAATCTGTCAGAGCAGAGCTTGGAGATCAGCCACCTAAAGCTCCCTGATCAAGCTCGCACTAGGCTGCCTGGAAAGTGGCTTGGGATGGGGACTGCAATGGCTGGGCTGAGTGAGGGCATTACACTCCCTCTGACATTCCACAGAAACAGCGCTGCATGGGCTCAGCTGCCAGGGGCGGGAAAGGAGAATGAGTCATTTGGAGCAAGGCTGGGCTATTAAATCAGCACGAGACATGGGGATTCCCCCCAGAGAAGCAGGGAAATAAAAACCTAGAGGGAAAAATAGCAAGCTTGAGTCAACACAGCAAAAGGGGTTTATATGGGAAATGAAAGAGGAGAGAAGAGGAAGCAGGTCTGCTCCAGAACTAGGTCTCCACACGGAGAAGACATTCCCTTTCCCAGTGAATGGAGACTGAGGGTCAGGAAGGAGAAGTCATGTTGGAGTCCGCTGTCATTGGTACACAGAAGAGAAATGCGCCTGCTTTCGACATTGCAAGGCTGGTTAGGAAAAGAGAGCTCTCACGGTTCAGCCTCCAGTTATCAGCGATATGTCTGCAGGATAGACATATATAATATGATTTTATACTATTATATATCATATCATATCATACCATATCATATTATATGGTTATAGTATATGGTTATACTATATGATTATACTATGTGATTAAACATGTATATGCCTATCCTACACGTGTGTGTGTCTTTGGAATAATGTAGTTTCCTCAAGTAGTGATTCTGGGTTCTATTTTGCAGCTCTCTGTGATGTAGGGAGTTGACGTATCTGGCTGTAGAGCAGGCTTCTATGCAGTGAAACATTTGCTCTATGATCTAATCTCTGGATTTGGCCAAGGAATCATTACTCTGTGGACAGCGGGGGGAGTATGATTTTTGAGACATCCCTGCCCACTCTCAGAGTAATTTGCCCACCACTTAAGGCAGTTTCCTTTTCACATAAAAAGCAACCAGAGACAGGGAAAGGTCTCCTTTGCAGAGAGCCTGATCTCATTTTCAGCTGGTGTACATAAATCTCTTATGTTTCCACAGAAACTGAAGCCTCAAGTTTAGATTTTATGTGTCCATGGTGCCATCTTCTGGTAAGATTTGAATTTTAAATTATAAGCTCTCAAAACACCTATTCTCCAGCTTATTGCTCTTTTATTTTTTAAACCCTTTTTTAATTCTTTTTTTGGTGAGTTATTCATTTCTATTTTACATGCATTGGTGTTTCACCTGCATGTGTGTCTGTGCAAGGGTGTCAGAGTCCCTGGACCTGGAGTTACAGATGTTCGTGGGCTGCCATATGGGTGCTAGGAATTGAGCTCGGAGCCTCTGAAAGAGTAGTTACTTCTCTTAACCACTGCGCCATTTCTCCAGCCCAGATTTTTGCTCTTCTACACTGAAAAATTGTAACTTCTGCATGGAGTATAAACACCAATATTAGTGCATTGTAAGTAGTAACTTGGAAATGTTTGTATTTGTTTAAGTGTGAGAGAAAATCCATTACAAATGAATGTAAATAACTTCATGGCAAGTAACATTGTTCTCCGTACTATAAATTAGTAAAAATGCTTAACATATGGCTTAAATATATTTGTACATATATTTCACATCTGATTCTATAATACAATCTGTCTCAGTATGTAGTTTAGGGTCATTTTTGTTTGATTACTTCGTTTTTATATGTCTGAGTGTTTTATTTGCCTGCATCCCTGGTAGCTTCGGAGTTCAGAAGTAGGCATCGGAGCCTCTGGAACTAAAGTCATGGATGGTTGTAAATGGCCATGTGGGTGCTGGGAACCAAACTATGATTCTCTGTAAGAGGAATAAGTGCTCTTGACTTATGAGCCATCACTTTAACTGCTTGCTTGCTTTAATAAACACACAGGAAAAAAAATCAGGCTTTTCAGGTAACTGGGGTATGTTTATTGTATTTGAAGAATTGACAACATAACTTTCTGGAGTTCAGGTGCACTGTGAATCTCACTTCTCCGTTACATTAAAGTACATTGGTCTTTTGGGGGCCTAGAATGAATTTTCATCAGTGTGTAATTTTGTGTCATTGTCTCTTCTGTTTTTGTTTTGTTTTGTTTTTTGAGGGGTAGGGATAGAATGAAACTCTCTCCCTGTCCTGAATTGTGAACACCTCTCACATTTTAGCATATCAGTTTACATCATTCACTAGAAAAAAAGTCCCTGTATGTCACTTTTGCAGAATAGAGTCTCATCACCAGTCCCTTGTTTACAAAGGAAGCAGCACAAAGTGCACAGGAAGAGAGGCGCCCTTGGCCTCTCCCATGAGCCAGTCATCCTGGGCACAGCCCGACTGGCAGAATCCGAGGTTCACTCAAAGCTTTCCTAATAAAGAAGCTGAAAGAGACTGGGTTTGGCTCATTGACCTCTCAGACCTAGACAGTTGCTTCCTTTAGGTGCAGACTATAGAAATTTGTTCATGAAAGCCAGCCCTGACTTGACAAGTTGTTTCCTGCATTTTCTCCAAAAGTCAGATGATCTTCCTAGGCAACACAATGACAGATTTAAGCCAACTATGACAACTGCATTCTGTAGAGCCAGACAAGACGGCAGGGATGGTGGGAACCAGGGAGTGCTCACACTCAGCAAACCTGATGGCAATCCAGAACCTTCCTCTGTGGGTCCCTAGCATGGCACAGTAGGGATGCCAGTTATCCTCCAGCATCCCTCCTAAAACCTCTCCTGCTACCTGTTTGACAGAGAGCCAGTGTCCTCCTTAGGGTTGCTGTTGCTGTGGTGAAACACCATGACCAAAAGCAAATTGAGGAGGAAGGGTTGCTTGGCTCACACTTCCACACTGTAGTCCATCACTGAGGGAAGTCAGGACAGGAACTCAAACATGGAAGGAACTCGGAGGCAGAAGCTGATGCAGAGGCCATGGCTGGGATCTGCTTACTAGCTTGCTCTCTGTGGCTTGCTCAGCCTGCTTTCTTACAGAACCCAGAACCACCAGCCCAGGCATAGAATCATCCACAATCAATCACTAATTAAGAAAATGCCCTATATCCAGATCTTATAGAGGCATCTTCTTTTTAAAAAAATTTGTTCTTTTTTTATGTTTTATTAATTACACTTTATTCATTTTATATCCCCCCCATAAGCCCCTCCCTCCTCCCCTCCCGATCCCACCCTCCCTCCCGTTTCTGCATGCATGCCCCTCCCCAAGTCCACTGATAGGGGAGGTTCTCCTCTCCTTTCTGATCTTAGTCTATCAGTTCTTGTCAAAAGTGGCTGCATTGTCATCTTCTTTGGCCTGGTAAGGCTGCTCTCCCCTCAGGGGGAGGTGATCAAAGAGCAGGCCAATCACATTATGTCAGAGGCAGTCCCTCTTCCCATTACTAGGTAACCCACTTGGACACTGAACTGCCATGGGCTACATCTGTTCGAGGTTATCTCCATGAATAGTCCTTGGTTGGAGTATGAGTCTCTGGGAATTTCCCTGTGTTCAAATTTTCTTGTTCTGTTGCTCTTCTTGTGGAGTTCCTGTCCTCTCAGCTCTTACTATTTCCCACTTCTTACACAAAATTCCATTCACTCTGCCCAACAGTTGGCCATCAGGCTCAGCATCTGCTTTGATAGTCTGCAGGGCAGAGGCTTTCAGAGGCCCTCTGTGGTAGGTTCCTAGTTTGTTTCCTGTTTTCTTCTTCTGGCTTTCAGAGGCCCTCTGTAGCAGGTTCCTAGGTTGTTTCCTGTTTTCTTCTTCTTCTGATGTCCATCCTCTTTTCCTTTCAGGTAGGGATTGAACATTTTAGTTAAACGTTAAACTTAGTTTCTTTAGATGCACAGATTTTAGTGGGTTTGTCCTATGTTGTATGTCTATATGAGTGAGTATATACCGTGTGTGTCTTTTTGCTTCTGGGACAATTCACTCAGGATGATCCTTTCCAGGTCCCACCATTTACCTGCAAATTTCATGATTTCCTTATTTTTCATTGCTGAGTAATATTCCATTGTATAGATGTACCACAATTTCTGCATCCATTCTTCAGTTGAGGGGCATCTGGGTTGTTTCCAGCTTCTGGCTATTACAAATAAAGCTGCTACAAACATGGTTGAGCAAATGTCCTTTTTGTGTACTTGAGCCTCTTTTGGATATATGCCCAGGAGTGGTATGGCTGGATCTTGAGGAAGCGCTATTCCTAGTTGTCTGAGAAAGCGCCAGATTGATTTCCAGAGTGGTTGTACAAGTTTACATTCCCACCAGCAGTGGAGAGGGGTTCCCCTTTCTCCACAACCTCTCCAGCATGTGTTGTCACTTGAGTTTTTGATCTTGGCCATTCTGATGGGTGTAAGGTGAAATCTCAGGGTTGTTTTAATTCACTTTACATCCTTGTTGTAGCCCCATCCCTCCTCTATTCCCAGTCCCACCCTCCCTTCCCTTTTCCTTAGAAAAGGGAAGCTCCCTTTCCCATCTACCCCAGTTCATCAAGTTGCATCAGGACTGAACATGTTCCTCTTCCCCTGTTACCTGGCAAGCCAGTCCTTCCAGAAGAAAGTGATTAAAAAGTGGCAAGTGAGTCTGTGTTTGATGCAGTCCCCTTTACTTCCTTTACTAGAGGGCTCACATGAAGCCTGAGATGCCCATTGGCTAAATCTTCATAGGGGGCCTAGGTCTAGTTCATGCATGGTCCTTGGTTGATGCTTCATTCTCAGAAAACCCCTCCAGACCCTGGTTAGTTGGCTCAGTTGGTCTTTTTGTGGAGCTCCTGTCACCTCCAGGTCCTTTTCTTTTCTCCCATTTTACCACAAGGCTCCCTACCCATCACCCAGTGTTTGGCTGTTGAGTCTCAGCATCTATATCTTATGGAAGTATTTTCTTAATTGAGCTTTCTTCCTCTCAGGTGACATTATTAGCTTGCATTAAGTTGACATAAAACTATCCAGCATAGCCAGTAATTCTCAAGTCTACTCTTGCACTTAAACTTGGGTTAAAATATTCAGGTCTAAGATGGATTTTGATTTTACACACCTAAGACAGAGATCTTGGTTCAGTGTGTCTAGGAGACTCCGGGGTGGTTTTCGATTGTGTCTTTTGGATATGTCTGCCACGTTTATTTTACCTGGAGAAATTCTGAAGCAATTGGCCAATCTACTAATCCTAGTGTGAGAAATGCTATTTTAAGCCATCAGATCCTGATCCACAGTTGAGACTTGCCTAAGAAGGCAATTTCTAAGGTGGACATCTGCTCTGTTCCTGGCAAGTAGCTGTCCTGTCATAATCAGACAGAGGACTTGTAATGTCCTCTGCAACTGAAGCAGAACGAAACATTATCTTCCCAGATCCAGAAAAATCCATTCCTAGTTAGTGGGTAAATTATTACAACTTTGTTTCATCCAGTTCCTCCCTGTTGGCTGGATGCAATTTACATACATAAGGTGAAAGAAGAATTTCATCTTTCTCCATACTGCTGTATGGTTTGTTTTTTGTTTTTTTTTTGTTTGTTTGTTTATTTGTTTGTTTGTTTTTTAGCTGCTCCTGTGTTACATTTTGAGCACTAAGTTTTTTGAATGTCCCTGGTGTTATTGATGTGATGTTATATATGGTCCCTGGTATTTTATAGAATCCATTGGTGTTATTGATCTGCTTGTTAATTTTCAGCCAGAGCAGCTTGGTTTGAAAGTTTATCGTTGTTCAGTTTATTTTTATATTAGTAAAAACATATTCTTTTATTGCTGTTTCTCTTAAGGTACTTTCTGGGTATTTCTATTGATTCTCACTTCTTCCAGATGAACTTGAAGGTTAAATCAATATTGACTTTGCCTTCTTTTTGCTGTAGACTGGGGCCATACATATTTTTTAAAGATTATTTATTTTTACTTCACCTGTTTCGGTGCTTTGCCTCAAAGTATTTCAGTGCACCATGGGCATGCAGGGACCTCAGAAGCTGGAATCCCGTCACTGGAGTTATAGTTGCAAACTACCAACTGGGTTCCCGGCACTGAACCCAGGTCCTCAGGAAAGCAGTCGTGCTCTTAAACATTGAGGAGTCTCTCCAGCCCCACTAAATAGATTTCCACGCTGTTGATTGTGCCTTGTGTTTCAACACCCTTTCCTTTGGTACCCTAACTCTACAGGAACTATTAATGACATACTAATAAGTCTACTTTTGCCATTACAACTGTCTGTTAGTCCTTTTACCTCCAAAGAGAGAATTTCTTACATTCTCAGTCCTCTGTTTTCTGTTATTTAATCTTGGTTGTCACCATGGCTGTCTTGGGACATTCCTAGAAAAGAGTGAACACAATTGGAGTGTGTTCATGAGGAAGTTTTCAGAGAGTGTTAGTGTTGGGAGTCCCACTGAGTGGGAACAAACCCACCCTGAGTGTGGGAAGCAGCAAGCAATAGGATGGGAGCCCTTACAGAGAAAACCGTGGAATACACAGAAGCTTGTTTGTGCACACATCACTTCTAGAGTGAATGCATTTCGGCCAGGAGTTGTTTGCTTGTTTTTGCTGTTGCCTACAGACACCTAATTCAAGATTCTTCAGCTTTGATTGTGGCCTCAGACCAGGGCTGCATCATTGGTCCCCTTGTGAAGATTCCTGCTTCTTGAGATTTCAGTTTCCCCATCTCTCTGCCCTTCAGAGACCATTATGGAACTATCGAGCCTCTGATCCTATAAGCAAGTATAGGATCTAATTACAAGTCACTTCTTGTAATTAGATGGATAGATAGATAGATAATATTCATTTAGTCAGCCCTAACTTTCTCTTTACCCTTAAAATAAGGGCATTGAAAAGAGACTTCAATACTTACAGTTTTTAAAAAGTCAATTTTTGAAACTCTATGTATCTCTTCTTTATCCTCTAAAACAGGTGTCTCTTTTTCTTCAGTACAATTCTATAAGAAAGGATGGTATTAATAATGCCATCTAAAGCAGGCCTTTCTGAGCTCATATTGGCATTGCTTAAATATTCAAGTGTAACTTTGCATGCTGCCACCGTCAATCATCAGAGATTTTATTTCATCACTCTTTCTAGGAAAAACTATATAACTAACGGTGTCGGGGCAAGGTGTTACCTATCTGCATTGTCGGTTTGACAGACCATTTAGCAAAGCAACAACAGAAGGCATCTCACCCCTGTCCCCAGTGCCTATCATTTCTGTGGGGCAGCTTCATTTTGTGATCAAAAACCAGCTGGTGACTTCCGTACCTACCATTTCCTTGTTTTGGTGGTCACATTTTGCCAGGCAAGTTATTGTTGTAGCATGGAGTGTCCGGGGCTGGGTGCGCCATTAACAACTTTGTTGACCAGCACCCTCTATTGGACCATCTGGCACTGTGTGAGGCAACCTGAAGAAAGACAGCTTCCTGGTCAATGTTTACTTCTCTATGTCCTGTTTCCGAAGTGTCCTCACCAGTGGGCTCTGCCCTTCTTGTTGTAATAGAGCAATGCCGGTCGCCTGCTTTGTTGTCTTGGTTGCCCCAGGCCCCCCTGAGGGATAACCTACAGAAAGTTATCTCCGAGCTGAGACTTCGTTTGATAGCTGTCTTCTGGGAGCAGCATTGTCCACCCTTGCCTGGTACTTCTGCTCAGGATCCATTTTAAATATACATTTTGTGATTGGCTTGTGAACTAGTAGATCTCCAAAAACCCACTTCATCCACTCTTAGTTTTGGGATAACTCAGTCTCTACCCTCTCATCTACCCAATCTCTATTCCACATTTAGTTTTTGTCCTTAAGGTTTTTTTCCTACAATTTCTAAAAGGGTATTTTATTTTATTTTATTACTCTTTATAACATTTTTTTCTACTCTTTATAACACTCATTTGGGTTTTGGAGTTGAATGTTCACATTATCCAGTTAATCATATTTTCAATGTTATGAAGACAAAAATGAAACCATTTGTTTCATTTTCAGTTTATCATTTCAAGTCTGTTAAAAGATCAAATGAATGTATCATTTATTTATTGTATGAACATGTGAATTAAGCTTCTCAGTCTTGGATATTTTGAAACAAAAATAAATAAATAAGTCCTGGATTATCTTAAAATAGCACTTCCTCTTAAAACTACAATACAATAAGTTATTAAAGAAATGAGAAGCTACAATAAACCAGTTTTTAAAGGAATGGGACATTTTATTTGGCATTATGAAATAATCTTCAAGTAGTGTTACCACTTTATATTTTTATTATATTTTATAGTATTTTATAATTTAGATTAAAAAGTGTGAGAGACAGTGCACATGTCTATCTCCCTATCTACTTCTTGTTTTTATTCCCTCACTCACTATTGGACAGTGAGGTTTTCTGAGTAATGCCTGTAGTTAAAAACCCTGCAATGATCGTGGAAGTACAGGTACCTCTTCATGATTCTGGTTACAGTTCTACCGTTTTCCATAGTAGCTGCACCATTTTACATTCCTACAAACATTATGCCAGTTCCATAGTACAGAGGGATTTTAATCCAGCAACATGGCTGCTGTGACTGAAAAACAGACACACCCTTAGCGAACACTTTTAATCCCAAACAATGAAGGAAAAGCTAGTTTGTAGAAGGAAGCACCTGTTTTGGAAAGTGGTGTCTAATTGAGGAGCAGTCAAAGTGACAAATCAGAGAGAGTTTGACAGAATGAGTCAGGATAGGAAACGTCAAACTCTCACCAGAAGAAACAGGACAAAGAGGACTTGGGGGAGCAGTGTGGAGAGAGAGAGACAGAGATAGAGAAAGGAAGGAGGAGGAGAATGGAAGGAGTGAGGGAGGAAGGGACAGAGGGAGGAGGCATTTTTTACTGTGAGAGTTTTTCAGAGATAGGTTGAAGAGAGAACAAGCTGGAGACAGGTGAAAACAAATGAGAAGTAGCTAGAAGATTAGAACAGATTGCTAGCATTAGTTGGAGGCCAAGCAGAGCAATTCTGTCAGAAACTGAGAGAAGTCAGATGAAATCAGTCAGTTTGGAGAGGAGTTTGAGCCGGAACAGCTAAGTAGAACCAGCCATCCAGCCAGAGCTCAGAAAGAACTTGAAGGTGCAAGTTTATTCAGCAGTAAGTCTCAGAGGCTGAAGACATTCTTGGCCTGGATTAGATTGTATGGAGGTCAGAAGCTTCCAGGACTAGGTCTAGATTAGCAGACAGAGACAGTAAACCTCTGAGATGACATCAGGTAAATAATAGTTACTTTTACACCACAGTCTTGTCAGCTCTTATTATCTTCTACTATTTGATAGTGGTCATCCTAATAGGTGCAAAATGATATCTCATTGCAATTTTATTCTTCAGTTGCCTGGTGGCTAATGATGGTGAGATAATTGCATACATCTGTTGACTATTTGTGTGTCTTCTTTGATGAAATACCCAACCATGTCCTCTGATATTTATAATTCTGTTACTTGGGGATTTTGTGGCTAATGTGGCTCTATGTTTTGTATTGTATACAAACCAGGGATGTGGTTTGCAAATATTTTCAACAGTATTTAGATTTCTTTCAATTCTGCTGGTTGGTCATTTAGCTGAACAGAAGGGTTTAGTTGGATGCCAACCCACTTGTCTAGTTTTCACTTTGTTGTCTGAACGTTTAGTATCATATCCAAAAGCGTTGTCAAGACTAAGCTAGATAGCTATGGGGGTTTTATAGTTTCAGCATTTCATTAATATACCTCTTTGAATTTTGCTTACTATAAAAAATTAGCTTCAAAGCCGAAATCGTCTCTGTCCCCTCAATGACAGCCTCAAGCCTGGAGATTCACCAGGACAGAAAGTAGGAAAGTGGTATTAGCCATAGAAAAGAAGGAAAAGAAGAGTGAGAAGTCCAAATGGCCATAGATGTCCTGGCTGTCCAGGCAGCCAAAGAGCATGTACTGTGCTATCCAGAAGTGCCTTCAGGGCAAAGGAACAGAGAACAAGGAAAGGGGTCGCTATGCTGGTATGTGCTCTGCAGAGGAGGCTCAGAAGTACAACTTCATTGTTTTTTGCAGTTTCCATGAGTTAATGTCTCAGAAAAAGATAGCAGCAAGAGCACTGCAAGCAAAAAATGTCAAATAAGGACTTAACTCTGTATGCCATAAGCAAAAAAGAGCAGGGTCTAATATCAACAGGTGTTCTCAATCCTGTCGTGGAGCATCTAGTTTGATTTGAGCAAATGCACACTAAAGACTTGTTGGGATCTGAGTATTTTGCATTGCTGGTGTTGCCTGTTGTTGACTCTGTAATATAGAAGCAGCAAGCACGTAATTGTAGCACAAGCATAGTAGAGGATAGAGCAAATTATGGCTGGTGGAAAAGATTTAAAAGATTTAAATAGTCATGTTACAGCTATATCCTGTCTCTGGAGTTTTTCTAATTATAGATTGTTTACTTCTGTGAACTTAGCATCAAAAACTACTTGTAAACATCCTGTTTTGCCTTTAGCATTTCTTCCTATTAACAGGTAAAATGTAGTCCTTGGTTAAGTACTGACAGTCTAGTCTTTGTTTTATCTTAGATCTGACGATTTGAGTGTGTACCCTCTCCAGGAGGAAACTACACCAATATATGTTCCTGCTAAATTGCATCTTTCAGTCTTAGCTTGTTTCGTATTGCTGTCAATAAATTTTGACTTCGCTCAAGTATGAAGCTACATTTATTTATTCATGTACTGACTTATTTGTGGTACTGGGGCAGAACCAAGAACCTCAAGCATGCTATGTGTATACCACTGAGCTATAACCTCTTTAGGCCCAAGCCAAGTGATCTTATTAACTTTATTAAATAGCTATTGGTTTTAAGAAATTAAACGTTTGGTACTGAATTAAGTTCTTGGGGATAAATGATATTAATTTCTTCCTGCAGTAGACAAGGAGAGGCTTCGACTTCGAAGAGTGTCCGATCAAGGCTCACCATTGTTTTGCCGTAAGAACCAAATGAAGATGGGTGCACTGGGTCCCACCTGCAGTCCCGGCACTTAGAAGGCCTTAGGTCTAGGCAGGAATATCGGCATGGGTTTGAGGTCATCGGAGCCTACATAGTAGACTCTAGGCTAGCCTGAGCTACAAAGTGAGACTCTGTCCCAAACAATAAAATATTTGCACAACAAAAATAAAATAAAATAAAAATAAATACAAATAAAATACTGGCTTAATTTCCTTGTTTTTGAGTATATATATTAGTGTTTCTCACTTCACCTGTTGGAGACAACCTTTTTAGATTATCGTCTTAGTATCACTTTTATTTGACCATATAATCATGGGTAAGTTTCTAGGCTCTTTGTTTCTTTTTGATATGAATATTGGCCTGCAGTTTCTATTTTGGTGATATATCAGGATAATGCTAACCTCATGAAACCAGTTTAGAAGTATTATTCATTGATGTGTGTGTGTGTGTGTGTGTGTGTGTGTGTGTGTGTGTGTGTGTGT
>NW_026586816.1:6839609-6855731 GCF_907164565.1 Psammomys obesus
TGTGTGTGTGTGTGTGTGTGTGTGTGTGTGTGTGTGTGTGTGTGTGTTTGAGAAACACTGGTGTTATCTCACCTTTGAATGTTTGCAAGATTTCTCTAGGTAAGCCATCTGGTCCTTGCTTTTTCTCTTCCCCATCTTCCTCCTCCTCTTCCTTCTTCTCCTTCTTCTTCATTGCATCAATGTCTGTTATTGGGCACAGAATTTTTAGATGATCTCTTCAATTTCTCCAAACACAGACAAAACATTTAACATACTAGAGCTTGCCATCTGAAACACTACCTGGAGATGGGAAAATTATCCCCATCTTACATGCTTACCCAGGAGGCCACGAAAGAAAACAGGAAGTGGTCTTTCCCTCCCAGCTGTGGCACTGCTACTCACATTACACAGGCACTGCAACCACACAAGTTGATGCAGCAAGCGGAGCCTAGCAGGAGGCTCCTGACCCCTTGCCTGACTCCGCAGGACCCATGGGGACCACACCAGTCTTCCTCCTCCCCAAGTTCTGGCCTCCACCTGTGCCCATTTCACTATGAACTCCACGAGGTTAACACCGTCAGAAGTCACTTCGCCAATCACACACTGTCTAGTTATCTCTTCAACCTTCATAGCCGTCCTTCTCATGTGGCTGCTCTGAAGACATTCTGATTGAATTCCAGGCAGAATCCCTGGCTTTGTCTTCAAATCATTTATGCTTAACTGTGTCTAGGGCAAAGAGTGAGTTCCAACTGTTTTTATTTGTCACCAAGCTAAATAAGGTAGTCATAATGCTTAACATTTATTAAAATACAAAAAACAGTATACTTCCGGTTTACTGATGCATTTCTCTAACCATTTACATGTACCTCCTCACTCAAGATCCACGTCGCTTCTACCATTATTACCACCATAACCATCATATCTTCCTTGCTAATAAGAAAACTGCTCCATGTAAAAGTTATATAATTGTCCTATGTGTAGTAAAGTAGGGAACCAGACTCAGCCATAGGCTCTAGACCTAGAATTTGGAACTTTATAGTCTTAACTGCTCTTCTAGTGCTCTGGCCTGTTGAGTAATGGAAAACAAAAGGAAATCACAATTCACAGAGTATCTCCAGGGCACACAGAATAGAGGTTTGTAGTAGCACTTCATTGCAAAGGAAGCTGGGAAATGTGTTAGTAGCAGACCTTGAGATAGGGACTTTAGCAGAAGTACTTTGTCTGGAAAGTGGGACAGAATACCAAAATGGGACAGCAAGGAAAGAAGGTTACTGGGCTGCTTGCTGCACTGTGTTGAGCTTAGATCCCATAGGGACTCTCTGAGGGACCTGATGGAATAAAACTTATTGTTACATCATCCAAAGGAGGAACAATTGACACATGAATCCATTACACTGCTGCTCTCTTGACACTGACCAAGCCCCAGGGCAGTTGCCTCTGCTTGTCTAGATTGTGATGGCTGCAGCTAGTTTCCTGTAGCCTTGTAGAGGACTGAATGTCAAGACTACGCATTGATGCATGGACGTTCAAGCACCTTGGCTGTCTGGAGCTGGAGGACTGCAGCGAGAGGCACTGAGCATCACAAACTTCTGTAACATCTTTATTTGGAGTGGTCAGTGCACTGCTAAGATACAGAAACTTGCTGCTCCTGGTAGACAGAGAAAAACAGACATGGGATCTGTCTGTAGGTGGTCTCTGTCAAATACTCCTTAATCTTTACCTTTAATTTTTTTATCAAGGCATTGGCAACAGGGACTTTAACTCAGCACCATTTAAAAATTAGGGCAGGACTATACTCAATATTTCTGCCAATTGTGTCTACAGGGAAAGGCTTCATGCCAGCTGGAGGCTTATTAAGCCACTGCTTTGCCTTCACCTTGTCACTTGGACAAGTGATACATTTGATAGACGATGTGTCTCTTCTGGCACTTTCCCTTTTATGACTGAAAGCTGACAGGCTCTTGTTAAGCGCTGTTCTCGAAAGGGAGGGAAGAAGAAGAGGGAGGAAGAAGAGTTATTTCTGCGTAAGAAAAACCACTCAAACTTAGTACTTTAAAGTGACATGTTGCCAATGGACTTGCAAATTGGCAATCCCTGCAGAGACTGATGAGCTTTGTCTTATGAAGCATCCACAGACTAGTAAGAGACTGGGAGTTGACTCTTCTGTAGCTTCCCTTGCTCATATAGCTGCTGCTGAAGGTATTAATGATGGTGCTCAAAGCAGGCAGTCAACTGGGACCTTAGGAGTCCAGAAGCCAAGAAAATATCTTATGTGACAGGGAAAAGGATTTCCAAGGTCATTGTTCCCAAAAGATCTGGAGAACAGCCTGTTGTCCTCTTTGCTTTATCCTTGGAAATCCAGGAGCATCATGTCCACTGTAGGCATCACACAAAACTTGGTGAAATGGCAGACACTATAATCGCAGAACTGGGTAAGGAGAGGCAGGAAAATCAGAACTTCAAGATCACCCTCAAGTACATGACGAATTCAAGACCAGCCTGCTCTACATGAGAATATGTTTCAAAAGAAAGAAAGAAAAAGGGGGGAGGGTGCTGAAAAATGTCTCAATGGTTAAAAGCACTGGCTGCTCTTCCAGAGGTCCTGGGTTCAATCCCCAGCAACCACATGGTGGCTCACAACCACCTATAATGAGATCTGATTCCCTCTTCTGGTGTGCATCAAGACAAAACACTCATATACATAAGATAAATAAATACATACTTAAAAAGAGATGGCATTGTGTTTTGTTTTAAAGACTGTAGTTTGAAGGAACTATGCTTGCCTAATGCAGCTTGCCACAGGCAGCATGGGCATGAGACTTAGATATTCTCTCTTTCTCTCTTCTCCTTCTCTTCCTCCTGTCCCGTTATCATTAACTATGTTTCTCATTTAACTTACTTGAGTCTATAAGCTTCCTGCTGCCAAAAGTCTGACCTTGAAAAAGACCGCTTATCTTTCCATGCCCCAGGCAGGCAGGCAGGCTATGGGACTCCTTGGGAGGTGTCAGGCTTAATTTAGTACATTTTAATGAAGTCTTCAGAGCTCTGGGAGCTATAAATTATGTGCTGAAAGGCTGGGCTTTGTGCTTAATGGTCAGCTAAGACAAAATGCCTTTCTCTTGGGTTTCAGCAAGTTATTAGCTTGCACCAGAGATTTCACCACTCAGCAGTTTCCAAAGTTTTCTCTCTAATAACCCTTACCATCCTGTTAGTAAACTTTATGGATCTCTTCCTTGCCCTGCCATGTTTCAAACTAAAGAGGTCTACATTATCCTTCTCTGATTACTTTGGAACAATTAATTTTTACAAGAGTCTACTCATTAAGACATTTTTCCTGTAATGATGGCAGTCTGTCCAGTATCCTTGACACCTGTCCCAGGAGTTATTCTATATGCTGACTGAGCTTGAATCACCTATATGGCCCAGACCTACCAACAGCAAACCCACTGGTTACTTTTCTTATGGGTGTGACAAAATACTGACAGAACAAGTTAAAGAAAGAGAGCTTTTACTTCAGTGCACACTCGGAGAAGATGCAATCTGGGCAGGGAAGGGGGACGTAAGCATGGCAGCACTCAGATCCATGGCAGTGAGAGTGCGTAGCACTATTTGTTCACCTTTTAATGGATCCTAATACAATAAAGCTCATGTTGAAGGCAAATGCAGCTGTAACTGTGGAGGCAACCCTCTAGAAACCCACGTGTCTCAACGATGTCCTGCCTCCTGGAAGCTTTGCAACCTTTCAAAAGAAGGCTGCCCATTAATACAAGTGTCCCAGCAGCAGAAAGACACACGGTGTATACTCGCTCACATAAACACACAATATAGGATAAACCTACTAAAATCTGTACACCTAAAGAAACTAATCAAGAGGGAGGACTCTGGCTAAAATGTTCAACCCCTATCCAGAAAGGCAAAGAGGATGGACATCAGAAAGAGAAAAGAGGAAACAAGTTAGGAGCCTGTCACAGAGGGCCTCTGAAAGGCTCTGCCTTGCAGACTATCAAAGCAGATGCTGAGACTAATGGGCAACCTTTGGGCAAAGTGCAGGGAATCTTAGGAAAGAAGTGGAAAACAGTAAGATCTGGAGAGAACAGGAACTCCACAAGGAGAGCAACAGAACCAAAAAATCTGATCACAGGGGTCTTTCCTGAGACTGATACTCCATCAAAGTCTATGCATGGAGATAACCTAGAACCCCTGCACAGATATAGCCCATGGCAGTTCAGTGTCCAAGTGGGTTCCATAGTAATAGGAACAGGGAGTGTCTCTGACATGAACTCATTAGCCTGCTCTTTGAGCACCTCCCATGAGGGGGTAGCAGCCTTACCAGGACACAGAAGAAGACAATGCAGCCACTCCTGATGAGACCTAATTGACTAGGATCAGAAGGAAGGAAAAGAAGACCTCCCCTATCAGTGGACTTGGGGAGGGGCATTCGAACAGAGGGGAGAGGAAGGGAGGGATTGGGATGGGAGGAAGGAAGGAACCACAGGGGGATACAAAGTGAATAAAGTGTAATTAATAAAGAAAAAATTAACAAGTATCCCATCACAAATCTATGGGTAAAGTTTCACTTATAAACCAAAACATTCTACTTCGAGTTCTTAATCTTAAATTTACATCTTATAATGTAAAATGTATTTGTTTTACACATTCTGACTTCAGGGATCCTCATATTCTTAGCATTTTTCAACACTGTCCAAAAGTCAAAATGTCTTCTGAAACTCAAGTAAAATTCTCAGCTGTGAATGCCTGTAAAATCAGAAAGTTCCAAACTTTAAATATCTAAAAGCCCAGAACAACCATGCCACGTGGTTTCCTGGGGTCTCAGGGGAAAAAAAAGAAATCCTGCCAGGAATTGGGTTAGAATCTGCTCATGGTCAATTAGGAATAGTGCTACCTCAAGATCCAGCTATACCACTCCTAGGCATATATCCAAAAGAGGCTCAAGTACACAAGAAGGACATTTGCTCAACCATGTTTGTAGCAGCTTTATTCGTAATAGCCAGAACCTGGAAACAACCCAGATGTCCATCAATGGAAGAATGGATACAGAAATTGTGGTACTTTTACACAATGGAATACTACTCAGCAATTAAAAACAAGGAAATCGTGAATTTTGCAGGCAAATGATAGGATCTAGAAAAAAATCATCCTGAGTGAGGTATCCCAAAAGCAGAAAGACACACATGGTATATCCTCACTTATATAGACCTATAAGATAGGATAAACATACTAAAATATGTACACCTAAAGAAGATAAACAAGAAAGAGGTCCAGGTGTAAGATGATCAATCCTCATCTAGAAAGACAAGGGGATGGACATTGGAAATAGGAGAAAACAAGTAAGAGGACAGGAGCCTACCACAGAAGGCACCTGAAAGACTCTACCTAGCAGTGTATCAAAGCAGATGCTGAGACCCATAACCAAACCTTCGGCAGACTGTAGGGAATCATGTGAAGGAAGGAGGAATTAGTATATCCTAGAGGGGACAGGGAGCCCCACAAGATCCAAATATATCTGAGCACAGGGGTCTTCTATGAGACTGTTTATCCAACCACGGACCATGCATGTATACAATCTACAACCCCTGCTCAGACATAGCCCATGGTAGCTCAATATCCAAGTGGGTTCCCTAGTAAAGGGGACAGTAATTGTTTCTGACATGAACTCATGAGCTCCCCCTCCTCCCTGAGGGAGGAGCAGCCTTGCTAGGCCACAGATAAGGACATTGCAGCCAGTCCTGAAGCTACCTGATAAGCTAGGGCCAGATGGAAGGAGAGGAGGACACCCCCTTTCAATGGACTCGGAAGGGGGCAGGGAGGAGATGGAGGGGAGGGGAGGATTAGGAGGGAAAGAGGGAGAGAGCTACAACTGGGATACAAGTGAATGTATAAAATTATTTAAAAATAAAAAATATTTTAAAAAATAATCTGCTCATGGTATATCCCAGCAAAAGGATCTTCATCCATTCTGTTCAAGTCTTGATATTTAACTGGGATGAATTCAAAAGTAATAGTATAAGTTGTTTATGGGAGAAAATTCAAAATGGTACAGAATCCGTGCTGTGGCACAGCTGTAGCTCACTTCTCTGAGACGTAATCGTAGTAAGAGAGTGCTAAATTGGAATAGAAAGATGTAAAAACAATATAAATGAGTTTAAGGTTAGCACCAAAGGATGGAAGCATTCCAATGAGATCTAGACTGGAGCAAACACAGTAGGGCAAGCACCAAATACTGCAACTTCATGTGCGACAATGATGATGTCATCCATACTCAAACACAGTTGAGTAGCTCTGCCTTCTAGCTCTCCTGGCTTTTTTTTTGGACTGCATCTACTCAATGGCTATGGCTTTTTCTCCTCAGCAGGCATCCCAAATGCCTGGCATCTCCAAAATTCTGGATGCCTTCCACATCTTAGATTTCATCTTCCAGCTTTGCTCATGGACTCCATCCGTGCAGAGAATCTGACTCTGCTATACAGTGCATGGCCTAACCTTGGTGCAAGCTTCCATGATACTTTCACTTTTGCATCCTGCTGGACTGCAAACCATGACGTAAAAACAACACCAAGTCCTGCTGTCACTGTGAACACGAGCTGCCCCCCTTCATCACACCTCCCGTGTTCTCTGTATTAGTTGGGCATCTAAACCTGGGAAAACAAAGCCTCGGAGTTGTTTCTAAACAGTGAATACCTGTGTTTGGACTAACTGTTCAAGCACTTTCCTTTCTCACTGATTTCAAAACACTCTTCAGTGAATGGGGTCCTGCCCACAAGGTACCTTTCTCATTGTCCCAGCACAGACTGCAGGACAATTTAATTTCTTTAATTTCACTAATCGAATAGTCAGCACTGTGTGGTCTGCGGCTACTTTGTTCCCAGCCTTCAATTTACCTACTTTTCCTTCGGCACCAAGCTTCAGAGTCTCCACATCTTTCTGACCCACTTTCTGTTCTCTTCCGCTGTGAATATGGCTGAGAGAAGAAGCAATGAGCCTGTCGTAGCCTGATGCTATGATGTCTCACAATTCCCTCTGGCAAGCAAATTAGTGCATTATTTTGAGCTATTCGCCATCCCAAACTTCAGGAAATGGGCAGAGTGCAGAGGGATCCACTTAACATCGGTCGCCTCTAACCCAGACCCCAGAGTAATACTTGTTCTCCTTTGAAACAGTCTTTACTGTCCTCGTTTCTACAAGCATTCTGGCCATCTTAACCTCCACCAGAATGTCCATTAAAGTATTTTTACAGCACACTAGGGATTCTCTAGCCCAAAGCTTTAAACTTCTCTCACATTCCTCCCACGAACCAGTGCCAGACACCTTAAGATCCACGTTGTGCGATGTATCACAGCACAGAACAGCAGTGCAGACTTTCTGCGTTAGCTGCCCTCTCTATTTTCTTCTCATCGGGAAGAAATGCCTGACAGAGAAACACCTAGAAGGGGTGCTTTACAGAGGCTTATTCTCTAAGGTGACACTGTCCATCAACACTTAGCTTATAGATGTGCACCATACTGCCTTATGGTAGAGGAGTCTCGGAAGTGGCTCCATGGGAACAGGGAGTTGTGGTGGTTTGAACGAGAATAGCCCCAGAGGCTAATACAGTTGAACGTTTCTCTGGTGGTGCACTGTTTAGGAGAGATTAGGAAGTGTGGCCTTGTTGAAAGAGGTCTGTCATTGGGTGTGGGGGTGGGGAAGATTTGAGGTTTCAGTGGCCCATGCCAGGCCCAGTCTCTCAGTTTCTCTCTCCTCACCACAATGGTCATGGACTAACCCTCTGAATCTGTGAACAACCCTCCAGTTAAACCTTTTTCTTTATAAGTTCCTTTGGACATAGTCTGGCTTTACAGGAATAGAAGCATAGGTAAGACGAGTATGTAATGCTGCTGGTTCCTCTGGCAGACCAGTAAACAGAGAGGAAGCACTAGCTGGAGTCAAGGACATGCTAAAACCCTGTCTGCACATCACCAATGACCCATTTCCCTGTTTCCTAGTGGTTCTAAAATGTCCTAAAATAGTCCACCTTCTGGACACCAGTGAGCCTATAGGAAACAATTACCAATCCAACTACACAGCAAGGTTAGAAATTCACATGGCTGCAAGTACCAAAGTCTCAGAAAAACCTGCCATAAATCTCAAAAAAGAAAACCATCCATCAAATCTACCTGTCCTTTTCTTAACAAGTTCAAACAGGTCCCTGACACATTGTATTCAATCAAGTGGGAATGAGAAACAGTGATGGCTCTTGGAGGGCAAAGCCAAGGGCTTCAGATCACCAAGCAGCACAACCATCTCTCCATTATTTGGTCGCAGAACTGGTGGTTATCATCTAGAACCAGCTCAAAGTATGGGTGCCTTCATAGATGTGGGACTTTGGGAATACTGAAAGGCTTCTCAAATCTGAGTATTGTCCCCCTCCTCACCGAGCTCTGAAATACTTCCCTTGGCAGAAAGGCACTGTGCAATGTGCAGCTCTAAAGTGAATTCTCTAGATCCTGCTGTTTTTAATAACAAAATCCCAATTGTTTGATTTTCACCAATGAAGACTCAGAAACCAGATGCTAGGGTAAAAATCTGCCAGCTCCGAGAGGCAGAGAAAGGACGCAGCTACCTTCCTATTTAGTCAATGTCCCAGAAGGAAAAAGCTCTTCCTTTTTGAGGTTCCAATGGGTCAAGCTAGGCCCATTCTCTCTCTCTCTCTCTCTCTGTTTCTCTATCTCTGTATCTATCTCTCTCTCTCTCTCTCTCTCCTGTGTGCTTATGGACGCCTGCTAATCCCAGAAAGAAAAAGCCCTTTCTCCTTCTCCATGCTGTTTTAAATACTCTTCAACTCAATGTCCCTCCTTTCTCCTCCCTGTTTGTCTCCACCTTTCCTCCGAACTTCCTCTTACTCTCTACGGTTTTTGTCCCATGTTCACTTTCTGTCAGTCTGATTACTTGCTTCACATCTTGACCTGAGGTTAACTTTATTTAGTCCTATTTAGAGAAAGCTCTTGGATTAATGGTGTATATAAGGACTAGGCCACACAAGTACTTGTTTTCAGTAAACAGAAACCTCTTGGGTTAAAGGTGTGAGTTAGGGCTGAGCCAAACCAAACAAGGAACAAACAGGTTTTTCCAATTCACAATCTTGGAGTTCATAATGGGATCAAATACCCTGCAGCAAATCCAGAAGAGTATCAAGAATCAAAGCTCTAATGTCCTTTTCCATTTACACTCCTAGAAACGAGATCCAAGTGAAAATGCTTACCATCTAACACTACATGAGACAGCGCTGCTCTAAGGAAGGTGCTACCACGAAAGAGCAGCACATTTGCTTGAGTCTTGCTGGGGATGAGGAGAGAGCCACCTTTCACAGCTTAAGTATAAGCCAGAGCCTGCACCTGGGGTAATTTAATGTCTCCATCAATTACAAATATATGTTTGCATTTAAGACCAATTGTTTCAAAACCGACATGAAACTTTTTATTGTTTTTGCTTCGTCTTGAGACTAGATCTTGTTGTGCACCCCAAGTGTATCCCCAAACAAGCCTTGAATTTGTGAATGTCTTGCTTCTATCTCTAGAGTGTTGAGTGTGCATCACCAACCTTTACAAGAAACTTTACAAGAAAGCAGTAAATATCCACTTGGAAACAGTTTCTCTTAAAAAAAAAAATCCCAGTTTCAAGTCTGTTTTATCTTTCCTATTATATTTGGGCTTGACCTTTAAGTAAAGACCTTGCTTAACCTAACGGCCATTTTCTTCAGCTACTTGAGTTGAGAAAATGTTCTTCTTCTTTTGAGTTCTAAGGCATTAAGCAAATGTTTGCCTAACCTTTGCTTCAAGCATAATCTTACCTTTTAATAAAGTACACCGGAAAGGCTGCACTACAAGTCTGGCATAGTTCAGAGCCGTGTTCCTACCAGGAAGTGGGGGAATTAAAGAACTGTCATGTTTGAATAGCAAGTTCTGTATGATGAGTCTGAAAGTGAGGGCAGACTGAGAATGGCAAGAAGCTATGAATATAAACTAGAGATAAATCCTGTCCCCTCCTGATGTGGCAACGTGAGCTTGCAGAGGTGACTATAGGCAGCTTGCCACTACCATAGGATAGCCTGGGATATGGCTGAGCCTTTGGCAGGAGATGTAAAGTGGTGCTCTTATCTTTCCCTTCTTTGACTGAGGTAGGATACTATGAGGTGGGGACTTTCGGGGACATTCCCACCACTGAACCTTTTAGATCTTTCCCCAGATAGGAATGAATTATAAGAATTATGATTGGTCAATCTGAAGAACCACTGGCGAAATTCTAAAAGTAGGTGGTTCAGGGCTTGAACTACATACAGCTGTTACCACTTGTACCTCTGAGTGCTAGGCTTTCTCTGGGCTCCGAGCCCTGTGGAGGGCCTGCTTGTTAGGGGCGTGTAAATCATACTCTTAGTTTTAGTTTTCTCAATAAACAGACCCTGAAAAAAAATAAAGGATCAGGGTACAAAAACTTCTTTAGGGAGTGAGTAGAGAGATCATGAGTAGGAGAGTAGGAAAGCAAGGCTGGGAGAGAAGAAAACCACAAGGAATGGGGTTGACAACAAAAAGGCTACCGTGTGTTCAGCCTTAGTTATGGACATCTCAGAGGCAGAGGGAACTCCACAGCAAGCCAGCCCCTTCCAGGTAGGCACTACCCTGTATTACACACCAACGCCCACCAGTCATTGGCTACTTACTCCCTGGTGGTGTTCAATTTATGGCACTCTGGCTGCCTTGAAGCGGCCCGCTGTGCCGTTAGGCACACATTCCATGGTGTGACCAGATACCAATGGCAACCACTATTCTCCCTATTCTTTTACATTTTCTATATAAAGTCAGGAGGCTCAATCACTGATCTTCGTGGCTAGTTGAATTGTGTTCTGTAGATCAAGTGACCTAGATTAGGCAATTAGGATCTGGAAAATCCCACAGAGACTTCCCAGACTAAGCCAAGTTTTCCAGTCTAGCCTTTGCTACAGACTCCCTGGATTGAGAGATGGAGTTTTTGGTGTGCTTGCCTAATGGTCAAGGTGCTATTTTACAACCCACTTGATTCTTTCACTTTGTGGATATCTTCTTTATCTCACCCCCCCTCCCCGACCAAGTCTCAGGACAAAAGAAGTCAGTAAATGCAGGACTTACAGAACCCTAACCTCACTTCCAACTCTCAATATGCTCTATAGCCATGCTTCCAGAGTTCATTCTGAGAAACAATACAATGTTACAACAAGTTAAAAAAAAAATCATGCAAGCATTAGTCAAGCTATGAATAGTGACAACATAGACTAGAGTGAAAACTGAGTGGGTTTTATCCAGTCTTTGCCCTACATGCTGTGAGTATAAGAAAAGCAGCATGTCTCAAATGAGGCACTAGGTCCCTCCTCTCGCTGTCCTCTCAGTCTCTGATGGGATCTTGCTGTGTAGCCCAGGATATCTCAAACTCAAGATCCTTTTGCCTCAACTTTCCTAGTGATAAGACCACAGCTTATACCCAGCTTTTGAATCTGAACTTCTCATATATAAGAACTGGTTGACACTGCTCCCGTTTCCCAGAACTAAAGCCTGTGCTGCAGAGAACACTGCGCGTTTTGTACTAACATTGAAATAATTTCTCTGTCTCTAAAAATTAAGCAGTGTCACCACTGAACCTGGTATGCAATGTTTAGATTTTAACTGTATCCACAAATGCACAGATCCTCTAAATATAACAGTGAGCTTAGGAGGGGCTTCAGAGAAAGGTTAGACAGGATGACAATAGCAAAGAAGGGTATAGGGGAAACCAGAGACGCAAGCTGGATAGACAGCTGGTGCTATTGAAGTCGACAGTGCACACATCACAGAGGGGAAAGGAAGTGCTATTTTTATTTGAAAAATAAGAGGACATTGTAATCATCTTCAGGAAGAAGCTGTAGAGCAAAGAGGACATGATAGCTGTTTGAAAGGCAATTAGGCTAGCTCCTGGAGCAGATGAAAAATGGATTCCAGAAGAAATGCAAAGAACTCTTTGACCCCATCATATGTCAGCACTTCACCAGCCAGGAGCCATCCTGGAGCTGATGTGTTAGGGATGGTGCTGGGAGAGATGTCAAGTAGGGAGCAGAGCAGCAAAAGAAACGTGTTGGGAACAATGGAGAAAGGGGATTATGGGTGCTCTTCCATGTGTCCTTGGTTGCAGGCGGCAGTTCCGTCTGTGTCACAAGCTGTGTATATGATAAGAGTGCTACAGTGAGTTTGAACAACCCTATTTTTCAAGTACCAGCTCTACCTAATGGCTCGTTACAAAAGAAGGACACTCCAGAGTGGACTTGGAAAACAAACACCTTCCCAGATAATTGGTTGGGCCTGACTAACATTTGTTACCCTTTCAAAACCCACATACTGATTATTCCTGTCACCTCTTAGCATAGACTATTTCAGCCTCAGTGCTGCTCACACAAGGGTTCAGAGCACCCATCGAGGGGTGCTATCTTTAGCACTGCCAACTCTAGAGACTGAACCGCGTCGCTGGCTGTAGCTACTCAATGCTAGCAGCCCACGCCACCCTACCCCCAAGCTGTGCCTGACAATTCCTAAGGACACAATGATGAGTCAGAATATCCCCTGGTTAAGAACTAGGTTGCTCCCTGAAGTGAGAAACGAAGGAGTGATTTTCGCTAACTGTATTCCAGCAGAGTGTCCCCAACAAGCTTAGAGACGTCATAAGCTGGTCACCTGGCTTCAGATGGCAGCTCCCCTACTCTACAACTCCAAGGACAGGGGACAGAGCCCCTTTGTAGCCACCCCACAGTGCCGTCCTGGACACCAGAGTCGTGTTAATTGTCTTCCAAATAAGCTTCCACTCCGAGCACGAGGTGTTATTGCTGCTTTCTGTAAATGAATTAAACCAACTAAAACAAATTATAGACTCTGCAGGGCTCCATATCAAAGAGAAACAGGCAAGACAGGTTTGAAAGAGAACCATCAGCTCCCCCCTAACATGTAGCTTTTCAAATCTGTCCAATTTATTTTAAGGTCTGCAGCAAAGGCATATTAATGCCTCTCATCTGTGCCAGGTGTCAAGAAGATTTGAATATCATGCATGGATGGGAAGAGGGGAAATGGAGGCTCCATGATTAACTATTCTGGATGCTTCCATGACAACCGTACCTGGTTTCTGTTGGAAATGTCTCTGTGTGCTGAATCCAAGCTAACCACAGGAGGTCACCCTAGCCCTATAACAAAATTTCAAGGGCTACAGGCATGTACCACAGAGGGAACCAGAGACTAGATTTGCTGCTGGAGCTCCGGGGGGTGCAAGAGGACTTCCTGTGTGTTCTGAGATCCCTCCAGGATGAACAAAGTGAAACTTGGCCGGATGCAAAGGCAGCTGCAGCAGATGAGGTCGGCCGGGTGGACAGATGCCTCCATTCATGAGGTTCTTGGGTTCCACTGCTTTCATTCCCAATCTTTGGCATGCACGTTCTTCTGGAACCACCTTTACCTAAATGCAGAGCTGCCTGGCAATGGTGCCTACCTACTACACTCCTTAGCCGATGACTTGTCTGTCACCATAAGAAAATCCTGGAGACTGGGTTGTTTATGGAGAACAGCTATTGAGCTCACAGATTTGAAGGTAGAAAGTTCAAGAGCATGATGCTGGCATCTGGCGAGGACTGTTCTTGCTCTGTGGTGACATAATAAAGGGGATGAGGCAAGACAGTAAAAGCATATGATACGGAGCCTGCTTTTACAGCACAGCCATTCTTGAGCCAGTCCATTAATGAGCAGAGCCCTCATGATTCAATGATCTCCCAAAGGCCAGACATCTCAAATGTCCTTAGCATGTGACATTGTGCATTAAGTTTCCAACACATGAGAGTTAGAAATTCATTCAGACTATACCAGTGAATGACAGACTAAAAGAAAGCCCAGCTTCCTGCCTTGGGTCTGGGTAGCTCTGTGGTAATTTAGCACACCCTTGAGTCCTCTGTGGGGTCAGGCCAGAGCCAGCCACCGAGACGACCTGAGTCTGTCTGGCTAACTTCCGTCCCTTTCCTGCCCTTCTGCCCCGTACTACCCATTCCTCTTGAGTGCTATTCTTTGATAAGCACTGTGCACAAGTAGCCAACTTTGGGTTCGCTTCTGAGGAACCTAACCAACACATCACTGGATCATCAGTGCTTGAACACATTGATTCCTTTCTCCCTGGTCATCAACAAGCTGCTGTATGAGGTCCTGGGGTTTGTGAATTCACCCTTTCAGAGGTGTCCCAGCATTCCCATGGCGTTTTCTGCAAGACTGGTAAATGGCTATTCTGGGCTCCAGCAGGTTCAGCTGATGCCTCTTCTGTCTACTGGCCCTAGAGTGTAGGTGGAGCTTCTTCCAGGGAATCAGAGCTCTGTGTGTCCACCTGTCTGGGAGGGCTCAAACAGTAGGGCTCAGAAGCCCATAGAGCGGGAGTACTGCTCACAGAGGGCACTTTCCTAGCATCCATGAGGCCCCGGGCTTCATCTTTAGCAACAATAATACTGTCCAGGCAAATATTTAGAAGTTAATTTTTAAAGCCCCTTAAATAATTTTGGAGTGAGGGAAGGCAAACAAGAGGAAGTCAGAAAATATTTAGTAAACCACAAGTGGCCAAAGGCCCAGTGACGCAGACACCCATGGGCCATGGCTTGGGTATTTTCCCTTTGGTGAGCAGAATCTAAATGCCCATATTGGCACTAATTTTCCCAGATCGACGTCGCAATGCTTAAACAAATTAACATTCCTATCTCAACGAATTCATTTGGCTGGAATATTCACATGCTGAAGCAAAAGGGGGGAAGACAAGAAAGGCAAGAAGAGGAGGGAGGTGGGGAGGCAGGCAGAGCAGCCTCTTGCCCCTCACTCCCCAAACATGCTGACTTCAGCGTGGTGCACATGTGAGACAAATGATTAAAATGATTGCTCACACGTGACAGAAAAGTAATCTCCACTTAGAAAAATATTTAAATCAGGAGTTGGGAGCAGGCTCTGTCTTAGTTAATAATGGGCTAGATTACATGGAGAGTAGATTACATAAAGCCTATGGATCAATACCCCATTTTCCTGACTAAATTGCTGGAGTACTGTGGGATTTGTAGGGGCACAGCTACAGAGAGATCTGGAGACCTGAAATTACATTTCAAGGGAGAGTAAGGAGCAGTGTAAGCTGAGGCAACTTCTTTCCACCTTTCTTCCCCCAGAGTTTGAGGCAGGTGAGGTTGAGTGCTGGAGGAAGGAGTTTCTTCCTAGTGCTTGCTCCTGTGCTAACTCCACTCAGAGCTGACATGCTTAAACACTGCACAAGCACGCTTATGTCTGTCTCCCTGGATTGAGTTTGATCCATGAGGGTAAATTCAATAAGCATGAGCGGCAGTGACAAGCCACATTTATCTAAGGTCAGGAGTGGGTGATGCTAACAGTTATCTTTCTCTTACACTGATGAAATACGCTGCAATTCAAAACTTAACTGCTCAAGAAGGCTGCTGCTGGCCGTGATCACATTGTTCCTTGTGAACAATGAACTAAGTCACAAAAAACATCTTCATAGAAGTGGTTTGGGAGTAGTGGGTGGGATAGAGTCTACCTCAGTATTTCCAGTAAAAGAGTCTTTCCAAGGGTCTATTAAAGCATGTGTGCATGTGTGTACATACATATATACATATATATGATGGCCTACTATACTTCAGGGTGTCCAGGAACTCACTATGTAGCCTACACTGATCTTGAACTCACACCAATCCTTCTGCCAAAGCCTCCCTCTTTGGTATTAAGGTTACCATACCCAGCTAAAAGTCCTCATTTAACTTGTGAACTCTGACAATTAACTCAAGTAGTAATTTGCCACACCATACAGCAGGTGTAAGGAGCCCTTAAAAGGCCCACTTTGGACTTGGTCTTATGAATTCCTGGCCAGAAAGGTGAAGGATAACTTTCTGTTTTTAACATCTGATGGACATTCTGATCCCTGATTTACCTCAGACAGTTTTACAAAACACAAAAGCAGCTGAGTAAGAGGTATGGCTATCTTCCTTCCTCCCTCCCTCCCTTCCTTCCTTCTTCTCTTCCTTCCTAACTCTTTTCTTTCTTTCTTTCTTTCTTTCTTTCTTTCTTTCTTTCTTTCTTT
>NW_026586816.1:6855741-6895343 GCF_907164565.1 Psammomys obesus
TTTCTTTCTTTCTTTCTTTCTTTCTTTCTTTCTTTCTTTCTTTCTTTCTTTCTTTCTTTCTTTCTTTCTTTCTTTCTCTCTTCTTCCTTCCTTTCCCCTCTTGTGTGTATGTGTGTGTGTTTGTACAGCTAGTTTTGAAATCAAGGCATTCTATATGATAAAAACAAAGTCCTCCACTGAGCCCTGCCCACAGCCCCCAGCACCAAGAAGGATAATGTCTACAAAAAGACACACTATTACAGTGGAGTCTACAGGCATAACCCCTGGGTGCTTTAAGGAAAAAAATAATAAAAAATACAGCTGCCTGTTTTAGTTAGGATTTTATTGCTGTGAAGAGACACCATGGCCACAGCAACTCTTACAAAGGAAAACATTTAATCGAGGCTGGCTTAGTGGTTTAGCCCATTATCATCATGGAGGGAAGCATGGCAGCACACAGACAGACATGGTGCTGGAGAAGGAGCTGAGAGTTCTACATCTTGGTCTGCAGGCTGCAGGATATCGCATGTAACATTGGGTGTAGCTTAGGAGACCTCAAAGCCCACTCTCACAGCGACACACTTCCTCCAATAAGAACATACCTACTCCAACAAGGCCATACCTCCTAATAGTGTCACTCATTATGGCTCAAGCATTCAACAGTGTGAGTCTCTGGGGCCATTCCTATTCAAACTACCACATTGCCTTAAATTGCCTTTTTTTTTTTCACATTTTCTGAATGCTTCTCAGAAAGCAGCCAAAAAGGTATTTGAGAACAAGAGATGGGATTGTATATCCACAGACTCATTAATAGGTTTTATGTTTTCTGTTTTCATGGGATCATAGATGTGTGTTCAGAAGGACCTTTGGCTACTTATTACCACCACTCTTATGACAAGCACTCAAAGAAAATGCCAAAGTAAAGTGACATCATTGATGATTTAGGTATGGGACAGCGGAGGGTGGCAGGAGGGTTGGTTTGTTTGTTTCTATTTGCAGCTTTATTTGAGAACCCAGAAATAGGCACAGTGAGCTTTTTATTATATTGCACCTTCCTAATTTGTTTTCTCTACACACACACACACACACACACACACACACACACACACACAACCAGCTTCATCAGACATTAAAAATAATATTTGTGAAGCTTGAATGTAAGCGTGCACAACGCGCTAAATGTTTGCAACGTTCCTGACAGACAACTTCAGAAAAAAGAAGCGCGAGTGTCTGGAAAGAAAAGATGTTCAATATTAATTTCCTTTAAAAAAAAATACTAACTCCACAAATGTTTTGCGGATGTTTTAAACGTAATCTCTTTGGTATTTGTTTGTGTCTATTATACATTGTATACTACATGGAGTGGTTTGTGCAGAATGTCTGTCTACCCCAATTTTCATGATTATTCTCAAAGTTAATTATGATTGCCACCAAAGTATTGCTATTCCCACTTTGAGGACAAATGAATTGGGAAGCAAGACAATTGTCACACCAGTAACAGAAGCCTGAACACCCCGCCTCACTAAAAGGCTCTCCCTTATGTGTCTGGATTATGCACATAAGTTATAGTTAATTCTTGCGACAGCCCAGTCATGGATATGATGCTCATATTTGTAAAGTCAAGAAGACAGAGGCTGAAAAGAATATGAACCTTATCCATACAGGCACAGCCAGGAACTGGCAGTAAACATTACTTCAAATCCCCATCATGCCCTGGGCTTTTTGCTTATCATCTGCTTCCGCAGAGAGCCGAAGGGCCTGATGATCTTGTGTATGGAAGTCGGTGGTGAGCATGTGTGCGTGTGTAGGCAAGCGCATGCAGGAGGCAGAGGCCAACTCTGAAAGGTACGCTTGTTGTTTGAGACGGGGTCTCTCCCTGGGACTTAGAGCTTTTTGATTAGTAAGAAAGCCAGTGAACCTCAAGGATCCATCGGTCTCTGCCTCTCCAGCTCTCAAATTACAAGCGTGTGCCACCATGCTTTTTTGTTTTGTTTTGTTTCTTTGTTCGTTTTATACCTGGGTGCTGGGGATCAAACTCAGGTCCTCATGATGGGCCAAGCTAATCTACTACCCCTCCCCCAAATTTCTTTTAAGAAACCGATTTTATTACCTGTATGCTGTACAGTGTGTCAACTCCTCTTGTCTTTCATAAGTTTCTGTCACTTCGTTGTAACTATTTTCAGTTAGAACTTCTTAGATTTTTTTTCCCACTCACAACCCCTTTGGGTCTAAGAAGCTTTTACAAAATCTTGAGTATATGCATGTAGGAAAGGTATACAAATCAAATAATTAAGAGTAATAAATCATAAAAAATTGCACACTAGTGGCAGTGATGGGCTCTCTCCCATGGTGGGTCTCCTTTTGGCCAGGCATTGGTTGGGCGTTCCCTCAATCTCTGCTCTGTCTTTATCTCTGCACATCTTGTAGGCAGGGTATGGGAGAGAGCCCACCCCTGACACTATTTAAGATGCTCTGCTGTGCGCACAGACAGGAGCCTCCCATAGCTGTCCTCTGAGAGGCTCCA
Source organism: Psammomys obesus (assembly GCF_907164565.1). NCBI lineage: Eukaryota > Metazoa > Chordata > Mammalia > Rodentia > Muridae > Psammomys > Psammomys obesus. The sequence goes on from NW_026586816.1 coordinate 6,858,245, forward strand.
CCCAGCAGTGGATGGAAATAGATGCTGAGATTCACAGCCAAACATTGGGCAAATCACACAGAGTCATGTGGGAAAGTGGGAGGAAGAATAGAAGGACCTGAAGGGGACAGGAGCTCCAGAAGAAGACCAACAGCACCAACTAGCCAGAACTCAAAGGGGCTTGCAAAGACTGAAGCTCCCAGACTAGGACTGGGACCTAAGCCCCCTACACAGATGCAGCAGATGGACAGCTCATCGTTCCCTAATAAGGGCAGCCAGGGCTGTTTCCAACATGGACTCTTTTGCCTGCTTTTGGTCATTTCCCCCTGGCCAGACTGCCTAGCCAGACCACAGGGGAAGAGGACATGCTCAATGCTAATGCAACTTGATGAGCTGGGAAGGGTTGGTAGACGGTGCTCCCCTTTCCTGAGGAACAGGAAGTGAGGGAGGGTGGGACGGGGAGGAGAAGATGGAGGGTGCTGCAATTGGGGTGTAAAGTGAATTAATTAATTAATTAATTAATTTGTTTAAAAGGAAGGTATATTAAAATAATTATTTGCTATTATAAAATGTTACTGTAAATTAAAGACAAAAATCATTGATTCAAATATGCTTTGATTGAAGCGGCTGTGCTTACTTATCTTTGCATTTACTTTTAATCTTGTCTTGGGCCAGTGACAGGTTCAGCGGGTAGACACACTTGCACATGAGCCTGGCAACCTTCGTTCTATTTTGAGCTCCCACCAGGTAGCAGAGGAGAATGGGCTCCTAGGAATTGTCCTCTGACCTTCACCTATGTCCTTTGTGCTCTCTCTCTCACATAAAATAAGTAAGAAGATACATATCTTAAAGAAATCTTGCTTGAATATTTGGCAGTATAGGAAGTGAAGCCTTGCCACTATTTTTCAGAGGTGATCAATATTTCCATTTTACATTTGTTAATGCTGAGAGTTCCTTCCACCTCACATAAATTTGTCATATAAAATGTCACAAGCATGTTTAGGGCCATTTGAGAAATTGTTTCAAATTCTGCCCTAATCCAAAACCAAAATTAATTACACATATTTGACAAGACTTGAGTCAGCAACTCCAACAGCATTCTTTAAAGTCGTGTCCTAACACATGCAACCCAAAGATTCACCAATGTGATACATGCCAAGGACCGATGGTAGGAATTACTGAAAGGCCAATTCCCAGAATGAACACATTGCCTTTCCAGAAGAGCTCGCAGCTTTGTGTACAGAATAAACGCACCAAGATCCACAGCATATTGTGTCAGATCTCAGCCACGGTGTTTCCGGTGGTGTTTGTTGGCAGTGAGAGGCACAAGGGAACGCGCAGTGCCAAGCGCACATGTGTGTTAGGCCCAAGGCACACTGTGCTATGCGTAGAAACTGCCGGAACCACTGATTCTTAAAACGCTTCTTCATTTGATTAATCTGAATCTTAATTTGCCTTTCAGATATGTGGACGTCCTGGGCTCAAATAAATAAATATTTTTAAAATAGGAGTCTAGGACCCATAGGGAACAGCTTGTAAACTCCCTTGATACCTCAGTGTAAGTACTGCTTTTGGCCATTGTACAACTCAGGCTGTCAGGACTGGCGGCCAATCATTACCTACTAAGCTACCATAGCAGCCCTAATTTTTTGTAATGAATATCATATCATTGATATTCTTATAAATATCATTCATTGACAACCACTTAGTGCCATTTTTTAAATTTGAGAATTAACATTTTGCAACCTCTACACTTCTTTTTCCCCTTCTAATTCCTTTCATGTCCCCCTAAACAATCCTTATGTATTCAAACCTCTTCTCATACATTATTTTTTTTTATTAAATAAGTATCTATATGTGTATGTATACAGCAAATCATGTCTAATTAATGTTGCCTTTATTTTCATGTGTTTAGGGCTGACCCATCAGGACTGGCATCGAGAGAGAGATCTGTGTCAACAGTTATTGCCTCTCTGTAACTCTTCACCTAGGGTGGGGCTTTGTGAGAACTTTCTCCATCTGTGTTGCATGTCTGTCAGTTGGTACCATCTTTTCAGGTCTTCTTCAGGCAATCATACGCTGACCGCTCATGGAAACAGTATCTGTTTTGTCCAGAAGCCACCACCACACAGCAGGACTGACAACCTGTTGCAGATGCTAAAGTGCCATTGCTCTTAGCGAGGAAAGAATTCCCCAACAGGAAGGGGGGCCAGAATGACTCTTCACCCACAGACTCCTGCTACAACTATTTGGTAAAGGCTGAGGGGCTACGGTATGGATACAGGTTAGGACGATGCCCAAAGCATCAAGAATGCTGAAATCCTCTGAACCTTGGGAGGGTTGCATCATCACTCACATTCAGTAGCTTTTATATTTCTTAACAAGCCGAGGGGAAAGCACAAATATCAGCCTGTCGTATGTGCAGAGAAACCCATGGAGATCATGCAGACTCTGATTCAGAATGTTTTTCAGGGCCCTGAGATCTGTCCAGTGACCAGTTCTCAGGGATGCATTTTACATCAGAGGGCAGAGAGGATTGTCATGACATGCATGGTGAACTCTATTTTCATATAGATCAGTCCTGGAGGATAAGAGCTTATCGATATAAGGCAGGATTTCTGCTGCAGAAGCCCTCAGAGTGGGGAGTGAGTCTCAAACCCTGACACAAACAGATGCTGCAGGAGGTGTGCTTCATATCTCCAAGGGAGATGACATCTGAGATAAGAAAGTAGAGAGTTAGGCATGATGGCACACACCTTTAATGCCAGCACTCAGGAGGCAGAGGCAGACAGATCTGGAGTTCAAGGCCAGTGTGATCTACAGAGAGAGTTCTATGATAGGACAGTCAGGTTACACAGAAAAACAAAACAAATCAGAGCAAACTAAGGAGGGGAAGAAGGAAAGAAAAGGGAAGAAAAAAAAGGAATTAGAGAATGGATAAGTGGAAAAAACTAATGTAAAACTTTTGCAAGCCCTTGAAAGAACATTACCTTTCATGACATAAAATGAACTAGAATAAACCATGGTGTTCTTTTGGCTTTGATACTATTTTACTTGTGTGAGTCCCATAAAAATCTGGTAAAATAATATTCACTCAAAGTCACAGTGGTAACAGCAGAAAAAGACCCCAGTTTCTGGGTGTTAGGAATTCTCTCTACTTCTTTACTCATATTTACAGGATAGCCAGAGCACAGACAGCTAGATGGGCAACCTCGCTCCAAGTTCCCAACACTGTCTCTACCCAAAGGTCAAGAAGAAAGAAAGGAAGAAAGGATGGAAGAAAGGAGGGAGGGAGAAAGGGAAGGGAGGAAGGGAAGGAAGGACAAACTTGGAAACTAGGAATACTTTTCCTTTGGCAGGGGCTGTCATAACAGTTTTTAATTATAAGGAAACAAATAGATATTCATGACCAAAAAATTGCCTTAGCTATACACAGTCAATGAAGATTTATAGTTAAACATAGGAAATGTGTGGATGCCCCTTGCCAGGTAGCAAGGTGGGCCTCAGTGGACCTGGAAGTCATTGAACTTCTGCACTCACAATCAAATTTCAACCCCACTTCCCATTTTTACTGGTAACACTCTAATTTTAAGAAAGAGGAAACATCACAATTGACCTCCTTAGAATTTAAAATACCATAATAAAAAAGCAAGAGCCACGTTGGGTAGAGGTGTGAGGGCTAAGGTTCAGCTAAGGGAAAGCCATTTCTCCTGGGAAAGTGCGGGTAGCGATTTCCTTTAATGCTCTTTAATCTATTTTTACATGATTTTAATATGATATTTTATTCATCCCTTGGGAATTTCGCACAGTGTGTTTTGGTCATATTCACCCCTTAACGCCTCCCAGATGGACCTGCACATCCTCATTCCAACTTCGCGACTTCTCTCCTTTTTAAAGGAGTTCAATTGGTAGTGTCCCACACCCTGAGGGGTGTGTGGTCATCCCCTGGAACACAGTCAGCCTTCCAGGGACCACACCCATAAGGTCAACCCACCCCCCTCACGTCGCTGCCTTCAGCTGTCAATAGCTCCTCAGGCGGGGACAGCCCCTCCCTGGCTGCAGGCTGCAGTATTGGCTGGCTTGACCTTGCGCAGGTCTGGTGCAGGCAGCCACAGCTGCGGTGACCCATTATCAGAATATCAGAAGAAGGACATCTGAACTGCTTCTCAGACTATAGGCATCTCAGCCGCCCAAAAGGCTGATCACAGAACCAGAACTGGGCTGTTGCTCAGGAGGCCTTTGGTACTGCTACTACTGCGCTCTCTCTCGCTCTCTCTCTCTCTCTCTCTCTCACACACACACACACACACACACACACACACACACACACACACACACCAGAAACATGCTATTGCAACCTCCCATAAGTGTTCATCTAAACGGGCCTGTCAATCACCTGTACAGAAAACCACCACTCAAGAAAACTTTTATACCTAAAGATGGTTAAGAAGTTTGGAGGAGAAAGTGTCCGCTCGATGAGCTATATACGCTACAAGTTACTCTCTCCGTGAAGCTGCTTAGAGACGCTCACTGCTGAGCCTCCTTCCTGAGTTCTAACTCAAAAAACATAACTTTGCCTTCCTCCTCCCTTTCTGTCTCATTTTTAAGGACGAGTCCAAATCCTAAGCTCCTTGCGCTGGCATTCTGGGAGTTCCCATTCTCTAAAGAGCACCCTGCTCCTTCGCAGCTGCTAACCTCAGAAAGTGGAAAGTTTCTTCCTTACCCACCTTCCTCCTCCCAGAAGCATCCAGGAGTTTCCTTCTGGGTCCGATTAAATTCTGTTTTTAACCTATGAGACTGGGGTAGACTGAGAACCTGCACATGTGGTAAGAAAAGATAGAAGCGGGCCCATGTGTTAAAGTAACACATTTCTACTTTCTGGAGAAGGAACGTGTGTATCGGCCCTGTGACTAGCCCTGCACACAATACTAACAGCTTGTTTGTTCTGAGTTGGCCTTTAACCTAGCCACGTGACCTAGGTGGGCACTCTATGTAAGCTCTGTGGCTTGGGGTACAGAAGCATTGCAACACAGAAAGAGGATAACGGGTGGGGACGCACAGGAATCCTGGAGGCCAAGCTGACCACCAGGCCAGAGAGTGAGCCTAAACTCAATGTTCACTGCTGGCTGGAGCTGCAGGTAGGAGAATCCAAGAGCTGTGGGAGCCCTGACTCTGTCTTCCCAGATTTCCAGCTCTCCGAGGAAAATGCAGCTTGTGGATTTGGTTCCTGGCTCCGGTCTCTGGCATCTGATGTGACAGGCATCAGGAATTCCAGTTCTTCACTTATAAAGGTGGGCCCCTGACTCCCTGATAACAGTCCAAGGAAACTTCTCAGTGCATTAGACTTGTTCAGATGAATTTTTATGGAAAGAAGAAATGAAAGTAGAAACAGAGGAATAAGTCTTCAGCCTTAGTTTTTTGGCCATCTCTTTTGATGACTCAAAGCTTGAAAAAGAGCCAGACAAGTAACAGAGTAAAAGGAAACTCTTCCAAAGATTGCCCCTTTCCCACTACCGCCAGCCACAGTACACACACACAGACATATTTAAATTTGAGGAAACATATATTGGACATTTAGAATGTAAAACTATCCCCACCGAAATAACTGTGAAATATTTTTTAAAGAAAAATCCAGAGACATAGTCCAAATATTTATGAGTCCAAAAGCTCTTTTTATACCCAACATCTTTACATCCAAGAGTATTCAATATAAAAAAGTACCAATGCTAAACTGTGCTGACAAATACAGTATTAAGACTTCATTTGGCCAGGGTCCAAAAGTCAGACTTGTAACTCACCACACTTAGGTACATGGAGTCAGAACTGGAAAGAACAACCTCTGAGAAGTAACTACAGATAAAGAACCTTGTATGTGGGTCACTGAGTAAATGAAGATACTCCTCACTGAAAATTAAGTCCTGTTATAAATGACTTCTGTGAGTCACACAGCACATTTCGGCAGCCTGTGGAAAGACCCGACAGCAGGAAACAAAACTGAGCTGACAATTCCCATATATTAGCACCTTCAACATCCAAACTCCTGCCACCAAAATAAAGCCAGAAAGGTACAGACACACAGTTTTTGTTATTTCATGTCTCCTCTTCATCATTGGTGTTTTTATTTTATCTGCAGTTTTAATTAATTTCTTATTCACAGAAGAAGTCAATATCCTGAAGAGAGAGAGAAAAAAAAATTGAACTTCCAGGCTGGTTCCACAAAAGCAGGTGTGGATTATTAATTTAAAAATAAGATTTAATTTATGTTTATAATAACTCCAGATTGAAAACCTGAAGATTAAAAAGAATTGCCACCTTAAGTCAAATACTATTTAAAATGAAGGCCTTTAAATACTCCTCTGGATTGCAGATGGAGTGCAAGTCTGTGACATGATCACAAGTGGGTGTGTCTGATGGGCAGGGCTATGTCTGGGGAGACTCAAAATAACCGCCTTGCATCATCCTGAGTTGTCCCAGAAGCAAAAAGACACACATGGTATATACTCACTCATATAAACATACAACGTAGGACAAACCCACTAAAATCTGTGCATCTAAAGAAACTAAGTTTAATGTTTAACTAAAATGTTCAATTCCTACCTGAAAGGCAAAGAGGATGGACATCAGAAGAAGAAGAAAACAGGAAACAACCTAGGAAACTGCTAAGAGGGCCTCTGAAAGCCAGAAGAAGTAAACAGGAATCAAACTAGGAACCTACCACAGAGGGCCTCTGAAAGCCTCTGCCCTGCAGACTATCAAAGCAGATGCTGAGCCTGATGGCCAACTGTTGGGCAGAGTGAATGGAATTTTATGTAAGAAGTGGGAAATAGTAAGAGCTGAGAGGACAGGAACTCCACAAGGAGAGCAACAGAACAAGAAAATTTGCACACAGGGAACTTCCCAGAGACTCATACTCCAACCAAAGACTATTCATGGAGATAACCTAGAACCCCTTCACAGATGTAGCCCGTGGCAGTTCAGTGTCCAAGTGGGTTACCTAGTAAAGGGAAGAGGGAGTGCCTCTGACAAAATCTGATTGGCCTGCTCTTTGATCACCTCCCCCTGAGGGGGGAGCAGCCTTACCAGGCCACAGAAGAGGACAATGCAGCCACTTTTGATGAGAACTGATAGACTAAGATCAGAAAGGAGAGGAGAATCTCCCCTATCAGTGGACTTGGGGAGGGGCATGCATGCAGAAAGGGAAGGGAGGGTGGGATCGGGAGGGGAGGAGGGAGGGGCTTATGGGGGGATACAAAATAAATAAAGTGTAATTAATAAAAAATAAAAAAAGTTAAAAAAAAAATAACCGCCTTGCAAAGGAGCCCAGAATTTTTGTCTCTGCCACAGGACCCGAGGGCATTGGGAAGACCAGGATTTTATTTCCTGCATAAGTGGAATCTATCTGCCACAAGATAAGACTCAAAGAATTTTCTAGAGTATTTTGATCTTCTCGAAAACAAGTGCTAATTTTTTCTTCAATCTACCTTTTGTAAATAAATCTGTCTTTCATAAAATCATCAGGAAGAACAGCTTAGTAATATTTTGTAGTTCCTTTCTCTATGACACGAATGCCTTCCAGCATAACTTACATTTAAAACAGAAGGAGTACTGTGCTGTAGACTTGAAACGCTGCCAGTCTCCATTCACTCACACACACACGTGGCAGGTGTGAGTTACAAATCAGCCTGGATGAGAAATTAGTCTACAGTATATGAAAATAATGTATGTGTGTACATTAAAACATCAAATTGTACATCTTCAATATACAATTTCACTGGCCAATTATATTCCTGATAAAGATAAAATGGTTTTCAAACATTGAAACATTTTTTTTAAATACACTCAGCTAGAGTGATTGCAGTGTGTGGAAGAAGTGTGCCATCCTCACAAGGTCATAGTCAATATGCCCATTGTAAATGTCACCTTCTGATAAAAGCCGCTGTCCGAACCTGTTTTGTGCAGCTTATACTGTAAGTTGGAGGACTTATTCTTTTTTTTTAGAACAAGTCTACATTACCCCAAGATCTGAGTCATCCCCCAGTCCCCTCTGAGATGCTTACCGTGGTGGGGATTTCCGTGGTGGCCTCCTGGTATACTCGCTGCTCTTTGACCAACTTGCTGGGGAAATAACCCACAATTCCCATCTCATCCTGGTGGTCACCGTAAACCTGTGTGTCCCAGACAGCAGCAGTCAGGGCAAGGCTGATGCCTGGGGCTTTGAGAAACTTTTTTCCTTGTAATGAAAATTACATGAGCAAGTGCATTCCCTTCCCTTCCATTGTGCATCCCAGGGACTTCAGAGCAAATCTGAAACTCACTGGCAGCATCGGGAATTCTGAGTCTGCCCTTTTGGGACAGGTCTGACTTGTCTGAGTACTTTAACATTACTTCACTTTCTGCAATCTCATGACTTCCCTGAAATCTCTAGAATCTATAAAAATTAAGGTCAGTAAAAAAATTAAAAGCAAATAGCCACTCATTTTAAAGTATGCATACTTCTCACTTCTTAACAATTCAAAGCAACTTACTGAGTGCATTCTGATTGAATCCTTCACTGGTTTAGAATGTATCTTTTGCATGATATCAACCATGCCTCATCCCACCAGCCTCTGCTCTGTCTGTGAGTACATTTTAGCTCAATAAAGAAGCTCCTGCAGAATCAAAAAAGGCTCTAACTTTTCCTAAAGGAACATTCTCGTTTAGACTGACCACTAACACAACCCTGGGCAAATTTTCTCAGGTACTTTTTGAAGAAAACTCAACTTCTATGCAGGGTACAAGCTTTCAGCACACGTTTTGCTATTCAAGACATCATTTTGACTTACCTTCAATTTTGTTATGAGATTAGCCTTTTTCAATGCACTAGCAGAAAATGACAGCTACTGTTAGGCATTAAATGGATTGAAGATAGGAAAGTCAGAAAAAGTTGCAGGCAACACAAGTAAGAAATATACACGTGTGTGTTTAAAAAAAAAAATCTCATCTTACACTGCCAGCCCAAAACTCTCCAGCTCCATTTTCTTTTACCAGTTTGGAATAAACGTAGATCTGCTGCCCTTTCTTGACATTGATGAATCTACAGTCTGGGGCATTGTAATCTTCCTGTGCTCTGGCCAGAGAAATAGTATCTAAAAGAAAAAGAAGGAAAGAAAGCAAAGACGTGACTAGATGTCCTACAAGTAAACAGCATAGAAAAGAAGCAGGAGAGTCCAGGTGGGTCAAAGAGAAGAGAGAGAAGCCACACGATTCAAAGCTGCAACAGCATCTCAGGCAAATTCATTCTCCACAGTTGGAAGCAAACACAGATGGTGAGGCGCAGGGCTGAAAACACAAGCACATTGAAGATCCACTACAGAGTACAATCTGGCTTCGTGCCAGACATATTTCCAGTTATACGATGATGGTGACTCCTTACAGACACACTCCTCATCTGCGCACAACTTCTTAGAAGAAAGTTTAGCCATAAACACTCCTTGTCCCGCACATAGAGCCGCAAGGCCCCCAAGCAAAAGAATCAACATTCTTGTCATCTTCCCTTTCTTCCTGTTTCCACTAGCACTCTTTGCCTGACTTCAGTGGTTCTTTTATTTGAAAGCCAAACCTCGGCGTAAATACCCACCCAATAGGAAAAGGCTTTGCCCCCAGCTCTTCACTCCCCACCCCCCTTTCATAACATGTGCTCCTGGATTCCAGATGCTTTTTCGAATTTAATTTCCAGAAAGAGTCAAACTCCTAGTGCCATGGTTAAAGCTACATCTGCCACGGCTTGTGGTATCCACCAGCAGGGCACTGTTGAAAGAACTGTGAGAATGTCAACCATTGTTTATTCTTCTGTTTTATCCTTCTATTCTTTCAGTTTATGAGCAGCCATGTATTGATTGTAAAATCTGTTCAAAATATAAAATGGAGGCTGGGGAGACAGTTCAGTGGATAAAGCATTTGCTGGGCAAGTGTGAAGAACAGAATGCCAGAACCCACACAAAAACTGGACAGGCACGGAGGCCCTTCAGAGACAGACATAAGTGTCTGTGAGGCAAGCTGGCTACCACAGTAACTGGAACCAGCAAGCTCTGGGCTGGGCAAGAACCTCAATATAGAAAGTGGAGAAAAACTGAGGAACACACCCACATCACACATGTAAACACTACACACACACACCGTGCCACACACATTCACATTTTAAAAAGTAAAAATGCCTTGAGTTCAAAATTTATTTTTGGTAAGTGTAACTAATAAAATTCTAGATTTATATAATATATGTAAATATATTTGCATAATATAAAGAAATCTTATACAAATCTTTTGTGATAGGTTTCTTAGAAGTTATGTTTTGCCTGAGCATCTGATGGATTCTAGAACACACTAGTTAATATCACAACCAGCAAGACACAGGTGGGTAAGGAAATGAGGGCAATTCCTTTTTTATTCCAGTGTATCTTAGCTTTCCCTCACTATAACACTCGCCTGACACAATCAACCCATGAGGAAAAAGCATTTATTTTGAGCTACAGGTCTGGAATTTCCAGTCCATGTTCACCGCTCCTATTGATTTGGCTTTTCGAAGACTGTTACAGAGAACACCACTTATCTTATTGCTGGGAAACAGAAGATATGGGAAAAACAGCCAGTTTGGTTCACCCCTAGGGACAGAGAGCACACATTTAACATGTAAGTTTTTTAGACACATTCAAGATCAAAAATCTACTAACTTCCTCCAAGGATTGCTTTAGTCTGCAAATGCCCTGATTGATCAGAGAGGGCAAAACTGTTTGTTACTGTGGTGCTTTCAATGAAGATGCCTGCATTCTTCCCACCATGATGATAACAGGCTACCTCTCCGAACTGTAAGCCAGTCCCAGTTAAATGTTTTCCTTCATAAGGATCAGAGTGGCCAGGGTGTGTTATCACAGCAATAAAACCCTAGGACAGTTAGTTATTCCCACTTTCCTGTTCTTAAGCATCTCTCCCATAGGAGGAACTGTAAGGTAACAGGCCAGTGGAAAATCACACTGCTCTTGAACCTGGGGTTAATGGCCAAGCAATACTTAATGGCCACGTTGCACTTTTCCACTAGCTCACTGTGCATGCTCCGAAACCCCTAAAACCCCACTCTCTTCGTAGCCTCCTGCTCTCTGTTCCTGCTCAAAGGCAGCCGCCAATCTGTTTCTCCCCAATAAATCTCTTGTGTGACGTTTGTTGTGTGGTGTGACTCTTTGGTATTCCTAAGCTTCCTATTGCTAAGATACCTTTTCAGTAAAGACCCTCTCAGGAACATTTTGGAGGTCACCGATACATAGTTCCATCTGTTTAGTAAAGAGTCACAGAACATATACTGTATGTTAAGCTTTGTTTTAGGCATGTAGAATCTAGCACTGAATGAAAAACAGCCTTGGTCTGAACAGTTTATCATTACCAGGAGAAACAGACAGCATCCAGCTGCGTTTTAGGGGGTGCTTGGGATGAGCACTTCTCTGGACAGGTGAAATCGACCGCCACCTACTGTTTCTGAACTAGAGCTCCCTGTCAATCTGCCTCTCCAACTTGGCTGACCCTGTGGCTTTAAAGACCCGATATGAGGGACAAGAATTTATTAAGCAATTTTGTCTAGAATTATTTTCCAAGGGATTGGTAATGCAAAACATACTCACTATAATTAAAGTTTTCTTATTTGGCATAGATGTGAGCACATGCACATGTATGCAATAGTTTTACTGTTTTGCTTGTGTGCACAGGTTTTTAGGACGCGTGCGTGTTGTTCTCAGGGCGGGGTCCTGTATACAGCTGGCCTGATTTGCAAGACTCTTTTTATTCAGTATCTTGATTAGAGATGATAGGAAGCCCAAATGGCCAAAGTGCCCTCTGCTGACCCCCTATCCACAGGTCACACAGAGGGACCAAGAGCCACTGCTACTGCCTCATATCAATGTCAAATTCACAAAATTCAACGTCTTTCCTGCTTCACATCAAGGAGAGGATGGATTAGAAACCGCCTTGGAAAGTGTAATGGCAGGGTGGGTTCTGTTTTATTTGTTTTTCTTCCTTTATCCAAGGCCCTAAAAGCATCTGCAGGAAAATGCAAACATTGATTAACTCTTAGTTCTGACTGGACAGTTGCCTTCAGATTGTTCGTCCCAACCCAGCAGCCAACATGAGACTTAAAAGATAATTGCCATTTTAGAGCTACTCCAAGAAACAGACTGGATAAGCTGAAGGCAGCCACAAGGTACACAGGCTTCCACAGGAGACTGAAGGGTATGTCACCTCCAAGCAACTGCAAATAACAAATAGCTAAGGCCAATGTAACATTGTAATTGGTCTTGTGAAGGTGAAGAAACAAACTATTCTAGGCGCAGATTATTCTGGTATTTGTGGTGGGCAAATAAGAATTTAATTAAATTTATAACTCAGACCCAAGAAACTGTGCCTAATGTCATGTTCATAGTGCTGCAGCCGTTGGAGAAGCCCTAAGAGTTCTGACCGGAGCCCATTCGTCTGCTTTTTCTGAGTTTTCAGATGTCCCCCAGTCCTTTCATCTTTAAATTACACGGTCTGTCATTCTTCAAAGGCGCCCATGGCTTCTTTCCCATCTGAGGAGAGGCTGCAGCATATGGAGCTGCAGCTGGGGTGGCATGGAGTTGGCTGGGAGAGGAGCAAAGAAGCTGTAGCTGGGCTTAGTAGCTGCCCCTTGGCTTAGATCTCTCCCCAGGTCAGAATCTACGGTATTAGGAGTAACCTTGGAGTACTAACACCTTGCTCTGTTTTCTTCTGTTTCACTTTGCTAAATAAGCTTGGTTAAACTGCTGGTGAGTCTCCAGCGAATTCTTTCCGGTGAGAGGACAGAGTGAGGAAAACTCTGCCCTCCAGCACCCTCCCAATGCCCACTGACCTGATGGTTAGGTTCAGCTTACGGAACCACTCTCCACAGGTGCCTCACTCTTCCATCTAAAGTGCGGACGTTGTCTTGACAATTGTTTGTTTGCATTATTCCTGATGTGTTCTCTGGGACTCCTTTCATTAAGTTAATTTCTAAACATGGTTTTATTAGCAGGGAGAAGTTAAGCCATTAGTATAAGCAAAACCAAAGAAAAAGCTTTCAGAAAGCCAAAGTGGGTGCAGCAGGGCACAGGCTTATAATCAAAACTTGGGTGAAAGTCTGGGGCCAGCCTGGACTACACTGGAAAAATCTTACCCCAAAACAAAACAAAACAAAACAAAACAAAACAAAGCAAAGCTCGCCAACAATGGGCAGGGGCCGCCGCGCTCAGTGGGAGACTGAGTGCCTAGTCTAACCTGGGCACAGCACTGCACCACAAAGGGAGAGTAGCTTTCCTAGGAAAGAGACTACACAATCCTACCCTTGGAGGAGGTCTGGCATTGTATCTCATCTACAGTCACTTATTTACTTCCGTATTTTGAGGGTCTCACTGAGCTAAACCTGGTCTTGAACTTGCGGCGCTCCTCCTGCCTTTGCCTTCATTACGCTGCAATTACACACAGGCAATACAAAGCCTGGGATACTAAAAATCATTCAGTACTGGGACTAGAGAGTAACCTTCAAGGAAAGGAAAGTATTACATTGAAGGCAGCAGTCCCATTCTTGTTTTTCTAGAGAACAAATCAGCTGCTATCAAACGGCCATTAATTACTATCAACTGAATCCCTACGATGGCCAAATACTATACTGTGGCCCAAAGGACACAAATGTCATGTTTTCAAACAGCACAGTGATCATTTTACCATTATCATACTGCTCATCTGTTGGTACAACCTGCTCCTTTGAACTTTTGTATCATTAGCTGCTCCAAAATAACAAAACCTCCATTACGGAGTTTTACATACTTTCAGATGTGGTCTATACTGACATAGTGTTTGACAGCAGGACAACATACAACTAAACAGTGCTAAGTACACAGAATACAGATAATAGTTTATTGTACAAAATTAAGGCTTTGTATTTCATAGTTCACCAAAACTAAAAAAAAAAAGTTAGGTAACTTTCCCCCAAAAACGTCACCCTTACTTCCAACCATTTAAAAATGACTTGACCAGACATGATCAGAACAAACACCATAAATAAGAGCAAGTCCTCTAACGCTGGCATCCAAACGCTATTTCTTGGCATAGGTAATCTTCATGGCATGGGACGGTGTGATCTTAAAGCCTTGTAGAGCATCTCTGGCAGCTCCTGCCTGCCCGTCATTTTCAAATTCTACAAATGCAATGTCATGTCGCCCTGGGACCAGGCGAACCTCCTTAAAACCAGGGAACCTAGAAAAAACAAAAGCAATAAATACAGGCAAACATATACACAAATTTATTAAGCAACTTCCCACTACTAGTCAAAGAAAACTAATCACATCCAACCAAGAATCCCAAGGAGGACGAAGGCATTTAACATAAAATTTTACCATGAAGGAACTGCAAGAGTTCACTATAATTCCACTGCTGTCATTGCGTCAAAGGTCTGCTTCCTGTTTACCCATCTCTTAGAGTAACTCCGGCGGAGGAAATCCAGCTCTATTTGCTAAACCTGGAGTCGGGCTCCAACCCATGATTAGGCCCTGACTACATCAAGGGCAGTGCAGAGAAGTGCTGCCATGGCTGGCAATAAGCGCAGTGTACAGCTGTGCACTTGCGCTGTTGGGAGGCCCCTGTGGGCACTGGTTTAGTGCGAACAAGCAAAACCACCTACTGATTGAACAACATGGACAGCATCATCTCATTCGTCTCCTCTGGTAAGTTATTAAGGAACAGGATATAGTTGGGAGGGTAATCAGGGACCTGTTAAAAACAAACAGCAAAGTTAGCTTGTGGATATGAACTGCACCAAGTGGTATTAGGTTGTAAGAAACATGAAAACCTCATCTTCAGAGACCTACACTGCAGCTCACATGGGCCTGTAAAACCTTAACACCATCAAAACGAAAGCTGAAAACAATGACACCAAAGACACGGACAGAAACCTACAGGGGACGCCAACATTCAAGTTAGGACGCCTCAAATTTGGAAGGTTATGAATCTGTAAAAACAGTACTGACAAGATGAGGCACCTATAGGTCAGTGACAACTGAGGAATTCTGTCACCTGGGATACAGAATGGAAAGAGCCTAAAAACTAGAAGAGGCAGCAACATGGGCTTCCTCAGCTGGTCACTCTACTCGGCTAACACTGCAACACGTGACTCCTGGGCATCACTGTTTGCTACCGGAACATGAGAAAATTCACATATAAAACATTACTGCTGAGAACTACAGCCTGCTGACATTTGCTGTGTGCATGTCCCTGTACACATATGCACACAGTAAATGGTCTACTTACCTAAAGCATGTCGAAACAAGCAGATTAGATATTTAGCTGTCCTTAGATATCCCATCCTGAGACTACAGGGAGTAAAGGGTTATATATAAGAAGATACTACCTGTTAGTATCACGGACAGAAAAGATGATGTGTAAAAAAGCAATTAAGTGCCCAAATTAATTATTTGTGAACTGACTACAAGTCCTGAGAGATCACAAGAAATACAAAGGGTCAGGGATAGTGACAAATATCTGCAATCTCAGCACTCAGGTTGAGAGTTTTGAGAGTAGCATCAAGACTATCTCAGTGGGGATAAGGGGTGCTGGGCAGCTCAGTAATACAGCACTTGCCTAGCATAGGCCAGGCCTGGGGACCAGTCCCCAGCAACAAAAGAGGAAAAAAAAAAAAACAAAAAAACAAAAATCAAAAGCACATCACTAATACTCTTGCTTTTTTCAGTGGTTCAGAGGTGTGGGTCAGTCAGCCTCTGTGGATAGACTGCACTCAGAGCAGGAAACTGAGAAAAAGACTGCGGCAGGGAAGTGCAAGCAGGGCTGACGGCCCAGTGTGACGTGGGAAGACGTCAGGGTGTCAGCGCTGGGATGGAAACAGGCCCCACAGTGAAGCTCCCACACGTGCCCTACCCACACTCTCTACCTTTTTTTGATCTTGTCACCAATTATGGGATACAAGGAATCAGGGCAGATTTTGTTTTCCTGTCTTAGGGAAAACAAAATGTTTTCAAGAGTGAATTTCTTAAAGTGACAAAGCATTTATGTCTTGCAAAGGGAATTACTTGCTTTTGGAGACATGCTATAACTTATGATCTTAAGGTAAGCACTGCATGGAAAAAAATATTACCTGTGGATTTGGCGCTGCATTTCCTTGGGTAGTAGCTGAATTTGGTGTTCCCTACAAAAGAGAAACTGGGATTAAGAAATGGCTAAATTTCAGTCCCGGTAAAAAAGCAACCTCCATTTATAATATAAACTCAACATAAAAAGAACTATGAAAGACCCCTTTTCCATTTTACTTTAAAATCCCGCATCTTAACTACTTACTTAGTTTGTCAGTTATTTCTGAAATGTCTCTCCCGCAGCTCCCCAGACCATATCATAAAACTGAACTTTTCTGACCATCTTACTATGTAGCTCGGCTGTCAAAGTGAGCTATGGAGCTCACTTTGCAGACCAGACTACCTGGCAATGCCTCCTGAGAACGTGCACCACCTCGCTATGCTTTTACATTTATACTTTAAATGATGGAGAGACCCAGCAGGCTGTGAGGCTGAAGCAGAAGAGCCACTCATGTGAGGACAGACTCCATCTAGGCTACAAGAGCCGGACCATTTCTCAAAATAAATAAATAAATAAAAGAGGTGGAGAAGAGGAGCAGTCTTGATTTTGCTTTTATAAAACAACTTCATAAGCATTCTACAGAGTCAAACTGATTTAAATCATTTTAAACCCAAAGTACTTTTTTGATAATTTCACTTTTATTAGATTTCAAATGTTGCTTCTTGAATTATTCACTCGCGATGAAGCTATAGGCTGAATTTTTAAAAAATGCAAACAAATATATCTTATGGAAAGATGTCATTAAATGGTATAAAAACCCAAATAAAACTGTTTACTTCAAATCTCCATGTGCAAAATCTGATATTATAGATTGCTACTTAAATATAAACACTAGAATTTTAGAGTTTAGTTATCCCAGCTTCTTAAAACTTCACCTTTAAGCATACCCATATGGAAGAAATACACTCCCCAAAGACCATGCCTCATGTAAGTGTACACACACACACACACACACACACACACACACACACACACACACACTCCTGAACCTTTCTGTCTCACCTGACCAGGCTTTTTGTTTGCAGCTGCTGCAGCCTGTTCCATGGTTTTTGCTTTCTTCTTTTCTTTTTTCTTTTCCTTGTCAGCAAAAGTGCCACGCATTTTAGATATTATATCGGAATCTGTTTTTGCATACTGAATTCGCTGTTTTAATCATAGGAAAACAAATTACTTCACTTTATGGAAGGCTGTTTACAAAAACTGTACAAATCCTTTTAAATCCCTGTACAAAAATACACTGCAAACTAATTTTAAACAAATCTCTAAGAAAATCAGAGATAAATTTGTGGAAATAAGTAGTGGCCTATGATTCACAAGAGGGCCAACTATACTCAACTGTCTTTACACAGGACAAA
The DNA here is from genome assembly GCF_907164565.1 of Psammomys obesus. Taxonomy (NCBI): domain Eukaryota; kingdom Metazoa; phylum Chordata; class Mammalia; order Rodentia; family Muridae; genus Psammomys; species Psammomys obesus. Next base: position 6,875,731 of record NW_026586816.1, read on the forward strand.
TAAAGTTCGGCTGGGTGGCTCAGACCTGTAACCTTATCTCCTCAGAAGGCAGAATCAAGAGTATCACACACCAGGGGCCTGCCTGGGCTGCAGAGCAATTTCAAGGCCAGTCTGAAAAACTTAAACTATTTCAAAATAAAAGGTGAAGACTCTTCCCTACTTTTTCTAACTCAAGGAGGAACCTAGAGAAGATGATTAATCCTCATTCAGAAGGGTAATCATTTAGACACTGGAAGCTGGAGAAGACAGGGAACAGGACAAGAGCCTTCCACAGGGATCTTCTGAAAGAGTCTACCAGCAGGCGATCACAGCAGATGCCGAGACTCATAGCCAAACTTTGGGCAGAGTGCAGGGAATCTTATGAAAAAAAAAAAGGGGGGGGGGGGATAAAAGACCTGGATGGGACAGGAGCACCACAAGGAGAGCAACAGAGCTAAAATTATTTGGGCCCATGAGGGACTGCTCCAACCAAGGATTGCATGGAAAGGACCTATATGCCCTGCTCAGATGTAGCCCATAGGCAGCTCAGTTCCAAATGGGTTCCCTAGTAAGGGGAACAGGGGCTGTCTCTGACACGGACTCAGTGTCTGGCTCTTTGATAACCTCCCTGAGGGGAGATCAGCCTTACCAGGCCATAGAGGAAGACAATGCAGCTAGTCCTGATAAGACCTGATAGGCTAGGGTCAAAGAGTAGAGGAGGACCTCCACTATCAGTGGACTAGGGGAAGGAAAGGGGGGAAAGAGGGAGGGAGGGTGGGACAGGGAAGAGATGAGAGAAGGGGATACAGCTGGGATACAAAGCAAATAAATTGTATTAAGCAAATAAACAGAAAATTTTAAAAGGTGAAGAGATATAGCTGAGTAGGAGAGTAGTCGCCTATCCGGTACAAAGTCCCAAGTTCAAGTCCCACCACTATCACAAAAAACAAACAGCAGAAAGTGACTAGAACAGACTTCATGTGGTAAGAAGCTACATTACTGTTTCTTCTGATCTAATGACTACAAAAACTTATCAAAGACTCATAAAAGGATCAATACGTGTCAGTTAGTTGTGGAATATGTCCTGGTATTTGTTATTTACAGTGACTAAAATACTGAAGTCTGTAAATGGCTTTCCTTTCAATCTATCACTTTAAAAAAATGAAGTCAATCAGATCTCATGAGGAGTGGCTGCACTGTCAAGGAGAGGGGGACCTCCCCTATCAGTGGACTTGGGGAAGGGCATGCGTGAAGAAGGGAGGGGGAAGGTGGGATTAGGAAGGGAGGAGGGAGGGGTTTATGGAGGAATACAAAGTGAATAAAGTATAATTAATAAAAGTAAAAAAAAAAAAAGGGATGAACAGAAGAGGAAGAGGGAGAACATAGGGAACAGGAAAGGAGCCTATCACAGAGGGCCTCTAAAAGACTCTACCCAGCAGGGTATTAAAGCAGATGCTGAGACTCATAGCCAAACTTTGGGCAGAGTGCAGGGAATCTTATGAAAAAAGGGGGAGATAGAGAGACCCGGAGAAGACAGGAGCTCCACAAGATGACCAACAGAGCCAAAATATCTGGGCACAGGGCTCTTTTTTGAGACTGTATGATACTCCAAACAAGGACCATGCATAGAGATAACCTAGAACCTCTGCACAAATGTAGCTCATGGCAGCTCAGTCTCCAAATGGGTTCCCTAGTAAGGGGAACAGGGACTGTCTATGACATGAACTTAGTAGCTGGCTCTTTGATCACCTCCCCTTGATAAGGAAACAGCCTTACCAGGCCACAGAGGAAGACAATGCAGCCAGTCCTGATGAGACCTGATAGGCTAGAATCAGATGGAAGGGAAGGAGGACCTCCCCTATCAGTGGACTGGGGGAAGGGCATGGGAGGAGAAAAGGGAGGAAGGATGGGATTGGGAGGAGACAAGGGAAGGGGCTACAGCTGGGATACAAAATGAATAAACTATAATTAATAAAGACATAAATTAATTTAAAAAAAGATGAACAGCAGAATAAACACCTTTCTGAAGACCAAAAAAAAAAAAAAAAAGTCAGTAACTTAAATGGTAAACTGGCTTGAGAGGAAGTAGAAAGAGAGATACCAACTGCTGTGTGTGGGCTTAGTATGCCTGTGCCAGACAGAGCTAACAAAATGGTAGGCACCCAAGCCCTCAAAACCACTGGCCTATACTAATGCTTTACCAAGTATTGTGCACAACAATCCAACAGCCCAGCGAGCTTCTAAATGTGCAGATTCCGACAAGACTTCTGACTCTATGCTTTCAGCAAGCACAAAGGGAATGATGACCAGCTTTTCTTACACAGCTAAATCAGCTACATGGCTAAATTCATCACTGCTAAAACAAATGGCCAAATATTTCTGCCAGTGAACTGTACAGTTACTAGAATGTAACAGTGTGCAAGCTATAATTTCAATTCAACCAAACACATCTCCATAGCTCACAAGTCCAACATATCTTTGATGACACCAAAACACAATAATCCTACAAATTATTCCTATCCCAAGAATTTGATCTTGGTCAGAAGACAAGAATAAGCATTTTGAAGTAATGTGGATTAGAAGGTAGGGGTTTCTAAAACCAAAAGGGATTCTTTCTTTTCCCTCCTTCAGCTAGGAAAAGACTACACCAATGTAAGAGGAAAGCAAGAGCCCCTCAGAACCCCTGGCCAGGCGTGACAAGTGTGGGCTATTCTGTTTACTGTGGCAGACGCCAGACAGCTCTGCTAACCTTCCCATCATGTTCTAACAGACAGGACTACTCAGAAGACGGCAGTTCCTTAGGTCTTCACCCCAATCCCTGAACTGAACAGCCCTTGGGTACCTGACTCATCTGTCTTTGTAACAGTCACCTAAGAAAGTATATGATGTCAACAGCAGCTTTGCTGAGACACTACGCGCCTGCCTAGGATACTTGGCATTATCTAGAGACACTGCTAGCTGAGAGGCTTTTAGCTTTTAGTGGGTGAAGGCCCAGGATTCTGCTAGACACCTGAGTGAATAGTAACGACCCCAAAATGTCACTACTAAAAAAAATTTGTTCTAAATACTCATTAAAAAACAAAATGTAATTCATCTCTTAAAATGAGCAAAATGTAAGATTTATATTTATTACAAAATGCTCGTGACAAAAGCCCTCAGAACAGTACTCTATTTAACTGACGTAATTTTGTTCTGAGTTAGAAATTCAAACAAATTCTGCTCACTTCTGATCTAGCCTGAAAGCACTTAAATACAAGCAGGGCAGCTCAAAGCATCCAATTCATTCTGTGCAGACGCTGAAGAGCTGGCAGCTCCCGCTCACCTTCCTTAAGGCAGTCAGAGAAGAGACCTCTGAGATACTTTCAATGTAAAGTTAGACCATTGGACATTCTTTCTTCATTAAAGAAGAGTTGACAAGGTGAGGCTCCTGCCAACACAGCAAACATCTCCTCCTTTCTCTATTCAGTTAACAGCACACATGCGCACTTGTCTTTTCAATTCGGCCAAACTGCCTAAAGAAGCCTTATGCTCCAAGCATGAGAGCTATTTTATGTAAATTCTTCATATTAAGTATTATTATCTGATTTCAGAAATTTTCAACTTAATGAAACTCAGGAACAGTGTAGTATAGAACAGAGGCTGCAAACTGCTGCTGACAGCTAACACTGTAGGGTTGGCTGGAGCACACCCATTCACTTGGGCAGCCATGGTTTTCACGGCCTTACTTGCTGTATTAAGAGAAGAGCTCCAACAAAGGGCATCTGGCTAGTGAGGCCTGCAATCTCACTACTTGGCTGTATTGAAAACTGTGTTCCTTCCTAGCACGGAAAAAGCATGATAATCCTAGGTTATCTAGGTTCCAAGCACTGATGCTGCCAATGGCTATAGGTCCACACCCTAAAAGAACACGTTAGCCTCATACCCAATCCTTCTCCAGACAAGCAGAGGCTAGGTGTGTACCTTAGGCCAAATCCAGATTAAGATTAGTGCCTGAGTTTACACTTATTTTAACAGGTTAAAAACACAAACAAGTAATAGTACCAGACACAACATGTGGTCAGCAAAGCTTAAAATATGTAGTTCTTCAGGGTTTCTACTGATCTCAAGATTAAACCAGATTCAGGCTGCTCGAATCTTAGTGGTGGTGGGAGTGACTAGAGGTACAGAATCTGCTAATGGAAGAACCAGAATGAGGATTCAGAGCCTCCAAACCATAGGCCTTGAGTCGCCAAGACCTCTTTACATGGTTTTCCAATCCCAGCAGAAAGGCAGTAGGGATCCATACTCAAGGTACAGTGTATGTACTCACACTTAAGGCATTTTGCTCAATACTTTCCAACTCTCTATTACTGAGACTTACACCCAGGGGCCTCATGCCCTCTGAACCAGCCCCTCCCACTGGCCTCTTATACACAGTCTCATGTAGCCTAGGATATCCTTGAACTTCTGACCCTTCGGCCTCCACTCCCAAGAGTTGAGAATCCATGCAAGTACCACTACGTCTACTTAATTTCTAATATTTTAAAAAATCTTGTCTGTGATGTCATCTTAATTTTCAGTGAAATAAATCATAGTATTTTTAGCTCTGCTCAATTTAACAAGAATAAACAGTTAATTCAACTCTAGTTCTATATTTTTATAAAAAAAAATACCTGTACACACTCTGTGTGGTAGAACACACCTACTATCCCAGCGTCTACTTACAGGGTAGAATCTAAAGAATTCACACTGGCTACATAACAAGTTTAAGGCTAACCTTGGCTATCAGAGGCTCTTTCTCAAAACAAACAAAATATATATATTAAAAAAAAAAAACACCACAAATTTCTCTAAACAAAGAATCAGAAATCAACAGCCTAGTGGTAACCCTATACTTAAAAACCTATTGAACCACTCAATAATAGTGATTAAAGCAGAAATAATAGGATTAGCTCACCATTGGTTTACCATAAAATGGAAATCCTTGTAATTGTCTCAAAGCATTTGTGGATGAGCCCAGCTCCTTAAATATAACAAAAGCCTGTCCCCTCATTTTCATGGTCTTCAAGGCTACAATATCCACCACGTGTCCAAACTGAGAGAACAAGGCGTACAGGGATCGCTTTAATTCTGTACAAGTAAGAGGAAAACATTTTGTGAATGAAACAATGATTAAGTTCTTCATAAAATAACAACACAATGACCACCTCTACCATTTACTTATTTATAGAGTTAACAAAATCACCAGCAATAGTCCCATTAGCTAATGATTTTAAAGTTATTTAAAATCATTTATAAGTAAAAACAATTCAAAGCACTTCAAGTCCTATATATTCTTATACTAAAAATCCTTAAAGTTGAGTACAAATGGAATAAACCATTGTTGAGCACCAAGAAAGATAACTAGATGAGACAAGAAAGATAACTAGATGAGACACTGAGACACACTCTTAAGACACAGATGAAAAAAACACATTTTAGTTGTGAATAAATTTTTAAAAGAACATACCTTCTTTTTTAATTTTGTCATTCATATTGTTGATATAAATCGTGTGATTTGGTCTTATATCCATGCTTTAGCAAAACCCTTCAAATAGCCTAAAAGAAATAATAAATAACTAATTATAAGCAAGAAGGGTTAAATCGTACAGGTGTATGGCATGGCCAAAGACAAGAACGTTTAGCTCTCAAATTATTTTTTCACTCCAGATGTCAGAAAATTTCAGCTGGAAGTAGACAGTAATTTCTCCCTAGTCCCTACTGCCATCTTTTTTAGACAAATGGAAAATAGTTCTCAAGATCAAAACTTGGTAGAACACCGATACACTGACGGATAGAAACATTTTATTCAAGGTTATATTTTTTTAAACATCCCCAAACTTAATGTGTCTTTTCATATACACAATGAAATAACACAATAACTTTTTAAAGATGTAACTAGTAATTCTTTGATAATGTCATACCATGTATTTTGATCATATTCACCAGAAAAAATTTTCAGTGCAGTGATTTAAACATTTGTAAAAACAAACAAAACACAATAAACAGAATACAAATTACCACACAGTTCATATATGTACTCATAAACCTATTTAAACGTTCAATGTGTTTGTGTGTCTGTGTGTTTACAAGTGCCATCATGTGCACTGAGGTCAGAGAACCTTTTAAGGGCATGTTCTCTTCTGCCACTACATGGGTCTCAGGGGCCGAACTCATAAGTGTTCAAAGTTGGCCAAAAGTGCCTCTACCTCCTGAGGCACCTCAGCAGCTTTCAAATCTATTTAATATATATGTACATATATAATATATACATATAATTTATATATCAATATATATGTATAAGACTGACCATTCTGGTACCAATAACATCCGGATTTAAATTCTGCCTATGAGCCAGATCTGGTGGCACACACCTTTAATCCCAGCACTCAGGAAGACAAAGGGAAGCTGGATCGATGTGAGTTGGAGGGCGGCCTGGTCTACAAAGCGAGTCCAGGACAACCAAGGCTACACAGAGCAACCCTGTCTGGAAACAAAACAAAACTACATCTATGCTTTTACAACCTGTTTTCGCTGAGGGGCAGGTTCCTTAATGTCTTGGGTCCTCAGTTACAATTTATGGATAGTAACAGCACCTATAAAGTGAACCCAGAAGATTAAATGAGACAAACTGTAACGGCCTGCATCTGTAAGCACCACGGGTTAGTTTATTATAGACTGCTATTACAAGTTAAAGGGCAGTGTTTTGAGGTGGCAGAAACGCTGTGCTGAGCATCGCAGGATGACTACAAAGGGGCCTGTACTAAGAGGTAACGGATGGCCGGTAACGTTTATCAAAGGCTTGCCTCCTAAGCGGGGACCCGGAGAAGGGCTGAGGTCTCAGAGGGGGGGCAGAGAGAAGCTCCGTCGTAGCTCCTACGGGCTGAAACAGTGCAACGGCACCCGAAATCGAACAGGCTGCGGGGGAGGGGGGGGAGTGATTCCTACGCGTCGGCCTGAGCCCTTCCACACACCGGGGAATCTGCCCAGCACGAGGGCCCGCCGGCGTTAAGAGCCAACCACCCCGCAGAGACCAGGACGCGGCGCCGGGCCTCGACCCGCCAGCGCTCGGGTCCCTTCCTCCCCTACGTCCGCCGAGCGCGGGGCCACGCAGCAGACCACACACTCGCCCTCGCCGGCTCGGTTCCGACCACACCCCGAGACCAGCCACAGCGAGGAAGACCCAACAGACGCACCTGCAGCCAGCGCCGCCCGCCCAACGCCGCAGCCGGAAGAGCCGCCCGACGCCGGAAGTGGGCTCCACACCCCTCAATCGAACGCAGATAAATCGAGGAGCCGAGCACCGAGTCAATCGATGTCTCCCGTCCCGGGCCGCCAGCGCCTGAATCTTTCTGCGCATGCACCATCCCGAAGCTCGGGAAGGGTGATTACTGTGCAAAGGGTAGGAGTGAGCTGGATCAAACCGGGAGCCAGAGGCCCAGGTGCTAAGGCAGAGGAGGGTGGGGAAGGGATCCTTCCTCTTACCGCCACTCTGAAGCTTCCCAACTTTTATGATGTGATACAGTTCTACAGGAGCCCGTCTCCAGGGACGAGCAGTCAAGCCTTCCTATGAGTTCTGGCCAACTGGGCTAACAACTTTAGAACAGCCATTGTCACTCCCTGAAGTCAATCTCGGATTTCTGGGAACCTGAAAGAACACTCCAGCAATCTGTAGATTACATCTTAGATGCAGCCCAGTCTTCGATCCCAGAGCAAAGAGAATTACTGTTTGAGGGTTCTGTGACCATGCTTCGGAAGTATGCAATCAAACTAAAGATCATATGCCCAAACTCACTTAGAAACCATTAACTCCTTTCCACCCTCCCATGTCTCCTTCCCTTACAAAATGCCTAGATTTTTCTAGGCTAAAAACTGGGCTAGGGATCAAATTGGTTGATTTTATCAGCTTGAAGTATATACACATATATATGTATATTATAATCTAGTGGACGATACCTATATGTGTGTGTGTGTGTGTGTGTGTGTGTGTGTGTGTGTGTGTGTGTGTATAAAATAACCTGAAGCATGGAAATAGTGTTGGGGGTACTAATTGTGTCTGCTTTGTTCACTGAAGTCAATGACTGATTCTCAGTAAATATGCATTAAATGAATGAACAAATTTTCATGAAAATTAGACCATAATAAAAACACATGATATACAATGAAGATGCTATAAGTATAGGAAATGATGTTTAAAAACCACAGAAAGTTGTTCTTTAATTATATAGATATAGAAACCAGTCTGTTTTCATAAAAAGAATTTTTAGTATCTTCTTAACAAAAGAACATCAAGTAAATATAAAACAATTTCTAGGCAACAAGAGGGTGCCCTGCCCATTAACAGCAGTTAATTGACTGTGCGTGGTGATAATGAGAGCAGCTGGAATGCTTTTCCTGAAATAAGCTATAATCTGACTGTTATATAAATTGATCTGTCCAAGAGGTCATAGCTATTTTTAAAAAAGAAAATTCATAAACAGGCAAAGAAACTCCATCTGGGAAGAAAGTAGCCCAGGAAATAAAGAGACTAAAGAGACTGCACACCTATCAAAAACTGAATCACAGATACTATAGATTTTTCATTGCAAGGAGGAAATTGTCCATTGGCAACTCGGTACAATGTTTTCTGTGATCTTCTCCAGGTCCATCTATAAAGAGCCAGCACATTTTCATATCCACGAGCAATCACTCTGGGCTTTCCTGAATGGCTCTTCAACAGTTTCCTGAATGACTGAGAAACTAAGAATTGAAATTGGGTCTGGTGGGGAATGAAGGGAAAGGGGCTTTCCTGGTTCTCTGAGAAACCTTGTAATCACCTGGTTCTATAGCTAAAGTATTGGGAGGGGGAGCGCCCGAACTGTGATCACAAAAAAACGCAGTGTAAAAGAACTTGGATGCAGTAGAAACAAATCTATAAACTCTGACCTCTTGCTGATCAAATTAGGAACTAGATGTCAAAACCTCACATTTTAAAAATGAGTAGAAGAGAACTTATGTATCCCTGGAGTTCTGTTCAGTTTAGACTCATATTTCTGTTAGGCAACAAGATTTACTTTCCAGTGAAACAGGTTTTTTTTTTTTCAAACTAAACCCAGAGGCAGTGTTATCACCACCATATACAAGCTTCATGTATCTACTAACGATAAAATTTGCTTATTTTCTGGGCAGCAGAAAAATTACTACAACCAGTTGGGAGTAAAACTGTGTCAAGACATCTAAATTATAGAGATGGTGACTATGCTGTCTCTCAGTGGCTCTCAATACACATATATTTCCCTACTTTATCTGCACATGTTTTATGGTTCTCATTAAATGTTTTCCAGTATCTTGCAGCAGTGACTTAGGGAGAGGAACATACTTAAAGGAAAAGGCACCGTAAAACTATACTGGATATATTTTGTCTTCTTTATGCTACACAGAGCCAGAAAATGTATGGCAAATTGTTTGCATCTTTTTTTCTCACTACTAATCTTTTAGCAATTGCACTAATTTTTTTAAGTAGAATGAATTATTTTCAAAACAAATATTACCCAAATCTAAGCATTATGATTGAGTACCAAATCAAGTTTATATTTTCTCTGCTGGTTGAAATTATGTTCAGCCAAATTTTACAAAAAAGCAACCCTCAGGCAGGGAGTCTTGAGCAGGACATGATCATCTGATCAGCATCTGATGAGGTCTTTCTTGTTACATCACAACATGGCAGAAAGCAACACATGGTGAAACAGAGCATGTATGCCAGAACATGTATGCAAAGCCACTCCCAAGATAACCCGTGAACCATTGCAGTGATTTGAATGAGAATAGTCCTCATAGGCTCATATATTTGAATACTTACTCAGTTGGTGGAATTGTTTGGGAAAGATTGGGAGGGCGCGGGCATGTCAGAAGAGGTATATCGTTGAGAGAGGGTTTTGAGGTTTCAAAAGATTCATGTCATTCTCAGTGCTTTCTTTCTGTCTTTGTCTGTCTTTCTCTCTCTATCCCTGTCTCTCTATCTGTCTCTGTCTGTCTCTACCTCTGTCAGTCTTTCTTTCTGCTTCTTACTTGTAGATTAAATTAAGCTCTGTGCTATTGCTCGAGCACCATGCCTGCTTGCCTGATGCCATGCCCTCTGCATGATTGTCATGGACTCTAACCCTTGGAAATCATAAGCTCCAAAGAAACAGGATTTTCTATATGTTTATTTGGTCATGATTTCTTTTCATAGCAATAGATAAGTAACAAAGACACTGGTTAACTCACTAGTGGATTAATCCAGAGAGCCCATGACACAGTCTCTACCCAAAGGACGCAGTTCTCAACACTGCTTCATTGAAAACCAAGTTTCTACATGGGACTTGAAGGGTGACAAACCATAGCATCCATCTTCTTACATAAACACATAACAACTATTCATTTCAAACATCGTACTAGTTACTTTGTTTCCTTTTAATTTAAATGTCTTCCAGTAGACGATTGAGAGTAAATATTGACCAGAAGTCTATAGTTTTTGATCCACTTCAACAAATTTTTGCATTTAAGAGTTCCTGTTACTTCCCAAATTACAGTGGTCATTCACATTGAAGAAGAAGAAGGAGAAGGAGGAGGAGGAGGAGGAGGAAGAGGAGAAGGTGGCAATTCTTGTCTTATACCAGGCTCATAGAAGACATGTGCTACACTCTGTACTTTAAAAAACTGGCATTGCTATGTACTTTCTTCAGAAAAAAGTGTAAGAATGTGAGGGTACAGCAGTAACAGACTAGCATAACTGGAGCGCAGATGTAGCAAAGGCCCAGGAAGAAGCCCTGCAAGCTGGTACAGAGTTTGCCCGTTCGTCTGTGTCTTTGTTGTCTTGAAAACATACCCCAAAATAGAACTTTTGTTTATCTTAGGTCTCTGAGTAACTTTAATGATTGGAAAACAACTTCTCCCTCTACTTTCCCTCACCAGTTCAAACTGATCATGTAACATATGCCAGAAATAATTCGTTAAGATTTGGGAGATATTTGTTAATGCAGTCAAAGCCTAACTTGAAATATTAACATCTCCAAGAAATAATCATATATATATTATATATTATAACTCAAGTTTTCTCAAGCTATTCTTATAATGGGGACCGTTCTCATTCAAACTACTACAGTGAGTTAGCGGTTATCTGGAGACTGGCTTTGCTATAACAAACTCTGGCACACAGGGTCGGATTCACCGCGTGTTGCCCTCTACACGCTGTGAAGCAGCAAGAAAGTCCTCCCCAGACGCTGATACCATGTTCTGGATTCCTGGCCTCTGTGCTCAAATAAATTTTTATTCTTTATAAACTACTCAATTTTGCCATTTCGGGCTCCATTTCCCCCACCCTTCCCTGCTCAGTCTGCAGGCTCCCAGGTTAGCCAATCCTGAGGAGAGGAAGTAGGAGGCAGGGACAGCCTAGAGGCAGGCTTCATTGAGCAGCTCCTTTAACTTCCAGGGAGCAGCGGGTAGAAGCTTTCAGGGTGAGTGTACCTCATTGGTGAGGGCTAAGGTTCTGGGACTGCTTCACTTGCATGAAGAGGAATTCCTGGTGCTTGTTGGAAATGACCTTATAAAACGAGGGAACGTTTAACCTGGCTGAGACGGTGTGACCTCTTGTGTAGGGGTAGGCAGCACAGGACTACTCACTTCAGGCCATGCAGGCCCAGGCCTGGGGAGAGACCTACCACTCTTGAGACAAGATTTCTGCGGTTGGACAGGACTCAACCCCACTTTTGTTCCCAACTGGATCCTCCTGATTCCATGGCACCCCAGCTCCACACAATTTTAGGTATTTTGTTATAGCAATAGGATATGTACCAAGATACTAGTATTCTGCATTTGATATTATTTAGTATTATTTTGTATTTAACATTATCCGTGCATCTTTAGAGCAAACTATATATTCTTATAGGTGCGAGACTGCGTTTGAGTACATAACAAGTGAAATATGTGGTCCATGATGACTAAAATTTTAAAGTAGAAATCCATGTAGTCGATAACTACAAGATCCAATTTCAGTGTTTTTATTGTGAAATTTAACTTTTTATTCATTGGATACTCATATTTCCAGTTATGGTGGTGTTTCATTGAAAACTGAAATATTGAGTCAAGATGCATTTAATGTGTATAACCCTCTAAACATAATAAATTAGGTCAGCCTAACTTAAATGGGCTTTAAACATCCTACAGTAAAGCAAGATCATAATGGAATGTTAATTATCTCATGTAACTTATTGAATACAATGACAAGAAACAGAATCGCTGTATAAATAATTGAAGCATTGCTGAAAAACCACCTAAATCCAAAACATTATAAGTGAGGAACTATTAGCATAAAATGCCATCATATATATATACATTATTTGTATTTTATTATATTTGTTATATTGTGTTACATTATATTTGGGCCAAACTTAGAAGAGAATAAGTGGTGTGTATAACCTTCAGAGATGGATTCTGAGGAAATAAACTGCTACTATACCATTTTACTACTCTAATTTTAGACTGGTCAGAATCACCTGGCAACAAAAGCCCCAGGGTGAGTCTAAAACATTTCAGGCGTGATTTAACCTCCAGAGACAGGTGGGATTCTCATCACAGAGGAGTTGAGTGAGAACTTTCTGAAGCCCCTACTTTGAATTGCAGATTGTGTTCAGACAAGACAACCCTGAAAATTATTTCTGTCTGGGGATTCCAAAACAATTATGTAAATGAGGCTGAGAATTCCAATTCTATTTTGTTCCAGGTGAATGTGGAGGTAGCTTAACTGTTTTAAATTTCTCTAATATTCGCTGGCAGAAATATCATCACCTGGGTTAATGAGTTTATTAAAACTGAAGGCAGAAAACAAGAAGTGGCATTCTATCTTACTGAGATTGGACAGCCTTCCTTTACTCAGGGTAGTTTTTTCAGCTCTCATATGAAGCTACTTCCTAACCTTTAATGTTACTAAATTACTTTGGCTCCCAAAAGATATTAATATAACTTATAATACATTTTGTCATCTCAGTAGAGGACTCAGAATAAGAATGGTCAGTTTGGAAAGCCTGAAAGGAATTAGTTCTAAGTTGTTTCACTGTGACTGAAATCGTAAATGACAGATTCTATTATGACTGGAAGAGCTTATTCCCCCTTTCCTTCAGCATAGGGTATCCCACAAGTTCTTGTGTCTTGCTAAGCTTTAAGTATTCTAGATTGTACCATCGAGCAACTTTGGGACTCTTCTTTATGTTCTGGTTTTATTGGGAGCTCGTGCTGGACAAGTGTTACTACTAAGCTCCTTTTGCAGCCCATTATTGATCATCTATATAATAGTTAATCACAATCAACTCTTGAAGATGAGCAAGAAAGATAGACAAACTATCTGCTTACACAAAAATGAGCCTGTGGGGTGTCAGATCAACATATAACTTTTGTGAGTTTTGGATAACTTCTGTGGAGATGTTCCCACAGCTAACGCTGTACTGCAGATTACTCCAGACTTAACCATCTGAAGCAGCCCCTGCTGGATTGTGTCTAGTGGACTTGTGGTTCATAAATTCAGTCAGAGGATGACAGGGTGGGATTTTTTTGTTATTGTGGAAAGACTGAGGGTCACTCAATGAAACTCAGCTAAAGAATAGACTTACAAGATAGAAACTTTTCCACTCACACATTTGGTGACAAGACTAGCTAAGAGGTGGACTTTAGACATGGATGCCAATTGCCGCATCGCCATATGGCCTTTCTAGCCTGGTGTTTCAGACTGATTGAATTAGTTATAGCCAAACTCTCCTCAGAAAATTAAGAGGAATGTATATATGGGATGTCATACAGCAAAACTTCCAGGAAATTCTTTGTTTACAAGTGTGTGGTAATGGTAGCCTACAGTCAATGAGAGAGGAGCTGAACTCCAGCTCTTGAGAAGACAGTGGCAAAGACATCTACTGGAGGATGGTGGAAGAGGCCCATTTATAGAGCCATGGGTGAGAATAAACTGGTAGGTAAGTGAGTAGTAACTAGGTGAAAAGTGACAAGATCTTCTCTGGGCAGCTAAATCTTCCAAAGGAGATGAGATACCAATAATGGAACTGGAAGAAGGTGGAGAAGAAAGAAAAAGGAAAAGAAAGAGATCTAGAACACATGAAATAGCCCAAATCTAAAGTAAGGATGGTTTGAGAAACTCGGCAAGTAAGGACAACTGATGACAATGATAGGGATAATGGAAATGATGCCCTAAAACAGAGGGCAATGCAACCTGGAGCTTTACATGTATACTTCTGAAGGACTGGTCAGGTCAAGCCTGGGACAGGTAGGAAAATACTGTGGTACCTAGACTGGTGCCTAAGGTGGCCTGGAATTACGGCAGCAATGAACAAGATGGAGTACATTCTCTTTGAAACTGTAATTAATAAGGCTTTGTGGTGAGCTGCACATAGAAGATGTGAGGATTATGAAGTATGTTAAATCCCGGGGTTACTATAACAGATTACCACCAACTGAATTTCTTAAAACAGAAACTTATTCTATCACAGGTCTAGAGGCCAGAGCATGAGACCACCAGGTCAGCTGTGCTATAGTCTCCTTGAAAGCCACAGGGCAAATATCTGTACCATAACTTTGTCTTGGTTTCTGGTGGTTGCTGGGAAACAATTCTTGGCCTTCCCTGACTTACTGACACATCACTCTGATCTCTGACATTACTGACATTTTTGTGTTTCTGTTTTCCTTCTCTTATAATGACATGAGTCATATTAGAATAAGGATCAACCCTATAGTGAAATAATGTCCTTTTAATTGTGTGAGACCCTATTTCTTAACAAGATCACATTGACGGTCCTACCTTTTGTGGAAGCATATTTTATCTACAATATGAGGTAAGTGGAGGGATAATCAATGATTTCTTCCAGGTTCTGAGGACAAATACCTAGGGATTAGGAATGGCTGCGGCTGTAGCAAGAGCAAGTTAGAAGAGGGGCGTGGAGAACCGCTGTTTGTATTAAATAGGTTACACCTCAGCTGGCTGTGAGCTGTCCAAATATAGATGGTAAGCAGACAATTGAATAGGTGGATCTGAAGCTTCCAGAAATTCTGGAAGACCTCTATGGTGGGACACTATGAAGTGACGAATAAGTGAGCTCGTAATAACTGGCTAGAGAAAAGAGAAAAACAGTGCATAGCCCAAAGGATCTCTATTTACACCCCCAAGAAAATAGCAAGGTTAGTATCACACTGGTGCATGTTTAATAACTAACATTTCAAGGGTAGGAGAGAAAACAAATCCTGATTCCTAGAGTTTGCCACTCCCATGCTGTTCTCCTCATGGTCAGTTGACTTGAAATTACCATGAATATTAAATATTGGCCTTCTCAAGATGGTACAGGCCAGCTCTTGGAGGCCTCTAAAAGTCATATTTATTAGTGAATGAGTAAATTGTTTTCTATGGGTCTTGCTATCTTTATTTATTAAACTTTATTAAATGAATAGCTCTTTTTAATGGTCTTGTGCTAGGCCCCAAATTGCTCCTTATCGCACAATGTAGCATAAATCCTAATAGCAAATCTTCAGTTTTGTCCTAACACTCATGGGGGCTCCTGAACAGGGTATATGGTGCTTTGAAATGAAAGAATTAGATAGTAAGCATAGGTGGTGCTGTTCCTGTTCATTGACTTGAACCCCTAGCTTATAACCCTATAGTCACTTCCCATAAAGGAGGAAGCTTGAAAAAAATCCTTTCACATTCTCTGTAATCTTGATTACTTTGGTAAAATGCATTATCTTACCTTTATTTTAACATTTATAGCTCATTTCATGTCATTATCAGTGACTCTCTTTCTAGACCAAATAGTAAGAATGATAAAAATGAAACCTTGCCTTTCCCACTTACCAGATGGGAAAGCTTATACAAGATTTCTAACCCAAGGCTTTCTTGCATGCTATGAAAGCATTTTATCAATGGAACTAGCCCTCAGCTTGATCTTTAACTTCTACCTTAGATGCTAGAACATGGACAGCATTGGAGGTTTGATTTTCTCTTTCTTGTAAGAGAAGTCAAAGAATCTATTCCAGTTTTGATCAGTTCTTATAAGTAAATTTGCCCTTATAAAGGAGATGCTGTATGAGCTGTCAATGAAACAAAGCTGACACGGGTTTTACAACATAAAAGACAGAGTATAGTGAAATACGGAATTGTTTTTGAGCAATGACACTTGGCTTTCTTTTGTTGGATGAGTCTATTTACTGGTCATTAGCTGAAAGGTCAGCTGGACTGTCTGACCTTCAGCAGGTTGGCTCGGCACTAGTACGGTCATTTTCTTTCTTTGTGGACAATGTGAGCGCTGTTGACTCTGCCTGTCAATGAAGCATGGATGGGGGAGGGGCATGTAGGTACCTCCCTACTGAACTGTTGGACACAGATACAGTCTGTGGGGGAGGGGCAGACATTATGCTCAGTTGTATATCCACTGTGAGCCCAGAGGCTCCAGCTGAAGTTTCAAACCTACGGTAACACATGTGGCCTTGATTCAACTCAGTGGGTCATGAAAAACAAACAAACAAACAAAAGCAAGACAGCGCACACGAAGGCAAGAAAAGGATTTGTAGGTAGGAAGTGTTATACCCAGTTCGCAAGCCCCCAAAGATCTACAGGAATCGACTCCATCGCAAAACACATGAGGGTCTTTTTATTGTAAATTACAAGCTGCAGCTTGGGCCTACACAACCCCACCGCCGAAGCCGTGGGAGCTGAGCGCGCCTTCCCCAGGTTAGTTGGGTGATTTATAGATTCTGGTCCCTCCCAGCATACCCAAGGCAGGGGCAATTCCTGCCTGGCAAGCATCTATTGGTCAAGATGCTACATTTTGAATCGACTGGCTAGAGGAAGGTTCCCAGACCTTTGACCATGACCAGGTGTCCCTCCCTAGGGGGAGGGTACAGTTTCCTAGCAACCGTATCTCTAGTGGGTGGGGAAAGAATGCAGTGAGGTAGCTCTCCCCTCAGGGCATTACTAACTTTTTACCACACCTACTCTAGGTTTTAACGATAGCTGCTACTTTATCCTTTAGTCTCTCAGAAGAGGGTTTGGCAAGGGTGGAAGATAGGAGAGGGTAGGGGATGATAGTAACCAGAATTAATTTAATATGTGTATGAAATTGTCAGAGAACAAATTTAATTAGTATTTAAAGTCAAGTGCATTAAATATAAGCATCTTTTTTGTAACCTTTTAAAGTTTTAGTTACAGTTAAATATAAGTATCTTAACAACATCTTTAGAAGTTATAAAAATCATCATTTTGGTATGTCTTTGTAAATTATATCATGTTTATTTTACATAATTGTAATCCTAATGAATATACAACTTTATATCTTGATTTTTTTTTTTTTACCTTTTACTAATTATAGCCTGTGAAAGACTTCTCTACACATACTCTTTTGGCTTTATATCCTTACTTTTACTCTAGAGAGTGACTTCAAGGAGTTATCGACATTCCCTTTGCCTGCAGTGATCAATACTCAGCATTTGGAGAAGCAAAAGTTCACAAGAGGCAAGATAGATGCCGTCAGTTGCTGAGAGCTTGCTTGTGGGGGTGGAGACTGAATTGATTCAGAAGGGTCCAGAGAGCTAAGACCCAGACATCTAAGACAACATAGCGCCTCCACAGAAGTTCTACTTTAGGGCAGATTGAAAAAATATCCAGACTCATCCTAGTTTCCTTTCTGTTGTTGTCATAAAACACTCTTACCAAAAGCAACTTAGAGGAGAAAGTACTTACTAGCTTAGCATTGGAGAGTCTGCTTACAATTTACAGTTTATCATTGAAGGAAGGGCAGGACCTCAAGGTAAGACTTGGAGCAGAATGCATGCGGCAATGCTGCTTGATGGCTTGATCACACACTCATGCTTTGCTAACTTTCTTGCACATGCCAGAACCATCTGCCCAAAGAATTGAGCCACCCACAGTGAGTTGGATCTGTCTCTATTAACAATCAAGAAAAGCCTCACTGACTGGCCTACAGGTCTGTTTGCTCAATTTGATCTAGGCAGTCCTTCAACTGAGACTCCTTTCTCAGATGACTGTGGGCTGTGTCAAGGTGACAGAGCAAATTAGGATGAGACTATTTCAGGGGCAGTAAGTCCCCACCGCTGGGTGAAACGGAAAGGACCACTCTCCGGGGACATTTGTGTATATCTAAACAATGAATGTGAACAGTCCTGATTCCAGGTCTTCAGCCTGTTGGGATGATCTTGTTTTTTGTAAACTGTGGTTTTTCTCTAAGCTCAGTGCCTTAAAACCATACTCTTTCTATTATGTCTCTGTTATAAGGTGATGTGGAGTCTCTCATGTCAGACAGTTGGCTGGGTTAGGATAAATGAGAGTACTTCCTCATTCCTCCATCTGGCATTTGTACTGGCAGACCCCAAACATCTACAGGACTGGAGCATGTCCATTCTGAAGTATCTCTTGTCCATGTGCTCTTCCAGCATGGTGATTTTAACATAGCAGAGTTGTAAGATGGCAACACAGAGTTGGGCACATACATGTCCCTAGCTGGAGCACTAGGCAGAAGTTGTGTAGCCTTGTATGACCCACTCTTGAAAACCATGTAGTATTTTTTCAGTTGACCTTGTCATTAAGACTGCCCAAAGACCTATCCTGTTTGGTTAGGGAAGTGCACAGTATTTGGAAGCTACTGTGGAACCAGAGGTAGTCTATGCATACTTTAGGAAAATGTAATCTGATATTAGGCTTTCTAGAAGAAGAGTTTGCTTACACGTCTGCACAGTGCATCATATGCTCATATGGCCCCTCAAAGTGCCTCAGTTATTTTGATACATTAGTATCTCTAATGTAGAAATTTTAACAAAGTCTGAGATATCTGTAGAAGGTGAGATTAGTCTAGAATGGAGGGAAAAGAGAATGTGTAGAACTGAATCAAGTGTGAGTGATAATGGGGTAGAGCAGTAGGACAAGCTCCAGGTAAGTTTCTTAAGATCCCTGATTGTCATTAGCTTATAAACTGGGAAAGTATGGATTATATACATTGTCTTAGTTAGGGTTTCATTTCTGTGAAGAGACACCATGACCAAGACAACTCTTATAAAGGCAAACACTTAATTTGGGCTGGCTTACAATTTCAGAAGTTTAGTCCATGATTATCATCATGGCAAGAAAGCATGCCAGCATGCAGGCAGACATGGTGCTGGAGGAGTCAAGAGTTCTACTTCTTGATCAGAAGGCAGCCGGCAGGAGACTGGTTTCCACTGAGTGGAGCTTGACCACAGGGGGCTGAAAATCCTGCCTCCACAGTGACACACTCTTCCCAACAAGGCCACACCTACCCCAACAGGCCATAGTTCCTAATAATGTTACTCCCTATGGGCCAAGCATGCAAACACATGAGTCGATAGGAGCCATACCTATTCAAACTACCACATACATCTATCCCAGTAGAGCGTTGGACTCACATATAAACAGAGTGAGTGAAACTCATAAGCATTTACTGTAGAAAAGACAATTGAGGGGCTTAGAGAGGTGACTCAGCACTTAAGAAAGCACTCTGCTCATGCAGAGGACCTGCATTTGGTTCTCAGTGCCCGCAACGGTCAGGTCACAGCCACCAGTAACTCAAGCTCTAGGAATGCAG
>NW_026586816.1:6895353-6908809 GCF_907164565.1 Psammomys obesus
GTGCCCACAACGGTCAGGTCACAGCCACCAGTAACTCAAGCTCTAGGGGATCCTAGTCCCTCTTCGACCTTCATGGGTAACTTCACCCATATGTTCACAGACCTTCAGACTCACACACAAAATTAAAGATTAAAAGAATAATTTTTAAAAGGATGATGGAAGGGCTGAGGAGATGACCCAGTGGACAAGAGCACTAGAAGTGCAAGCACCGGACCCTGAATTCAAGTCCACCTATCAGAAGACAGGTGATTCTGTTCACACACCTCGGCACTGGGCACAGGTGGGACACAGACAGGAGAACTTCTGGGGCTTGATGGACATCAGCTTAGCTCCAAGATTAGTGAAAGACTCTCTCAAAGAGATAACGTGGGAAGTAATTGAGTAGATTACCCCGTGCTCTCTTCCCTCCCCATGTGTACATACCATATGTCCATACACCACACACGTACACACACATACCCCCACATACACACACACACCACATACACATGCAAACACACAAATATGTGTGTATGACAAATGAAGAGCAACAGTCCAAGGCAGTTTCTCAAACTACTCAAAGACAAAGTTATTTCAATTTTCCCCATCTTCTTGCTCTTCTGTTTTCTTTCACTAGATCATAATACAAAGTGGCTGTGATGACTCCTGGAATTTCAGCCATATTCCAGGCCACTGGAAGAAATCACGCTAAGCTTCCACCTCTATCTTCTTTCTCTCCCACAACTATGTTGCTCAGGTTCAGCAGATTTCAAACAGTGCTGGGAAATGTAGCTTCTAATACCTTTGTCCACTGTTCTGCTTTTCTAAAAGTCAAGATCATATTTATAGTCAACTTCTGTGTCAAATTTCTACTGAAAAGATTTGTTTTAAAGATAGCCTGAAGTGGATGTTTCTAGTTTCTCTTGAAACTCAGGCATGTCATGTGAACATGTTTGTTGTTGTTGTTTTGGTTCCAAGTGTGGGATATGGGAATGTTCCCCCTCTGAAAACCACCACAGTGAAGAGGGTGTGACATTTGTGAGCTGGAAACTACCTCGTGTGAGGGGCATGGATTTTGCTAGCTGGAAAACAGCCTGGTGTGGACTCTAGAAGGGATAAACAGAAGTCCACAGACAGTGAGACAATGCTTTTTGCATCTCTACAGTTTGAAATGGTTCAAATAGCTTTGCTAGTTTTCAAAGAGAGAAACACTCCAGAAAACATTCCATGCTATTTTGCTGATTCAGTAGATTGGTGTCATTTGGGCAGAGTCTGGCCATTTTTACTGACTCATACCACCTCTGTTGCTGTTGCTTACTGTTTGCTGCTGCTGCTATAGTTGGCAGCTTTGCTGTTTGACTGAACTGCAGGATATACCATCTGCTATTGGTATATCCCCAAAGAACCTAATGACCCTAATCAGCATGAAGTAGTTAAAAAAGGTCTACAGCCCCCTTCTCTACTAGTCTCTTGCCTAAGGTTGAGGCTTGGGAAGGGAGGTAGAGGCCTTTAAGAACATTAAATAAAGTAGGTGTTTGAAAAAAATCTAAGACTACAATAGCCACTGAGCTGGCTAATTTCCTCTGACTTGACTTGATTTAGAATCCCTTCAGAGACATACCACTGGGCATGTCCATGAGAGTACTTTCACTAAGGGGGTAAGATTTCCTCACAGTGGGCAACACCTTCCAACAGGCAGCTTGAATACATGGAGGGGCAAAGGAAAAGCAGTTTGCATCTGCCTGTTTTAGCGTCCTCTTGCTGAGCCAGTGCGTCCATGGCTGCTCCTGCCACCACTACCCTCCACCCCCAGGGTCTTCAGCTTTCCAACATGGAGTCAACTACTTCCTAGCAACTCTAGGACACTCCAACCCTCAGTGCAGATCGGGGAGGCTGAGGCATCCAGCCTCATGGACCGAGCAGGTTCAGGTTCTCATCCTAGCCAGTGTTCAGGTGGCCACTGCTGGCCACTACTCAGTCCTGATCACATCAACTAATCTAATAAATCTCCAAATGCTAAATGGGGCATAATGTCCTTTCTAGTGATACATGACTGTGTATTAGTTCTTCTTTCCACTTCTCTATAAGAAATGAGAGATTTATTTCAATGATTTGCAATCTGAAGTAGAGAAATTTTAAGTAATTCACTTTCCACTCTAAATAGCAGACAACATTCAAACCAGTCAACAAGAACACATTTCATTCTTTTGATTGAAAGCACCAGAGGCACAGTGATTCCAAGAGATAAAAGGGTGTTTTGAAAATTAAATAAATGACACCCACTCTCCCTATCAGTGAGCGAGATGGTCTTTGTACCTTGTGTTTGTGATCTTGAGTGACACAGCTGGCAATTGAGGTCATTGTCAATATTAAGGCATGCTTAGCATTGCATTTTATAAGTGTGGATGACATGAAATACTATAGAATTCTCCACCTGCAATTGTTTTGCTCTCACATGCCCAGCTGAAAGGCTGTTTCCTTCCTAAAATTTTTCCAAGTACTGGTGCCCTGCCCCCTCCCATTTCTGTACCCAGGCACTGAGTCTGTTTACATTCAACAATTAGAATCAGCATTCACCAAACACTGAGCCATTGTTGCAAATGCCTCAGTACATATGACCTGCTCATGTCACATGTAGAATTCTTGCCTTTCCAAACTGAGAACGAGCTCCTTGAGGTTAAATCCTTACTTCATATTTACTTCCTGTCATTGGGGTTTAGACATTCAATATGTCTAAGGCGATAAAGTCCTGATGAAGCACTGTGGCAACAAGATCAGACACAAGAGGAACATGTACTCAACTTCTCATTATATCTTAGAAAAAATTTACTCAAAAGCAAGTTATAGTATGCCTGCAAGAATAGCTAAAATGATAGAGACAATTATGTGAATTTGTACAAGCATATTTAAACTTATTGAAAAAACCCATAGTTAGGATATCTCATGACCTAAATTTTCTTAGATATTTAAATTTTTTCATACATGAGCATTGTATTTACAGCATTTCCTCTTCACCCTCTGTGCCTCTACAACTCTTCTCATGTTCCCCCCACTCCCTCACTAATTTATGGTATCTTTATTATTGTTACATAACTGTTCAAACAACATTAAATTGACCCAATAGAGAGAGGGTGTGACCTGAATTTTATACTTAACAAAAAATGCGTGTTAATATTCTTTAAAAAATAATAAAAATATTCCCTAGAATACCCAAGACACCATGTATCATCACCTCAAGTTGAGAACCTACATCTATCTATAATACAATGCATGAAGCTTAGTGTGTTTACACAAGTGTTGTGTGATGACGGCAACAGAAATACACATAAAAGACTAATGTGTCTCCCAGTGTCACACAGTGCTGAGTGACAGCGGTACAGCATCCAATAGCTCTTACTGTATGGATTCACTTGGTGAAATTGGCCTGTTCTCTTAATAGTCAAGACAGTGGTTACTCCTCTTTTCCATGCCAGCCATTCTTGTAAGTGTGCTGTAAGGATACACAAGGAGAGATTTGGGAGGCTAATGGAATGTTCTACTTTTCAAGCTGAGGTCAAGGTACAGACTTCGTAAGTTGCAAACTAAGCTATCTGCTTATGATCTGTGTGCTTTTGTCTAAGTATGCTGTACTTTAGTGAAAATCTAACTTGAACACAAATGCATAAATGCCAAGTTCACAGTCCTGTGTACAATTGTGCACAGTAAAATAGCAAGTTTAGATTTCTAGGAATATCTCTAAAATCACTTACATGTCTAATAGCCTAGGGATGTTAGACCATTAAGAAAAATTCCTCTTGCCAGAGAGGGTTTTGAGCAATGCAGGAGTTGAAATCACCCGAGTGCCCTTTGTGTCATTCTGGAGCAGTCATGTGACAGAGCACAGAAGTCTTTGTTGAGGAGAGGGAGGTAAAAAAGCTGGGCTACACTTGCACTTTCTAGACTTCTTTCTCATTTTTTATTCCACCATTCCCCTCTTTTCTCCCCTTGTCACTGGCTTTCCAGGCAGACACTCTTTACTTGCAGGGCTGAGCGTTGGCTGGGAAAGGTGTCCATGATTTTTTTTCTTTCACTGACATCTGCCTTAACTCTCCTGTGGCTCTTCCTGTGTGGTTTGTTCCTCTCTTCCCTTGTAACTGAACCTGCTCTGTTTTGCTGTTTCTGGTGGTGCCTGATGCTTTAAAATCAAATACTTAAACCAGTTTCACCTGATGCTCTTCTTAATGGCATAGGTGTCTTTTTTTTTTTTTTTGGTCAGGGAATGACATAATCAAGGGAAGAAAAGAGCAAGAAGAATCCCAGCTGGCTGGAAGTAGAAGTGGACATGCTCACTTTTGCTGTGAGCCAGTTTGTGTTTAAAGGTTACAGGAAGCATGGTAGGTACCAGAGAAACTCTACAGGCTTCTGGTCTCCATGGACTGCAGGACGTGGGCAAATGTATATAGAATCGACAGCTGGAAAGCTCAATAATCCTGCAGCAAGAAAATGGAAATGACATCCGGGACACCAAGGGGCCGTGGGGCCCTCTGAGAGAGTGCCAGTTTCATAAACAATGCCCTGAAGAAGGTAGACAGGTTAAAATTGGAAACACTTTCAGCACTGCCTAAATCTGAGCTGGTTTGAGAGATTAATGGAGCGCGCAGCAGGCTGGCTCCACAGTCCTGAAATATAGAGAGCACAGAAGTTGGCTCTCTGCCCTGGATTTGGGGCCGTAAGCTCCAGGAATGCTTGAAAGACATGAAACACAATTTCTAAAGGATGGGAAATAACTAGTGGTGATCACAGGAAGCTGAGGAAACTCTTGAACAGAGGAAAGTAAAATCAGATCCATAGTGGGGCTAATTGTTAAACAAAATTTGCAAATGTTCTCCTGCCCATTGCACTTAAAGCTGTAAGAACCTGGCTTTGTTCCTTCCCACCCCTCAGATAACTGTCTTGGCCAGAGTTCTGCCTACTTTGAATCTACTGCACCAGAGGGGGCTCCAGAAAGTAAAGAAAATCAGTTGAGGCCTTTCCTCTTCCACCCACACCCATTATAAAATGCTGAAGCGACCCAGCCATGCTATAGGCTGAGTCACATGAGGTGGACCCCATTCCTTATAACTTACATGGTTTTTCTGATATGGAAATCATTTAAGTATACTAGCAAAAGAAAAACATCAGATTTTACTGGACCTGTATAAAATAAAATACTAATGGTTTCTGAGAACATATCTCACTGTCTAAAGATCATTGCTACAAAACTTGAAACTGGGCAAATCATCATGAAGATTTGTAGTAGAATCCATGAAGATAAACACTTGGCTGGTCTGTACTATGTGTCACATGCTCTGGCTTTTGCAGGCTTCTCACTGCAGCTCTGTGATAACTGCTTATTTTAGGAAATAAGGGAGCTGTCACAGAGAAGAGGTACTCGTTCACTCCATTGATCCTTGGAACTCCTGCGTCAGGAACAAGAGGAGTTGCATTCTGGGAGTATGCTGAACAGCAGGTTGGGTCAAGAGCTGACATGTGTGGTTTCCTAGGGACACCACAGCAAAACATCACAGAATAGATGGATGACATGAGTCATAGAAATATGTTTGCTTATGGTTCTGGAGTTTGGAGGCTCAGAAGCTCAGTATTGGCAGGTTGTCTTGCTGAGGCTTCCGTTGGCTTGCAGGTGGCTATTTTCTCAACGTGTACCCACAGGTTTTTTCCTCTGTGTACCTGCATCCCTGGTCTCCTTCCTCGCGTGTCCTGATTGCCTTTCCTTATAAGACACTCCTTAACTTGGATAAGAGCCTAACAGGCTCATGTAATTTCATTGCCTGTTTAAATGTCCTGTCTCCAATGACAGTCACGCTGGAGGGCCAGTGCTCCTGCAAATGAATTTGGGGAGAACACAATTCAACTCTTAGCAGCCGGGAAGACAATTTGATTCCTCCATCAATACCGTGAGACTTGAACTTCACCCCTCTAAGCTGGTGCTAAAAGCTTTCTTTTCCCAAGCAACATCCGTATTCATAGAAAGGGAAGCTTTTAAGAATGCGCCCTGAGTCCCTGTGAAGAGCCCCGGAGGAGCGACACGGAGGCAGGCTGCTCATGTCTCTTTCCAGTAGCCCATCAGGCCCGCGATACGATGAGTGCCTGCGTGGACCAGCACCGCGGTGTCTGCTCAGCGTACATACACACATGCACACATAGACTTTTCCTTTCTGCCTTCTGAATGGCTCCAAAGAAAATAAACTGGATTTCAGCAACCCTGCCCCACGGGCTGAATTCCTGCCTCCAGAGGTTCCTTCTGCACTAGTCACGTTCATCCTGCTCCGAGGCACTTCAAACGTGGCTGATTTATTCTTCCATGAATTTGAATGAGGATAATGCCGGGGAGCCGTGTTGTTCCTGCTCTTCCGATGGGATTTCACGCTCTAGCTGCTGCCTTTCTAAGAGCACCTCTTCCTTCCAGCTTTCCGAATTTATTCTGAGGGCATTTTCTCTTAGTCTTCTTAATCTTGGAATAAAGGGCTTTAGGACCCAGTAGTATATTATATTCACCAAAACATTCATTTAGTTCAGTCCCTCAAGACAGTTTAGGGAAAACATTTTAAAATGCTTGAAAAGCATGCCTATGAATGGGGTTGTGCAACCGCAATGCATTGCCTGGATAATGCTTTGAAACTGTGTTGCCTGCTTTGAATTTCCTGACTCTGCTAGAAAGCACATTGATCCTGCTAGAATGGTTTGGAAACAAGCTGTCCTTAGAAGATAAAGATCATTATATGAATGTATATGACATATATGTAAACACATGTTCACAGAAATAGATATAGATGATACAGATGTAGGTATAGATGATAAAGATAAGAGATATAGATGGTATAGATAGATAGACATCCATGCTCGTCCCTTCTTTTAAAACCATTCCAACGTGTTAAAGATTTGGAAATATGAGTATTGTAAGGCCATGTGTCTTGAACATCAGCAGATAACTCAATGTATAGTCAAACTTCCTCCTGTTCTGAGTTAAAAGGGCTGACTTTGATCATCGAAAGGCAGTATCTTTATCTGTCCTCCTTTGTATACAAAAGCTAAAAGGTGACCTCGTAGAAGCAGAATAGTGATTATAAGCCTGGGGAGGGGAAGGGGTGGCAGTGGCAGAAATAGAACAAAGATGGTTAATGGCTTCCATGGTGCAGCTGGATAGGAGAGATGACTTCAAAAGTTCCATAGCACAGTAGGGGAGCTATGCTTAGCAACAATTAATCATATTTCAAAACAGCTAAGATTTTGGAGGTGATGCAAGTGCCGATTATCCAGAGCTGATCATTACACATTGGATACATGCAGTAAAATGTCACACTGAGCCCCATAAATAGGTGCATTTACTCAGTGCCAGTTAAAACTGGAAAAGCATGAAAAGGCTGACTGTGATGAAGAGCAAAGAGCAACTGACTGGTGGTTTGTGAGAAGCCTCTCTGTGCATGGAGGCAAAAGCCTCACAGCCTTCCGCATTCTGGCTTCAGTTCCAACATGAATTCCGCCTGCAACTTAAGAGATCATTTCACACCCGATTGCTTCATGTTCCTCCTCATTAAGACCACAGTAACTTCAGCCGATCCTTCTGTCATAGCAGTATTACAGGAAACAATTAAGGGTTAATTAATTAATTGAAGAACAACCACATGAGAGAAATAATGAGGATTTCTGCATTTTTCATGGCTTTGGGTAAGGCCACTTCTAAATCAATTTTAATCAGAATTTTAGGACTTCAATTTTTCATATCTAGACAGCCTTTGAGATTTAAAATGAACATGAATCTCTTGAATTTATTTTTTCCTAAGTCAGATATTTTTGCCCTGCAAGACTGATTTCTAATATCCATTCTCCCAAGGTAATCAATAAAATATCTTGCATTAAATTTAGTACTTTTACTATGGATCATTGAAAAGTGATGAGAACTTTCTATTGGCTGTTTAAATATTATGTTGTTATGGTCAGTGTTTATTTACATTAAGTGGAAAACCCCCACAGGCTAGTATGGATTTGTTTTTCCTGTCTATCATTTTCAAAAAAGGATCTAAGCCAAAACCTAGGACAAAACAATGACATACACTGAATGCAAAGTCAATGAGCTTTTTAAAAGAAGATATCTGATTGCCTGCTGACTCTCCAAATGCTCATTTGCTGGGGTGAGCTGTTTTCCTCTCTGTCTTCCCACTGGGTGTGGTTTGGATGGCCCAGGTCAGTGGTGGCCAGGCCACCCAATGCATAGGTGGTGGCCAGGATTCTCTCCTCCCTGCCTTCTATTTCAGTCTCAGTGGGAGCACAGTTTGTATCTCCTGAACATGAGCTTCCAGCACCAGAGAGTGCCTTGCTCTCCTCCCACCAACACAAGCTAAACAACTTTCTTGTAGGAAATAGAAAATCCTTAACTCTGTCTTAGCCAGTAGTAGGGTGAAACCTCTTTGCTAGTTTCCCCAAATACATGCTGCTGCAGTCCTCAAGGAAACATACTTCCCATCAAATCAGTATGGAAAGCAAACTCGGGCCTAGTCAACTCAGCCTCCTAATGCTTGTCAATCACTGATGTGTTATCCTGGGTCAGTGAGGTGAGAGTTAAGGGAGGGAGTATTAGGCAAAGCAACAAGGTAATTAGTGCTCAAGTCCATTGCTTTTACCTCTTCATGGTAAATCTACCAATGAGGACACAAGTAGAAGATCTGAAAGATGAAAGTTCTTCTGCAGTTACACATCCAGAACTGGAACTACATTGAGATAATACTTATGTAAAAGAACTATTTTACTTTTGATGGATCCAAAGACTGTTTTGGGTAAATTCTTCCAGATAAAGCTGTTTGCTATTAAATATCTTATATAAAACCTTTCCCCAATTACAGAATGATAGAGAATACTTACAGATAATCAAATCTTCCATTTAATTAAAAATTCTATCAATATTTAAGTTATTATGATAATGAAGGATGCCGTGGCATTTTCTGCATATGTGTCTTCATACTTTGTTCTAACTCATTCTCTTCCCCCAATGGCCCTTCAAGTTAATTATAGAGCAAATCACTTTGCTGTAAAGTGGTAAGCTATCCATCCAAGTTTAAGTAATTTTAGAATGAGAAAATGTTATATAATCTCTATAATTTACCCATTTGTTTAATGCTTTCTAGTCTGTGATTTTTTTATTGTGTATGTATAGGCTACATTCACAGAATTGACTAAAATACAACTTGACTGAAGTCTTTCCTTCCCTGACTTCTTGAATATGTTTTGTATTTTATGACTGGCTCTGACTCAGGAAACAATAGCTACAGTCACTGTGGAGGCTCATGGTTGTGGTCATGCTGTGAGTTTTCACTTATCATCATCATCAGAACCCAGTTTAAAAACAAGGCTCCCAGGGACATGCAGTGTTTGATGAGAGACATCACCCAAGTAACCCAGCCATTCCTCTCTCTTCAGCCTATAGCGCAGGCTGCCCTCAATTTATCACCAAGCTACAGGTGTAGAGCAGAGCTCACTGAATGTATCCACATCCAGGCTACACAGAAGAAATCTCTACTCCCTCCCCCAGCCACCTCCAGAGCTAAGTAAATGCTCATCTCCAAAGTCATTGGCAGTTACAGAAAAGCAAAAGCTGCATGAACCAGTGAGTATGAGAACCAGTGAGCAAGGAAGAACTGAGTTCAAGAAGACAGAACACTGCTTAGGAGTAAATGGTCAATGTGTTTTAAAGATAAATAATTTTATTCCTATTAACTGCAGATGGAAATAGCACATAGCTTATTCAAGGAAGCCACTCAAACACCTGCCAGTGGCACGCTCTACATCTTCTGCACATTTAGAACGTGCATCTTCTGTGAACTTCTGTACAGTTAAAATGGCCATTCTGATGCCACGGAGCCTCGTTTTTCACGTTCACTGTCAGTTAGGACCTCCTAAAGGTTTATTTATTTTTATTTTATGTGTATGGGTGTTTTGTCTCTCTCTGTGTGTGTGCGCACACACCATGTTCACGAAGGACCTGCCTGGCCCACAAGAAGGTCTTGGATCCCATGGGAACAGACTTAGAGATGGTCAGGCACTAGCATGTGGGTGCTTGGAAAAGAACCCAGGTTTCCTGGATGAGTAGCCAGTGCAGTTAACCAACGAACTGTCTCTTTAGCCCCTCGTTACATTTACACAGACACATGCACACACGGACATGTGGGCGCACACATGGTCACTCACACATATACACATACATGCACACACGTGGGTATGCATACATACACACAAATAGGCACAATAATGCGCCTATATATATATATAGAGAGAGAGAGAGAGAAAGAGAGAGAGAGAGAGATTTCGGAGTTGAAATTGGAAAAACTCTATCCTTTTTTTCCCCTTTTCATAGTGGCTTTTATTGAAACATAAATTCTCTATACAGCACAGAACAGAGCCTCAGTGCTGAGTTTGCTATTTTTGTGAAAGGAAAGGCAGAGTTACAGTTTCTGTTTCTTACTTTTCTGGGAGAATCTTCCCCGTGGGGTAGATACGAGTTCTCATTGTACTTATTTCCTAATTTTGTTGGCCACATGCAGTTGCGCACAGGCACACACAACGTGGCCTCTGAGTGCAGGATCTAACTGCATCCCCTCTCACAGGGGCGTCTGAGCAGAAGGCTGCTGCTCTTTCCTGTGGGGCTTGGCAAGATAACCTTGGCATCCTTCAAAGACTTCTTATAACAAGACAGTATCTATAATGCAACAAGCTTTCAAGGAGGAAACACAACCCCAGCAGAATGTAAAGATAACTTTTTATAAATACATTCAATGCTGTTCCCTGCACTTTGAGGGAAACAAAACTTCAAACCATTTTCAAGTGTGTTCACAAAGTGATCGTCTCCTGCCCACCGCACCCCAAGCTTTTCCTTCCCATTTCAAAATATTAGAAATTGTGAAACACACACACCCTGCATATATGAAACATGCATATGCCAGGAAAGGGTGTTCTGGTTAGGGATGGACTAAGCATGTGATTACAGTCTAACCGGATGTCTACATGTAAAAAGGCAAAATAGATCCATACTTATCACTGTGCACAAAACTGAAGTCCATGTGGATCAAAGACCTAAACATAAAACCAGACACATTAAATCGGTTAGAAGAAAAAATGGGGAAGAGCCTTGAACTCATTGGCACAGGAGACAACTTCCTGAACAGAACACCAACAGCACAGGCTCTAGGAGCAACAATCAATAAATGGGACCTCATGAAACTGAAAAGCTTCTGTAAAGCAAAGGACACTGTCATCAAAACAAAATGACAGCCTACAGATTGGGAAAGGATCTTCACCAACCTTTTATCTGACAGAGGACTCGTATCCAGTATATACAAAGAACTAAAGAAGCTGAAAAGCAGCAAACCAAGTAATCCAATTAAAAAATGGGGAACAGAGCTAAACAGAGATTTCTCTGTAGAGGAATATCAAATGGCAGAGAAACACTTAAAGAAATGTTCAATGTCCTTAGTCATCAGGGAAATGCAAATCAAAACGACCCTGAGATTTCACCTTACACCCATCAGAATGGCCAAGATGAAAAACTCAAGTGACAACACATGCTAGAGAGGATGTGGAGAAAGGGGAACCCTCCTCCACTGCTGGTGGGAATGAAAACTTGTACAACGACTCTGGAAAGCAATCTGGCGCTTTCTCAGACAATTAGGAATAGCGCTTCCTCAAGATCCAGCTATACAACTCCTAGGCATATATCCAAAAGACACTCAAGTATACAACAAGGACATCTGCTAAACCATGTTTGTAGCAGCTTTATTCATAATAGCCAGAACCTGGAAACAACCCAGATGTCCATCAATGGAGGAATGGATGCAGAAATTCTGGTACTTTTACATAATGGAATACCTTCTCAGCAATTAAAAACAAGGAAATCATGAAATTTGCAGGTAAATGGTGGGAACTGGAGAAGATCATCCTGAGTGAGGTATTCCAGAAGCAGAAAGACACACAGGGTATATACTCACTCATAAGTGGATACTAGACATATAATATAGGATAAACCTACTAAAATCTGTACACCTAAGGAAGCTAATCGGGAAGGAGGACTCTGGCTAAGATGCTTAATCCTCATTCATAAAGGCAAAGAGGATGGACATCAGAAGAGGGAGAAAACAAGGAACAGGACAGGATCCTACCTGTCCTGAAAGGCTCTACCTTGCAGGGCATCGAGGCAGATGTTGAGACTCATAGCCAAACTTTGGACAGAGTACAGGGAATCTTATGAAAGAAGTGGGAAATAGTAAGACCTGGAGGAGACAGGAGCTCCACAAGGACAACAACAGATCTTAAAAGTCTGGGCACGGGGGTCTTTCCCAAAACTGATACTCTAGCAAGGACCACTCATGGAGATGGCCTGAAACCCCTGCACAGAGGTAGCCCATGGCAGTTCAGTATCCAAGTGGCCTCCATAGTAATGGGGGCAGGGACTGTCTCTGACATGAACTGATTGGCCTGCTCTTTGATCACCTCACCCTGATGGGGGAGCAGCCTTACCAGGCCACAGAAGATGACAATGCAGCCACTCCTGATGAGACCTGATAGATAGGCTAGGGTCAGAGAGAAGAGGAAAAGGACCACACTTTTCAGTGGACTGACACTGGTGGGGAAGAGGGAGGGTGAGATTGGGAGGGGAGGATGGAGGGAGGGAGGTACAGGGGGGATACAAAGTGAATAAACTATAATTAACAAAAATAAAAATAATTATTAAAAAAAGATTATTACAGAGCCAAAAGTGTGCCATAATCTGTGGTCTGTACCTGCTGTAATATCTGAGCACAGCTTGTTACTTTTGTGTTTGTGGTGATGTTGATGTAAAACTTACTGCGCGTGGCCAATTATGAAAAAGTACAGTATGTGCCATTCATTTGGTATACACTGTTTGAGAATGACTGTAAATGAATGTTATTACTTTTGTAATTTTACTGCATCACGCTTATCATCACTTTTGCACTGACTCATTCCACCTACTGAAAACCTTTACAAGAAAATGCCTTGTTGTACATATCACAGCCTCGCCCGCCTCTTGTTTAATGGGCCTCTTGATTGCATCATTGTTCCTGTTCTTAGACTGACCTTGAGCTGTTGTGTTCATCCTGGCCCAGGAGCCATGGGTGGTACCATGTACCTACCTACCTCAGTTCTGAGTATGTAATAGGTTTATCCCAGTATACTCTGTGATTTCATAGTGTGTGTGTGTGTGTGTGTGTGTGTGTGTGTGTGTGTGTGTGTGTGTGAATACAATATGGGTTTATGGGATTGGCTTACACGATAAGAGCTAAGTAGTGCGGCAATTGTTGCTGGACTCCTAATTGCACACTAGAAAGAGTAAGAACGTTGGCACACCGAAGAAGCGGGGTTCCAATGTCAGCAAAAGATGGCAGCATAGCAGCAGCAGCAGCAGCAGCAGCAGCAGCAGCAGCAGCAGCAGCAG
>NW_026586816.1:6908819-6927519 GCF_907164565.1 Psammomys obesus
AGCAGCAGCAGCAGCAGCAGCAGCAGCAGCAGCAGCAGCAGCAGCAGCAGCAACTACAACAGTGTAGATTCACTCTTGCTGAGCCAGCAAGCAGCACTGCTTTGTCTAGGAACTGCTTTATGTCACTGCCGTCTCTGGAAGGCTGCCCGCGTAGGGGAGAGCCTTCTGCCCTCACTCAAGCCTTCTTTGAAAGGCTCTCACAGACCCACCCAGAGGTTTGTCTCTTAATTGTTTCCAGATTCAATCAAGGCGGTAATTGAGTTTAACCTCCATACCCATGGAGACATGCTATAAAATGTAAGGTGGCATGACAGGTGCTTTTAGCCCCAAGGGGGCAAAAGTAGGATTGGGGACAGCCTGGCCATGGCACTGTCTGGACCACAGATCGGGACACTGCCAAGAACTGCTCTTTATACCTTTCTACCTCTTTGGAGGGCTAAGCTGTCCTAGTCCAATCAGCAGAACTAAACCTGGTATCTGAGTAGGAGAGGCAGGGCAATATTCTAGAGGAGATGAAGAAAAAGAGTAGTGGAAATTTTTCTTCCGCCAAAAAATCATGTGTCCTACTATCCCAGAGGATGTCATCAGCTTTGTTACAGTAATAGGTTCCTGAGATAATCAAATTCCAGGAAAAATGTTTCTTTTGGTCAATCATTTTTGCAGTTTTCAGTTCTGAGCCCTAATGTTTTAGGGTATGAAATGGCAGGGACATATGGAAACTGGTCACCTCATCATAACCACGGAGCAAAAAGACAATGAAGGTGGGTCCGGAACCCCAAAATTCCCCTTTAGGAGACAACCTAGAAGACATAAAAGACACAAACTAGGCTTGACTCCTTAAAGGCTCCACCAGTCCAAAAGTCCACATGTGATCCAGCATTTGACACAACAATGTTGAGAAAACATCTAAGATCCAAACTACTTACTAGATAAAATTCTGCACATTGGAGACAGTTCTCATTTAGTCCCCTTTGGTCTGATGCTCCTCAGCCTCTCTTTGTTTTCCATGAATTAGACATTTTGGAAAGTCTAGGCTAGTAATTCTGTAAGTACAATTTATCTGTTGTTCTTCCCAAGATGGTAAGGTTTAATAGCTACAGCCAATACACCAAAGAAGTGAGACTTTCGCAGAGAAATGGCCTCACATAAGCTAGGAAACCTGTCAAGTCAGCTGCTTCTGGAGGTCAAGCTGTAAAATGCTGAGTCACCTTACTTTAGTCTGGGAGCTGGCCCTCTGTGGACTGTGTGTTCAGTTGCTTGAGTACCAGTGTAGAACGCAAGCCCCCGAGCCAGGTGATGTCACAGCCACCTCACTGTTTCTTTTCTCACCATAGCCTCATGACACAACAGCATTATTTTTTTTTTCTGGAGAAAGATTTTCCATTATGTTAAGCAATAAAAATAAAAAAAAAACCCATAATTTTGAAATATAATCAGTTCTTTTTGGAAATACACTCTTTGAAGAATTCTGAAATTAGATAGTCAAATGAACTGTCCATTCCCCACCACTTAAATAAACACTGTGAGGCAAACTTGTTGACACTCATCTGATCTGTACAGCCTGTCTCCACAATGCTGTCTTCTGTTCATGGAGCAGATTCCTTCCCTCAGCTCAGGGCCTTTGCACCTGCCAGTGTCTCTAAACTTTCCTACTTTCTGCCTCGATCCATGGTTACTTCCTGTCACTGGGTCTTAACTGCAATGTCACTTCCTTCAAGATGCTTTCTAAGAGCACACCCCTAAAGTAATCTCCACCCAATTCAGTCACAACGTTTCTTATTTTCTTCCTGTTGGAGTTTCCTTCTTTGGGTGTTTGTGATTCCTTCAGGTGCTTTCTCTGCACAACATCAAAAGGAGCAAGAACCCCATTTGCCTTTTTATATGTAAAACCCTTAGAGCCTAGAAGGATTTCTGGCCTTAAGTGAATGTTCTAAAATTATGTGCTGGCATGGACAAAATGACTGATATCAGGTAACATCTAACTAATACTCCCCTGAAGTCTGTTTATCTGCTGTTGGAACAAATGCCAGCCCTCCTTGTCATCCAGATTTATCTCCAAATGTTTTAGATAATTTCTGGTGAAATTCTATCAACCAAGGAAAAATAATAGAAGCAGAGGTAGAAATAAAAAGAATAAATACATAAACCAAGAAGAATTCACACACACCCCAAAAAAATTATGATTTGAGAATTTTGTTAACCTACTGGACCTTAGGGAAGAAGTAAATAAATTGAAAATGTTGAAGTTTAAGAAGTATATAATCTGTACACCTAAACAAACTAATCAAGAAAGAGGACTCTGGGTAAGATCCTCATTCAGAAAGGTAAAGAGGATGGACATCAGAAGCGGGAGAAAACAGGGAACAGAACAGGAGCCTACCACAGAGAGCCTGCCCTGCAGGGTACTAAAGCAGATGCTGAGACTCATAGCCAAACTTTGGGCAGAGTTCAGGGAATCTTATGAAAGAAGTGGGAAATAGTAAGACCTGGAAAGGACAGGAGCTCCACAAGGACAACAACAGAACCAAAATATCTGGGCACAGGGGTCTTTTCTGAGACTGATACTCCAACCAAGGACCATTCATGGAGATAACCTAGAACCCCTGCACAGTTGTAGCCCATGGCAGTACAGTGTTCAAGTGGGTTCCATAGTAATGGGAACTAGGACTGTCTCTGACATGAACTGATCGGCCTGCTTTTTGATCACCTCCCCCTCAGAGGGGTGCAGCTTTACCAGACCACAGAAGAAGACAATGCAGCCACTCCTGATGAGACCTGATAGACTAGGATCAGAAGGAAGGGGAGAAGGACCTCCCCTATCAGTGGACTTGGGGAGGGGCATGAGTGGGGAAGAGGGAGGGATGGTAGGATTGGGAGGGGAGAAGAGAGGGAGATACAGGGGGGATACAAAGTGAATAAACTGTAATTAATGATAATAATAATGAAGGAAAAAGAAAAAAGTATATAATCTTTGGGGATTGAAATCCCACTCCACAAGACAGTACCATAAAGTGGACCAAAAACCCCTGGGTGACAACCTTGGAGGCCCCATAAGGGAACCTGTGGCTAGGACTCTGCTCAGGGCACATATTGTGGAACACCCCATGCATTGTTCTCTTTGTGGCTTAAAAATTAGTGCATTCCTCAGCCCTTATCAGGGAAACTTCCTTTTGCTGTGGATGGCGATAAATACAGAGACCAACAACTAGTCAGAGTGTAGAGAGTAAAAGGCTGAGGCGTGTCATTCCTGAATGGGACGTCCGTATTATATCATCTCCCCATGTCTCAGGGATCTCAGGGAAGACGCTAAGATCAAGAAGGAGCGAGTGTTTGCCTATGAGAAAACATATTTACCAGACATGACAAGGTTGTTGTGCACATGAACTCATGGCAGCCTTAACTATTACACAAGACCAAGCATAAAGTCTCGCCCTAGCTCAGGGTCTATTAGTAACTGATGTCTGCTGGGAAGGGAAAGCCAGCTGTCCCAGGGGTTTACCACCACACCCACCCTGCCCACCCGCACTCCAGTAGATCCTACAAAAAGTACTGGCAGCACTAAGCAAATTCAGGGGGGCCTTTAAAAGGAGAGCACAAGGTTGAAAGGGAAAAGTAGTGGTAGAGATAGGGGAGGAACTGAAGTGGGTGAAAAGGAGGTACATTTGATTATGCGCTTCTATCGTCTGTCTCCTCTTAGACTCAAACACCATCTTCCTTCTTCTATCTGAAAATGTGGACACTCTCCGATCTGGGCATATAGGTGGCCTTCTTCTGCATATGACTCATCTCTCCGAGTTCTCACATACTTCTATAGTCTTGCCCACCACTTCTGTTGGCCTTGAGAAACCCCAATGTCATCATCTGCATAATGAAGGTGGCAATTGGTACCTACTCACTGCTCTTGTCAGTACAAGAAATTCTGTCTCAAAACTGTAGATTAAAATGAAGCCGAAATAAATTAAGGCCTTAAGGAATGTTAAATAGTTTTTTTAAGCACTTGGAGTTGCACAGCTCGGTGATAAAATTCTAAAGTGTTTATTATGAAAATCAGATTAGACATTTTTTACACTTACATTTTCTCAAACAGTTACAGGATGAAAGCACCCAGGTGTCCATGGACAGATAAATGGGCAGGCAAAGTGTGAAACTATCTTTTCAATGGACTATTATTCAGCCTTATTAAGGAAATTCTGGCATATGTTACAACGTGGATGAACCTCAAAGTCATTACTTTAAGTGAATAAGATGGCACAAAGGGAGAAATGGTGAATAATCCCCTTTATAGTCACTACTGAGAGACAGAAAGAGGGATGGCTGCTGTCAGCAGCTGGTGGCAGGACCTCGAGCTTAGAACAGTGCACTTCTGGAGATAGACGGGCCTGTGGGTGTACCTGTGGCTTAATCCGCTAAACTTTACAATTGGCAGTCAGTATTATACACATTTTATGACATTAAAACCCCAAATAAGTCAGCATGATGGCATGTCCCAGCTATTATGGAGTCTAAAGCAAGCAGACTGTGTGACCAAGGCATTTGAAGAGAGTCTGAGTAGTGTAGCAAGAAGCACCCCATTTCCCCCACAGTCCAAATAATGGCTTTGTCTGGGAAAGCAGGGGAAGAAGGAGGCCCAGAAAAGGAACATAAAGAATGTCCTAGCGTGGCTAATGAGGGTTTATCCCTGGCTGGTGTTTATGAGAGCCTTTGTCTTATGCTAATTCATGATTTTTTTTATATATCTTTAAAGTAATAACTTTTTAAAAATAAAGAACTATAAAACACCCAGGATTGCACTTAGCGTGTAGGAAGCGCTCACCAATAGTTATTGTTATGGTTATTACATCGTGACCTGCAGCCGATCATCACCTCCATCCCCGCTGCCCCCTAGCATGATGCTCACGTGCTGAATGTGATGGTGATGATGAGCCCAGAAGGATGATACTGCCAATACTCTAAAGGCTTTCTGGTATAAAAGTCAAAAACACTACCTTTGGTTTCTATGTCAAGAGCTAAATATGATGGTTGCTGTGTGAGGCAGCAGCACTCTTTCTGGGGAGTCAGGGGTCGAGTCTGAGCAGAGGGTTCAGGTTCAGACTGTGCTCATTCCTCACGGAGAGACCCAAGCTCATCTTGGTCCTGTGAAGATGAGAACTGGTATCCAAATGAGATAACGCAACTGGTGATCACGTGACTGGATGCGCACTTGCTGCGGGCATCCAGGGTAAATGGGGGTAGTCTTAAGTATGAATAAGACTTAGAAAGGCAGAGGGAAGACGGAAAGGAAATTGACTTTGAAGGGCCAAGAGGCAGAGGTTCCATGACTTAGTTGAGAAAGACCAGAAGTTAGTGAGCCACATGGAGAAGGTAGTGGGAAACTGACTTAGACAGGTCACTGAAAGGCAGGTGCAGGCTGTCCTTGGAGGCCAAACAGAGACATGCACATTTGTGACGGTGGGGAACAGAGAGCAACTGTTGAATAGAGGCAGTGAAGGATTTATTTCTCCAGCCACAGTAAGGATGGATGGGGCTGCTGCGGCAACTGCCCTGACCTCAGGAGACCGGATGGCACCGTGGGCATAAGGGAGACTGGATTTAAAGTGATGATCCGCAAGATTCATCCTCTGCCTGGCTATGGGGAGTGAGAGAGAAAACCTCTCTAGCCTGAAGTAAGGATGAAGGTGCGATGTCTTTTACAAAGATGGCAGTTTGCCCTTTTCCCCTGGGTTCTAGGTAGTCTCAAGAATGTGTCATTAAACAGCCTTATTAAAGTGCAGATGACTCCATCAGGCATGGGGGAGGGGGCATTCAGCATTTTTAGACAAGTTCTTATGTGAGGCTGAAGTTGCTGACCTCTGGATTCAAGCATTTTGAATAGGAAGATTCTGAAATAGGGGGTTTCCAGCGTGCCCATTGCTAAGAGTGTATTAAAAACCCAAACACCCTTGGTAGTCGTCAATTGTATGCTCTGGGAGGGGGCACGGGCATCAGGGTTACTAAAACAAAGTTGGTGTGTATTAGCCTCCCACAGTCAGGTCAGAGTTCAGAGGCTGAAAAATATACTTTAGTTCTCAAAAGTTTCTAGGGAAAAATGGCTTGCTCGAGATTTCTTTTTCTGTTTTTTGTTTTGTTTTGGTTTGGTTTGGTTTGGTTTTTTTTTTTTTTTAACAGCCTTATACGATTTAGCTTTTCATGAACTTGTGCACACCCAATTATTAATGTCAAAAATCAAATTGTTCCTTAAGATGCAAGGTGCCTAAGCAAAACAAATGCAATGGGTCCTTTACGCTCTTGCAGCAAGCCGGTTTTTTAAGCTGCATAGTGGGAGCTGTCTTGTAGCACTGTGAATTCTGTTGATTTATGAGAACAGATGCATCATGTAGAAGCTGCTGACTCGCCTCAGCTCATCAAAGAAACTTCTCCAAAGTTATTTTGAAGACCTCCTGCTGTGTCTTCAGTTCCTAGTTCTGTAAATCCATCTTTAAATGAGAGGGCTTCTGTTCTGCTGCTGCCCTCTTCCAGCCCCCGAAAGGTGCCTGGATTCAGCTTCCTGGTCCTTGTTAATCTTCACCATGCTAGAAAAACACACAGGCAAAGCCTACACTGAGTAGCAATTAAAGTATTTTATTGCAGACTGCAAATTGTGGCTGTAAAAAGCGCCATTCCTCCCAGGCTTTTCCCCAGGGCCTGGGATTTATAGCCTTCGGCCTCATTCCATTGAGTATTAGAATTACACAACGCCTGTGCTAGGCAGGGAAATTTAGGAGGCAGCTTGTGCACCCTTACCCTCTCACCGATGCACTAGCTCTTTCTAATACGGCTTCTGGGATGCTTGGCCATACAGGTGCAGCCTTTCTTTACATGTGCATGGAAAGGCATGTTTGTATCATGGAAAGAACCAGGAGTCAAGGGACTCATTTACTCTGGGAGTCTCCAGATTGAGTTTCAAGTTTCTTGGTTTAGGAATCTGGGCTTCATGTATCCTTCAAGGGGATTTTGTTATGAGGATTTGTAGATACATCTTTAGCAAGTAGCTCTTTAAGGAAAAGATAAAAGACAACACAGTCAAACCTTAGTGTACTGTTTGTTCATTTACACGGTGTAAGTACTCATACATGAACTGCTCCAAACTTTCAACCTGACATTACCTGACAGGAGCTAGGAAAGATCACAGTCCCACACCACTGTGAAGCATTTCCATCATCTAATACAACAGACAGCAACGATCTGAAGAACACAGGTAACTTGTGTAAACCAGCTCACAAATTTTCAAAGACTATGAACTGGCTCTCCTAACTCAGAAGGAGGTGGCTGCTGCTCACTCCTGCTTGTGGCACTCGGGAGGGATAGCATGCAAGGTCTGAGAGATGGCTCAGCACGGAAAGGAGCTTGCTGCCCCACGTTTGGTCTTCTGATGACTTGAATTCAGTCTCCAAAATCCACATAGTAGAACAACTCCCCCAAGCTCCTCTCTGGCTTTCTAACATGCACCAGGGTGTTCCATACCCCCCATACATGAATAAGTAAATGTCTCGAAAGGAAAGGAAAGAAAGAATATGTGTGTGGCACTCATTTTTTAAAAACTACTTTATTTGGGGTGTTTACCCTTCTATCTCCTTTCTACCAACTCCCCAAACCCATG
Source organism: Psammomys obesus (assembly GCF_907164565.1). Classification (NCBI taxonomy): domain Eukaryota; kingdom Metazoa; phylum Chordata; class Mammalia; order Rodentia; family Muridae; genus Psammomys; species Psammomys obesus. The sequence continues at coordinate 6,916,456 of NW_026586816.1, forward strand.
TAGGTGAGAGAAGGTTGGTGGGGAGAGGGAAGAAAATCCTTACTTCTCCTGGCTGTTCGGAGGTGGAGGGTTCCTTGGGGGCTCTACCAATCTTTATCCACAGCATGCAGCAGTCTCCTTCAAGCAGCCGCACTCTGAAGCATTTCTCTCCGTCTGCCTGCTCCACACCACCACATCATCAGTCGCTCTGGTCTCTCCAAATTGCTACCTGCCACAGGCCAACAGCACATGCCACACCATCTCTTTCTGGGCTCTCAACTAACAGCCACTGAGCCCTAGACCACACCCCTCTCCATGCCACCCATGGACAGCTGTTACCAGCTGGTAAAAGCCACACCCAGCAAGAGATAATTAACCGCTGTGAACAGTAGCCCAACTAAAATCCCACACTCAGGATTACAACAAAAACATGTTCACATAACATAACTGAGTTTACAAAGAAACCAAGACTCCGGTTACACACGAGACCACTGTGCACTAGGTACTGTAACACTGTGAATCTATGCACTGTGTGCTCATACTGTAATAAAGTACCGACTGCTGTAACTTAAAGAAGAGGTTGTTTTCTTGTAATTTGGGCGATACAAGTCCACAACTAAGGTGCTGGAGAGGCTGCTGTGTCCCCTGCAGCTTCTCTCCTTGACATTTAGAAGGCCGCCTTCTTGCTGTGTGCCTGTGCATCTGGATGATCCTTGTCTAAAGAGAAGGAGCATTAAGAGGTGTAACTAGTAATTAAAACAAACAAGCTCCATTGTCACCTGTGTGAGTTGTTGGAACACTCAGTCATTTTTTTGTCATAAAGAGTCCGTGTTATTTTTTTAATCTTTAAAATATTCTACTGCAGTATGCCTGTCTTGTTGCCATTTGTAGTCTGCCAGCATTATTTCTTTCAGTAGGGTCATTATAGCCTTGTTTTCAAAGCTGCTTTCTCATAGGGGTCTCAAGAGATGGTTTCTCTTTGTGGCCGCTCAGACTTTGCAGTGATTATTAGCCAGGAAGCTGTTTAATACACGAGCTAAGGAGCACACCTATTGGGCCCGTGACACAGCTCTGTGAACAGAAGTGCTTTCTGGGTGATTCCAGCTGTTCGCCCGTCAGAATGAAGACGTTCAGTGGTCTTCATGCCATCATTCAGTTCAATTCCGCTGCCCCTGCATTCACTTTGGATGGAAACTTCACTTTGGTTGCACCCTCGTCACGGCCAAAGATGCCCCAGCCATCTCCTTGCCATCTTGCTCATCTCCATATTTATGTTCATAGACACAGGGGTTGGTTAAGAAGACCCAGACATCAAGTGTTTCCTCTGCTAGAATCATGGTGGGCAACACACACAATCTGTTTCTCTCTTCGTTACAGCTATTTATCTTTGTACACAAGTGGTACATAGTAATTGCGCTCCTTTTTAAAGCATGGCTATGGGGATAACTTTACACTAGCGCTCACGTTTTAGGGCATCTTGCTAATTGAATATTATACAGAAATAAAATGAAAATGTCTAAAATTATTCATCAATAAAAATACAATGCCGAGACCTGAGTTCCCAGAATACTAGGTAACGAACCATGGGAGTCATGTGGATTGTCTTTCTCTACCTGGCATGACTTCCTTCCACAAACTTCTAGTAAATTTATGGCCATAGGCATTGATTTGCATAAGTTAGGTTAACCCCTAGCTTTTCACAAAAGCAGCCACTGGGTAGCATGTTGTCAACTTGAGGGCATCGTGACGACCAGGTGATGGTGATGTGAAGCACCATGACGCGGCCAGCTGTATGAAATACACTCAAGACATTGCTATTCCAAAGACAGATGCAGCCAGGCTGTTGTTATTCCAGAGGTGTGTGGAGGGCTACCTTATTACTATTCAAAAAGCACTTTCTCATTTGAAGAAGTTGAGAAAATCAATATGCCGTAGTGACTGAAGCATTCAAAGGCTCAAGACACAATAAAGAATGAGTTTCCCTCCCCGCTCAAATCCACAGATCAAAATCAAAAGCTCCAGCCCTGCTTGTAAGAGTAGAAACTAGAAAATACATTGGAGAGCTTAGCCACATTCCCCAGAAAGAATAGACGCCATGATTATTTTGAAGAATGAGGGAGTCCATCAGAAAGCTTGAAAATAAATATTTGGACTTTAGCAGAGCTGTCTAGTCTGTGAGGCTTTTGAGAATGGGGCATTTAACTCTGTCAGGGCATTTAACTCTGTAGCGATGTTCATATGAAGGTAACAGTACCTGCTACATCCAGAATCTGCTACACATAATTTCTACTGATTTTTGACACGACTTGTACTGATTTTTGGCTTAGAAATAACATTTAATCTGAATGTAGAGACATAAAAAGATGTGCTGGCACTAGGCAGTTCCTGAAAAATCTACTTGCTTACTTTATTTAGGCATAAGAACACATATATATTTATTGCCCTTTATTTTTAGCATGAAGTTAAGTCGTTTTTTAGTGCCTGCCATTCTCAGGTTCCTGTGGAGGGCTGGGAGTGAAGGATGTCTTTGCTACTCTGATGTACAATTGTGTTCAGTCCATAACAGCAGCTATGTGGTGGGCACCTAGGTAACCCGTTGTGGTTGTCTGGGACTGTTCTAGCTAGGGTACTGGGCATCTTCTGCTAGAGAAACCTTTCTACTAAGCACTGACAAAATTAACGAGGAAAGAAAAGTTCATAAATTCTTAAGAAGCTCATGATTTAATTGGATAAGAAATCTATACATTAAACTGACAGAGTAATAAAAAATGTAATTAATAACCCAAACTCTCTGTGATTAGCTGACATAACACTAACAGAAGTGCTATAGTGGTCTTATAAAAAAAAACATAAGTATTTCCAAGGAACAAAACATAGATTTGCTTCTATGTTTGTGGCATTTTCAAGTATTGGTTCAAATTTCTATTGAGAGATGAGCATAGTCTGGACAGGGTGTGTGATGTCATATATCTCCCTGGAACTTGATTTCTAATCCCCAAACCTCTAACTAACTAATCTCCAATATCGCATTTCACACATGTAAAGTGGATACTACAATATTAACTTGCTTGTCTACTTCGTAGGGCCATTGGAGACACATAGCAGACTGGCAATGCGGGTGGAACCCTTTGTAAAATGACAGAATGCAGCACGCGTGTAATGAATACACGCCATCAGGACTGTTGGACAGAGAAATTCAGGCTTCAGTAGTCTTGAACCAGTGGCTAGCTTGAGAGTCCGTGGTGACTTTGTATTTAAATGAATTAAATTAAATTACATTTTCTTTAAAGTTCTTTGGCACTTCTAGACGTATTTCAAGCACTGGGCGGCTACCAGGGGTGGAGACTAGCCAGTCGCTAACACAATGGATTACACCCAGAACGGTCTTGTCGCCACACAATGCTTTCTTGCTTAGTTGAACAATGTTGAACATTGTGACAAAATGTCTTTGATGTGAGGGCATTTCTGTAGAATAGAAGAGACATAACAAAGAGCCCAAGATGTGCAGCCTTAATCCAGGCTGCGGAAGTTATTACTGCGGCTCATTTTATGTCATGGCTCTTTTTCTTCTGGGCATGTGCTAACTTCACATTCCCTCACATTTTTCTGGTTGCTGGAGAACACAGGACCAATATTAGTCCGTGAGCCCAGAGCACAAATCATTTATGTCACTTCAAGGCCAAACACTTCATCACTGATGGGAAGCCATCCAGGACTCTCTCCATTTTTCTATAGTTAATGGAAATATACAAGGTAATGACCATTGATCAGCTGAGACCCTGTGGCAAGCACTACACAAAGTCTGATTCACAACTGTCTCTGACGCACGCATAGAAGAAGTAAGAAATCAGCCCCTCTTGGTGAAAATAAGAAAAAAAATTGGGACTATTAATTGCCCTGCTCTGTTCATTCTCCAAAGACCACATAAAAATCCCCACATGGGTACACAATACAGCAAGGACAGAACAAAAAGATATTGTATATCCCACTGCTGTGCATTGAATGTATTCCCAAAATTTCATGTGATGAAAATTCAATTGACAGACGTATAGCCATGGCCTTTGAGGAGCTGGAGGTGATTGGGCCACAAGGAATCTGTTCTTTTGAATGAATTCTTCCATTGGCTAATTGATATATTAGTAGGTTGCTTGGTCATAGAAATGAGCTCTACCTTTCTAGTAGCTTGCTGTATCTCCTTACGTGCCCTATCTCTTTAGGCGCCCTGAGGCACCTCAGGACTCTGAAGAGAATGTCTATGAGCAAGAACATCTTCAAAAAATGAGGACACTCAGCCTTGAATTCTGAACCTCCAGTAAACCTTTATTCCTTTGAAAATTATCCAGTATGTGTCATCCAGGTATTGAAATATAAAACAGACTAACACACACACCCCCACCCACAAATTCATTCAAGATGCTCTGACTTTTTCCTTGACAGGAGAAGATCCAAAGCCATGTGTAACTCATTTAACAGAACCCAGTGCAAAAACAAAGTACAATGGTTTCTTTTATGAGGGCTTGAAGAGTAACACTTCAGAGGACCGGAGCTGGTGAAACTTGAACCAGGATTTTAGCAGAAGGGACTCAGACATTGTTTACCAGAATGTGCTTCCAGTCGGTTTTTCCAACTACAACACAGAAGAAAAATGAGGAAAAGCCATCTCATACATGAATGAGATGCTCTCTTCTCCTAAAGGGAAATCTGGAGTATAATGAGCTAATAATTCAACATACGTAGTTTTTGAAGAATGAAAGGAGATAGGAGGAAGCAACTTGTTCAAAATTTGTATTCTTGTATAAATTATTCTTGTATAAATTAGAAACCCAGGATTCTAATTTAGGACACTAGGCAGCAGCTTTGCTCTTGAAACACACTGAATGTTTTTGGTGGGGAGAGGCTTTAGGAATCTTACATTTATATGTGGATAAATCTTAGCAAATGTGTAAACACTGTTGTACCTAATGTTTTTTTATCACTGATAATCAGCATTGTTGGTTCTGAGTGTACAGAGCCTACCCACTACTCACACCTAGCCCTTCCCATCACACAGCCCTGTAAACAGAGCTCATTTGAAAAGTGTCTGCTGTCATAACCATAGCATGTCCATGTGGAAAAAAATATAATACACAGAGAGAAAGGGTGGAGGTGTGGAGGCAGATAGAGACAGACACAGAGAGAGACAGACAGACACAGACCCCACACACACACACACACACACAGAAAGAGGAAGAGAGAGATCAAGTGTCCAATTAGAGTGCATCTTTCTTTCACATCAGCCCTTTCACCTTCTTCAAAGCCGAGACAAATAGCTTGTGCTCCTTTTTTCATCTGAAGAAAACAAAGCTTGGAGACATTAGCTGACCTGTCTGTCACCAACTCACCATTGATGGCACCCACGCGGGCCACAGTCAGAGTTGCTTTACAAGCAGCACCCGCTGCCTTGGCTTCTTCCTCTTCCCATCTCACTTCATACTCCCAAGACAGTGCTCTCTAGAATTGCCTCAACATAAACTGCTCTGGAGAATTATCTGCCCGGGCTCCAGCAAGAACTCAGCACAAAACATGTTACTAAGCCGTACTGTAAGGTAATTAACAAATCCTGGAACCAGTACAGTAGGTCTGCTTTTCCTTGGTTTTAGCTCCCAATATTTCAGTTATCTATGGATAATCACAGTTTAAAAAACCAAGTTGTCTTGACTCTTTCAAGGGAGAAGCCACAGTCATATATTTTAGCACAGTGTATTTATATAATTCTTCAATTCATTCCTAGTGATTGTTTTCAAACTTATACTATAATTAGCTATTAATTTTGACTTCCACCTTGGTTAGTTTAGGACATTACTGAAACATGCTGTCGAATGCATCTGTATGCATGTTTCCAGAGAGAATTAAATGTGGGGAAAGAGATGCCTAGTAGGAAGTGGACAGTACTAATCCATGGGTTGAGGTCTTGGGCTGGAAAAAAAAAAAAAGGAAGCCAGATGAATGCCCAGAAGCCCACATACTGCTCCCTGGGTCAAAACTGAAGAGTCCCAAGTTCAGGCTCCCACTGCCATGAACTCTGTCATATTTTCCACACCATCATGGCCGTCATCCCCTCCAAACATGAATGAAAACAAACCATTTCTCCCTTAAGTTGATCCTTGTCAGATATTTGGCCTCGGTGATAAGAAAAGTACCCAATGCACTGACCTGACTTATAGATTAAGCTTCAGGCAAGTATGTATGTGGAGAAGTACAACGTTCTGCGTGTGAGGCTGAGCACAGCCTGGGGTTTTAGGCATCCAGGGGGAGTCTGGGAATGTACCCCCTGCAGACAAAAAAGAACTACCAATGTGCTTGACTCCAGTTTCCTTACCAGTTTTCAAGTGTCTTGTGCCCTGACTCAGCACCCCAGATACAGGAAGACTAGGACAGAGAAATACTGTGGCCTCAACTCCCTGCTGCTCTACAGCTCCCTCACAGCAGCCACCGGTAGCCAGCTTCAGGATGACTTCAGAATCATCAGAGACAGCAAGCTCCATCATGGGCAGATCCCCTTCAAAGGAAGCCAGAAAGAGTTTGGCAGGAAATTTTCCATAAACTCAAAACTTAAGGCGTCTTGACATCTCAGAATGTAACCTGAGTGGCACATTTATGAATAGCCTGCAATTGTAGGGATGAGATTCTGTTGGCTGTTATCACTCTATTCAGAATTATAACACAACCAACAAGGCCATGAGGAGTCACATCTCCATTTGCCCACTCAGGTAATGATCCAATCACTGTGATTGAGGATTCGTTGCTGTTCAAAGTTCCTTGTGTATTAATCACATCAATCCACTTTGGGAAAAACTATACCCAAACAGTGGAAGACTAGTTACTATAGCTTTTTACTATTGGCGCTCTGCCTGGTTTAAGCTGACCTACCACCTCGATTTGAATGGTTGAGAATGTCTTTGCTATCATTGTACCACAAAAGAAAATAAGAGTCAGCAGCCTGCCCTCTAGAGAACTAGCCTCTGCCTTGCACAGTCTGAGACTGTGGTAGGAACTTCATAAACAAAGATGAAGAAAACTGAGTCATGGACTTCTTTTAAGAAAAAGAGGAGTCTGAAGAGATCTCTCAGAGGTTAAGAGCACTGGTTGCTCTTGCAGACATCCTGAGTTCAATTCCCAGCAACCACATGGTGGCTCATAAATATCCATTATGAGATCCGGTGCCCTCTTCTGGCATGCAGGAATACACGCAAATAGAATACTGTAAAGATATAAACAAATAAATGTTTAATAAAAAAAAAAAGAAAATGATTGAATTAAGGTGAGGTGACATAGTTTTGAAATAAGAGAGATTAAAAAAGGGGATGGGAAGAAACAGGTGAAAGAATTTTAGCTTCCCCAAAAATAGGGAAACCCAAGTGTCTCCCTAACCTGCTCAGTCTCCTAGCTTTTCATAGTTATACTTTCTTCCTATAATGGGCTACACAGTTTGAAGATTCTCTCTTGGTCCAGAGATGAGACACTGTGAACATTGTCAATAAAGATAATAACCTTGAAGAATGAAAGTGCAATAAATATGTTAAATACAAGAGCTCACAATAATTTTAAGAGTTTAATACTTGAGCTCATAGTGACTGTTGGAACCCATTGGATGCTGTGTGTGAGCAAACCCATCACTTTGAAATTTTTTCAATAAATGGAATAAGTCAGTAAAACATGTATTTAAAAAAAACTGTCCAACCAATGCCTGGCCCAACCTGAGACCCACCCCACTGGATAGATCCAACTCCCGACACTCTTAGTGATATTATGCTGTGCTTGCAGATAGGAGACTAGCATATCTGTCCTCTGAGAGACTCCACACAACAGCAGATGGAAACAGATTCTGAGACTCACAGCCAAACATTGGGCAGAGCGCAGGGAGGCTTGTGGAAGAATGAGGGAAGAATAAGAGGACCCAGAGCATACAGGAGCTCCACAAGAAGATCAACAGGGACAGCTAACCTGGGCCCAAGGGGGATTGTGGATCACCAAGCAAGGACCATGCATGAACTCGACCTAAGCCCCTTACACATATGTAGACTATGGATACCTAGGCCAACATGTGGGTTCCCTAAAAAAGGGAGCAGGGGCTGTCTCTGACATGGAGTCTGTTGCCTGCTTTTCAATAACTTCCACCTAGTGGGGCTGTGTTGCAGGATATTTTATCCCTTTGTGAACCCCAAAATTGTGAACTGTAAAACCCTGTTTCTTATTTGGTGTGGTTGAGCCCTATTACACACCTTTGATCCAAGAACTTTCTGTTTATTGTAAACAAGTGATTATGGTGTGGTTCAGCCAGCCCTAGTACACACCTTTAATCCAGGAGCTTTCTGTATACCTGATTTAATAAAGTTAACCCTAGTTGACCTAGGCAGAGCAAAAAACCAGCTGACAGGTGTTAAAGAGTAGGAGAGACTTTGATTTGAGGGGTATTTAAGACAGCATGTAAAGGAAAGAGCTTTTAGCTTAAGCATTGACTTTAGCTTAGGCTTCAGCTTCTCAGACACCTGGCTTTTTGGGCTTTGTGCTAGCAAGCCTTTGGCCTTGGGTTTTCTGGCCTTTTCCTCCTGTACTGTCAGCTGAGCTAGTGAATGCTTTGGGTTTTTTCCATCCAGATCCAAGCTGAGAAGGAAGGTCAGCTGGGTGCTTTTTCTGTTTCTCTGAGCTAGAAGGTTTTCATCCCAGCATCTGGCTCCTGAGTCTTTATTGGTAAACTGGGATGGTTGGGATTTTCATTTTTGTTTATAACATTTGGTAAGTCAGTGAGTGGTAGGGATCCACAGAGAGATTACTCCAGCTGAGGCCAGAGGAGCCATCAGACTAAGTCAATTGGGACGTCCTCTAGGAGACAGTTAAGGATGGGAATCACCATAATAGAAGACCTTAGGATCCCGTTTAGTCTACTCCAGATGTTGCCATTACCGCCATCTATCCAGCATGTCTCTCCCTCCTTTTTCCTTCTTTCAGAAGTTCTTCTCCCATAAAACCCTGCCGGCCTCTTCAAGCTTTCTAAAGCTTCAAATATTTTATATCAAATAGTTGAGCCTCTTTAGGATCAAATCTCTCTATTCCAGATCTTCCTGGGAAAATTGATTTATATCATGGAAGATGCCCCTTTAAGTTGCTGTTCCTAAGCAAAAGAGCAGTCCTTCACTAATTGGAATTCTGATTTCATGTTGACTCATCTGACCCAACTCCAATCAGATTTTTTTTAATCTTCTCATGATAATGAAACCCTTTACAAATTTTGCAGACTTAATTTGAAGTGTTCATACAGGCTATTAATCAAAGACGTATTATGTATACATTTCAAACAAACTCTATTAATCAGCTTGCCAATTATTTTTCATTTTGTGGGGTCTGTTTTCCCCACAGGCATCGCCATTGGGTATTTTCATGAAAGGTTCAGGCTTTTCAGTCTTGGTCACTGTGGTATTAGTCTGTGACCTTTGAAAGCAGACTACTGCTTTGTTTGGGAGTAAAAAAAAAATCTAATTACAGTAGTTAAATGAACTGGAATTAATTAACTTGTGGATACTTGACATTTATAGCTAATTGGTCATATCTATCATAAAAAAGAGAACTTGGGTCTTTCATCTCTGTTTTATCAACCATACTGAAAATCAATAGAAACTCTCAAATAGCGAGGCAGCCAAGGCTCCCAGCAGCATGCCTGACCCAGAAGAAATCACAAGATGTCATTAAACTATGGATAAAAAAATCTCAGCCTTCTGGGATAATTCTATGAGAAAACAAATCCTGGGCCGCTGCACCGCCAGGCAGAGACTGTAAAAATGTTTTAACTTGGAGGGCTCCACAGAGAAAACCTACTAAATGAAGGGGGGGCTTTCCCAGCCCCTATCTATGGCTCTCCAGTCGTCCCTCAGCATTTGCCTTACATGCGTTTCAGCACATCCGGGATTCTAAGGTAGGGCTATGCCCTTATAATCTCAGGTCCCGGAGAGAGCTAGTGTGAAAACTACATGAAGCCAATAATTCTTCAGCCTCCCTCATCCATTTCCAGTGAGTGGAGGGGAACCATCTAAGAGGGATGATTTCATAGGGCTGTCATGAGTGCATTCACTTGACAGAAGTGAAAAGAAATATGAAAGGATGAGGAACGGTGGCTTTTATTTTTGTGATCCCATAAATAGTTTTAAGCTGCATTCCTGGAAGCTGGTTCATGTTGTATTTCCATCAACAATTTATACGATTTTGCTATTTCAGAAGATTTATGTTGTTGGTATAGCTTTTTTTTTCCCCTAACAGTTTTCCAATCTGATGGGTGCAGTGTCTTATTGTTAGGTTAATTTGCATTTTCCCCAATGACTACTGTATTTAATATCTTTTTATATGTCTGTTAACCATTTGACAACACTCATTAAAAATAAATTGTGTGGAAAAGACAGAGGGGGAGAAGAGATAGAGAAGGAGGGAAGGAGAGAGAGGGTAGATAGTATCTTACTATGTAGCCAGGCTAGTCTTGAACTTATGACTCACCTACCACAGCCCCCGGAGTGTTAAGAGTGTTAGAGTGTTAGGATTACAGGTATGTGTTACCATGTCCAGCTCTAAATTATATATTCTAAAACAAACAAAAAGACCCATCCATATTACATTTATTTCCTTGTGTGTGTGTGTGTGTGTGTGTCTGTAAGCTCACATCCCACAGCATGTGAGTGGAAGTCAGAGAACAATTTATGGGAATCAGTGTTCTCCTTCCACCACGTGGGTTCCAGGGATGGAACTCAGGTCATTAGAGTTGCCAGCAAATATCTTTGCCTGTTGATCTATATCTAATTATATAGTTTACACATTTTAATTCCACTTCTTCCAAATACATCCCATATAAATAACTCCATGATACAGAAAGATAAAAGTATAGCAGGGCTCGTAGTCAAAACCCTGATACAAAATGTATTACCATTAACAGATAAATGGTTTGCTAAATTATGATACACACTTATTGTATTAGATTTCTATTAAGAATAGATAGGTAGAAAGATAGATAGATGATAGATAGATAGATAGATAGATAGATAGATAGATAGATAGATAGATAGA
>NW_026586816.1:6927529-6984750 GCF_907164565.1 Psammomys obesus
AGATAGATAGATAGATAGATAGATAGATAGATAGATAGATAGATAGACAGACCACAGGAATTGGCTCATGAAATTATGAAGGCAAACAAGTCCCACAACCTGCCATCTGCAAGAAGTTAGGAACCTAGGAACCATGGCATAATCCCAGTTTGAGTCTTAAGGACTGGGAGGCAGGAAAACACTGCATAGAAGCTCAGTCCAGATCTGAAGGCCTGGGAATGAGGTTAGCCAGTGGAGGAATCAGTCCGAGGAAAGAGGAAAAACAGTGTCCCACTCAAAGATAATCCTAGACTACTAAGGAACAGGGGCGGGAGAAATCAAGGAAGACACTACAATAGGGTGATAGTGATCAAAATATTTATATACATATATTATGAAACTATTAAAATCCCATTATTTTGTAATTAATATTACAAAATTGCATAAAATGAAGTTAATTCTTCAGACCCATAATACTGGATGCAGCTCTACACTGCAGAAGGCAAGCTGTTTCATTCATTGTGCAGAGTCAAGTGTTAGCCTCATCCAGAATCATCCCTTCAGAAACACCCAGAAAATGCTTCCATCAAGCCAAATGATAACCACCACATATTCAAGTTATTTATACCTGGGAAGGTGTATGGATTATGCTGTGGTGGTAAAAATGAGTAAGAAAAAGAAAAATAGATACAACAAAATCTCATTGCGGGAATTCCATAAAGGATTGAGTCAAGGGTGTGATGAGAAGACAGTGGATCTTTCTCATATTTACTCTTGCTCTGATTCCGCAGTTACGAAGGGAAGGCCATCCTGTAGCAGGCTGTGTTGTGACACTGACCAGGACAGCCTACGCAAATGCTGCTGGGAAATTGTTTCCGGTAGGATCAGGAAGTTTCTGGTACTATGAAAATATACATCTCTTTTCTGCTGATTAGTAAGGAAATTGTTCCTCTCTACATTCTTTAGAATAGCCAACACAAAGAGGAATGATGTCCTTCAAATGTATCCATTCCCTTTCCAAAGAGAAAGCTGACAGACGGTGCCCAGCTACCCACGGAGACCTTCCTGGGGCCACAGACACAGCAGCACTGTAGAAGGTGGGTAGCGTAGACCTCATCTTCCAGAGAACACCCTACAGAACACCCTGGGGAGTCAGCTACGCCCAAGCGTGTCTCCTACCCACCCTCAGGGAGACTGCTTCTGTGTTTCAGGACCCACAGAAGGATCATTCCATCAATGAGAGACAAGTTTACCTGATGCAAGGCACAGACTTGTCCCTCAATATAACAAACCCATGTGCCAGTGGTCAATCAGATATGATAATAGCTGGGTACATGGACAAAGCAGTTCCTGAATAACGATAAGAGATTTAGGGCAAGAATAGGAAAATTAAGATTAAGAATATTGCTTCCAAATTCAATTTTGATGAGATAATTTTCTGCTTGAATTTATTTTGCACAATAAAAAGCCCATTAAAATTCCATGGGAAAAAGATATTTTCATATTCTATATTATGTTTAGATGCCTTCAATGTTTATTTGGGCTTTCAGATGCTTAAACGACTTTAAATGAGCACATAACAGTAAAATGTTTCCATAGGAATGGATTTTTTATTTGAACAATTTTTTTCCAAGTTTCTTTTTAAATTCTTATTCAGTGTAGTGGTGAATCAGTTGAAAGTTTAGCAGATTTATCTAAACCTATCTGTACTTGTTGGCAACTCTTTTTCTGTTCCCAGCATGGGAAGGCCTAGGAAGTGGAAAAAAAGAGGGTGCCTTGACTCTTTTGATCCAAGTTTATATACCACTAGCCAATTCCCTTCTTATTTTAGATAGAGAAGCCAAGTCTTTAAGAAGTTAAGCCTGAGGGGCATAGGAAGAGAAGAGGGAGGGAGAGAGGGAGTGGGAGGAGATGAGGGAGGGGGCCACAGTGAGGATACAAAGTGAATAAATTGTAATAAATAATAAATTTAAAAAAAGAAGTTAAGCCTGCTGGAGACAATGGTGCCAAGCTGCAAGCAGAGCTGAGGGCGCCCAACATCATGTCTGTTACCTGATATTATATTGGACCCATTGTACAATATTATATATTAGGGTACAATATTATATAAGTACCCTAATCCTCTGGAACTGTAAGCCCGAACGAAATAAGCCCTACTTCTGTAAATTGCCTAATTAGTCATAGCAAAAGAAAAGTAGCTGATACATGGAGCCAAAGGATCATGAGTTGAAGGTCACTCTTGGCTTGAAAGTATGTCTTAGACCACCTGATCTATAGGAGACTGTGTACAAAAGTTTTTAAGTCCTAACAAAAAAGTGAAATCTTAGAATGAAGTGACAAATGGAGGGTCATTATGCAAAGTATTTAAACCAATATGGTATAAATATCACACAGCATTGACTCTGTTTTATTCATACACAGAAACACTCAATCCTATTCATGGTGGTAACTAGACTTTCTCCCCATCTGAGCTAACTTGTCACAGGGTACCACTGCCTGGGAGAATTAATCAACAGAAATTTATTCCTCTCAGGTCTGGAGACAGAAGTGTAAGACCATGCTGTTGACAAGTATGGTTTCACTCTGTCTTTCTCCAGGGTTTGCACATGGCTATCTCTTCCTATGACCCCACAAAGTTTTCCATCTTTGTGTGTTTTTGTTCAAAATCTTTTTTATTAGGATGCCATCATATTAGATAGGACTCAACTTAAGAACTTCATTTTAGCTTAGCTAACTCAACAGTCCTAGCTCTGAAGAACTAGGCTTGAGAACTTGAACATACAAACTTTGTAGGTAGCTCAGCACCTAACAATGTCCTCTTCCTTTTAGTAATGGAAAATATCAAGTGTGCATTGAAAACATGACTTTCTGGGAAACCAGCCAGCTCAGCTAACTGGTGCTTATACCATGGACTACATTCTCAGAAGTAAGTTATTCTAGTAGACCATTGTGATCTCAGCGTTGGTATTATTAAAACGGTTTGAAGAAGGCAATGCTTTGGCTTTTCCCCTTAAAGTTACAAATTATGGATAAATCTTAATCTCATAAACATTATGAAGTCTTTGAAGACCATCTTGTTAAATGTGGTCTTATTCTGAGGTAGCCTGAATTAAGATTTCAACCCAAATTTGGCTATACCACAGAGAATATGGAAATCAGTTAGGAAAAGACCATTGCAGATAGCCACAACTGACCAAAATGCAAAGAACACCTGATGGTAGATATCAGCCCCTGTTGATATATGTATGACACAACGACTATACCTAAGGCTCGGGGATGTCATAGGGAAGGGGACAAAAAGATGCTAAGAAGTAGGGCACCAGAAAATGAGCTTCAAGATTGTGTTTTCTGGACGTGACAGGCAGGCTTTACCCATGGTATGCTCTAAATATTGGCTGCCTAAATAGGACCTGAGCAAAACGTTGCCAGTTGACATGCCAATGTGGCGAGAGGAAATCTCACAGGTCCCTGAAGGAAGTGGCATATAGAGAGGGAGGCAGAGTTGTCCTAAGCATGAGACCCCTAAGTGGTTGTATTTATACGTTTATTCGTGTGTACATATGTGTTTATGTAGCAATAATAATTCAAGAAAAAGTGTCATGAATTTGAGAGAGAGCTGGTGAGTGCAGGCGTAAGAGGGATTGAAGGGAGTAAAGGGATGCAAATATAGTTTAGGACAAATTTTATAAAACAAATAAAATAATAGTTAAGCATTACATACCTCAAGATAAAAAATGGGATTTTGAATATATCCACCGTAAGGAAAATCTAAAGCTTTAAGATGGTAGGTTTGCTAGTTACCATGAGTTGATCACTACCTAACACATATGAGAATCAAGAGCATTACACTATGCTTCCAAAACACTGAAAAGTATTATGTGTCAATTAAATGCCAAAACTTAATGGTTCAAGTAGGATTCATGTTTGATAGCCTGTTAATGCCCTAGACTTTTCTTTTCATCTGCTTGTCACCCTTCCTCATTTTGTTGAAGAAACTGAGTTGTTTGCCTATGTAGAGATTGTCACTGCTGACTTTTATTGATTTCTTTTATTATCATTTTTTATATTAATCACAGGTTATTTACTTTGTATCCCAGCCGTAGCCCCCTCCTTCATTCCCTCCCGATCCCACCCTTCCTCCCTCATCTCCTCCCGGTTCCTTTCTAAGTCCACTGCTAGGGGAGATCCTCCTCCCCTTGCATCTGACCCTAGCTTATCAGGTGTCTTCAGGACTGGCTGCAATGTCCTCCTCTGTGGCCTAGCAAGACTGTTCCTCCCTCGGAGGTTGGGGGGGGGGGTAAAGGAGCCAGTCATTGAGTTCATGTCAGAAATAGTTCCTGTTTGCCTTACTAGGGAAATCCACTTGGTTACTGAGCTACCATGTGCTACATCCGAGCAGGGGTTCTAGGTTATATCCTTATATGGTCCTTGGTTGGAGAAACAGTCTTATAGAGGGCCCCTGTGCCCTGATATATTTTGTCCTTGTGGAACTCCTATCCTCTCTAGGTCATACTAACTTCCCCTTCTTTCCTATGATTCCCTGCACTCTGCCGAAGTTTTGGTTATAAGTCTTTACATCTGCTTTGATACACTACTAAGTAGAGTCTTTCAGAGGCTCTCTGTGGTAGGGTTCCGTCCTGTTAATTCATAATAGCCAGAACCTGGATACAGAAATTGTGGTACTTTTACACAATGGAATACTACTCATCAAAAACAAAACAAAAAAAAACAAAAACAAACAAACAAACAAACAAACAAAAAAAACAAGGAAACAAGGAAATCATAAAATTTGCAGGCAAATGGTGGGATCTAGAAAAGAACATCCTGAGTGAGGTATCCCAGGAGCAGAAAGACACACACAGTATATACTCACTTATATAGACCTATAATATAGGATAAATATACTAAAATATGTCTACCTAAAGAAGATAAACAAGAAAGAGGACCCGGAGTAAGATGATCAATCCTCACTTAGAAAGACAAATGGGATGGATAAGGGAAGTAGGAGAAAACAAGTAACAGGACTTTTATTGATTTCATCCCTGTGTGTAACTTAAAACTCTTCTTGTCTTTTGATTTTGAAGTAGAGGCTTGATCTCGGGTTTCATTTCTGGAAGGAATGCTTCACGAGTCGTGTTGGCCCTTCCTTCAGGAGACACACCATGTTTGGTTGACTTTAAACTGCACCAACATGTGCTGCCAAGACTCATTCATGCGTCAGTAGTTCAGAGACAATAGTCTAGCTATTCCATTTTACTGCCCTTACTGGCTGGAAGTTGTCTTAAGAGGGGGAAATTTCTGCCATATACAAGTTAGAATCAAACAACGAGGCCCACCTCACCACTGACACCTGCCCATCAGCAACTGAAATTTAGTGATGAGTAAGCATTTGGGGGCTACGTGGCCTGAACGCCATGTTTCCTGGAGAGGTGGAATTACACTTGTCACTGGGAGTCTCAGATGTAGAGTAGAAATAAAAGACTAATCGCAGAGCTATGCTCAGCACTTGAGGAAGTCCTGTGCTTCACAGAAGGGTGTGTGCACTCACCAAATGTGTTCAGTTGAGCAACATGAGCTTAGTATAAATATGAGGCACAGTGACATAGAGGGTTACGTTATTAGTCCTTTGTGTGCACTGTATTTCTCTCTCCTCATTTTACAAACACACTAAGATAACCTTAATAGTCCTTAAGGTCCTTAAAGTAGAGATTTACAAAGGAACCTGTGCAAATACCCCTTTCTTACCTTCCTCTCTTTCTTGCAGGTTTTTGTTGTTCTTCCAAGCACTCAATACAGGAGCCCTCCGGGAGTACATGCTGGGTCCGGATGTGAAGGACTTTCACGTCAACTCGCATAAACACAATGTTTCCATGCCCTATGTTCCTCAAAAAAATAAATAAAATAAAATAAAATAAAATAATCCAACCAGTTTTTTTTTCAATGTGAAAAAAAGGATAAAGACTATAAAAAGACTTGAAAGTAAATTTAGCAGTTAGGAGTTAATTTTTTTATTTCCCAAATATCACTATTTTACTATAAAAATTTAACATAATATATAACATACAGGTAAGATATATTAAGTATATTGACTACATAATACAGATGTGTCATAAATGTACAGTCAAGCAGCATTTCACAAATGAGCACATTCTGTCGTGCAAAGCAGCTTTCAGGATTTAACCATCACCCAGCCTCCTATCCACTGTGTCACCTAACAGTAAATTCCTTACAGAATGAACTAGTTTATCTATTTTTAAACATCACAAAAACAAGAGCACATCAAATGTGCTAGTTCAGGTCTGCCTCCTTTCCTATCATGTTATGGGATTTAACCAACTGGAGATATTTCCCAGGGCATGATGTTAACCTGGCCTAGGAGGTTAAGAATCAGGAGTGCCTTCCCCATATTCTACTCTGCTGTGAATACCTTTGAGGCCTCATGGAGAGCGATGGCATTCATACTGGAAGACATTATGCATCCCTGAGATGCAGACAGGAGACAGTGTCTCACTGCCATGGAGACACGCATGTCACATTCACCATAATCACAGGAGTCAAAAGCAGGAACCATGCAGGGGAGAGGAAGTATAAACCCCACTGTAGAGAAGTCATGCTGTACTGAAGGTGCTTTTCTGGCCATCTTTGAAAAATGTCATCTGCCTTATGCCACCCGTGCATGCTGGTTGATGAAAGGACAGTCAATGACAGAACTGTCCCATCAGCATGACTGCTAAGATGTGGCTAGTCCAGTCTCTCAAGGAACATAAAATCAAATGTGGGTGGTTCATGCTGTAACCCTCAGCACTTGGTGGACAGTAGGATCATGACTTCAAGAGTAGCCTGAGCTTCATAGTGAGATCCTGTCTCAAGGAAGCAAAACAACAGAAGAAAGAGAAATCTGGCTCCCATATTCAGAGGCTTGCTTTACAATACTCAGTATCGATAGCAAATTTGACAACAAGGGACTTTTGGAGCCAATGAAGCAGCAGACAGTGAAAGGACATTGAAAGGATAGTAACTCACAGTTCCCAACAGGAAGGGACACAGCATGCCATGAGGGGCACACTCAAGAAAACAGCAGAGAGGACATAGGCCAAGAGGGAGTGAAGGAAACTAAGCAAGAGTCTGTTTCAAGTATTGTAAGAAATGCTAGCTGAGTCAGGGCAAGCCTTGGGTTGCGCATTTTGAATAATCAGATGGTAATTCTGCAGCTCCCCAGTCTGTCCTTGACTGTCTGGTATGCTTGGCATTGGTGGGATTAGGGCAAGCAGACAGTGACCTGGAGCATGAAAGCTTGTGGAAGGAAATGACTAAAGGGTCACTCTGGATTGGTTGGATTATGCTTGATAAGTGGGCTCACAGTAAAATGTGGCAGCAAAGACCTTTAATCTCAGCACTCAGGGAAGCAGAGGCAGGCAGATTTCTGTGAGATTGAGGCCAGCCTGGTCTACAGAGTTCCAAAACCACTAAGGCTACACAGAGAAACCCTGTCTCAGATGTCAAAGCATCAGAATACAGCAAATGAAAGACTTGAAATATTCAAGGCTTCATTTTGTTGTTATTATTGTTTGTTCTTTTGTTGTACAGTCAATATGTTAACAACCATGCAGCAATCCATCTATTGCTATTCCTTGTGAGGACAGGCCAACACTCTCCTTCCTCTTTGGTAAGCAGGGGCAGCCACTGGCAAATTTGTCCCTCTACATTTTATATTGTCCAGGCAGACAGTTGCATCCTAACCCACTCAGAGGATTAAATGCTGTTACAAGGTCTCCAGAGGTACAAAGTTAATGTATGCAACCCCGTTATAAAGAATAAACTAGGAAGAGAAGCGGTTCTCTTCCTGCAGAACTCAACAGATGTTTTCATTTAGGACAGCCCACCAAACTTGGCCACGGTAATGAAGTTTGATGGGTTATTAAATTTGAGATACTCTAGAATGTTTTTCTTCTCATACACAGAAGAGTTGTCTGATTCTGACCACTAAACTAAGCAGGGCTGTCAACAAGAAAACTTACAGCCTCTAGCTGTGACTTGGGACCTCTCTCCTGACCCCCACACAGCCACCAAGTTCTAAGAATGAGTGTCTCACAGGAAATGTACATCGGAAACAGAAACGTCCAGTCCTACAATCTGCATACAACCCCTCTGTCACACTCTCCTGAGTAAGTAGGTATTGCACCAGCCAGAGTCCAAAAAAGGTGAATATATTCTCCTCTCAGTGGGGAGTGCAAAGACTGTCATCGTCATTAACCTATCAAGCAACATGAAGCCAGATGCAAGAGAAGACAGGGTCTCTTTCAGATCTAGAAAGTATAGGAAACAGAAACAATCTGGGCTTGGCCTGTGAGCAAAACAATGTCACAGCTTGATGTTAATATTATCTTTTTCATCTGCCTGGAAAAGAGCATTTGACTGTCTGCCCTTAATCCATGCTTCTATCAGAACGGGCTAAAGGGTGTGTCGTTCTTCATTAGCCATATTGGGAAGGCTGCGAGTGCTTTTACCAGTACACCAAGCCTTTTGTGAAACAAGCCAAGCTTTCGGTGATGAGCATGATTAACTCCCTTCCATCTGTCCACCTTCTCCCATCTGGAATGCCTATTTGTCTCACTTAGGCCTCACATCTGGCCTCTGAATATTTTTTCTCTTTGAGAATTCCGTTTTCGTGGTGTTTTCTGTTCTGAAAGAAAGCTTTTCACTTTGTAACATGTCTTCAGCCACTAATAGAGTAGCTGGCAGTGACCACTCCTCGTTTATTTATTGAGGTGGCAGTGAAGGAAACAGCATAACATATTAAATCTTCAAGCTTAAAGAGCCCTTGCATAGGATGTGTTGGGGTGCACGCACACTTGTAAATGTATAAACATGTGCATATGCTCCCACTCCCACACACTCATGACTGTTAGCAGATGGGCATCTCTGCTTTCGCGGGTATTAGGCAATGCCCTCCAGAACCCGTTATAGCTTCTCAACATGCTTTTATTATAAGTATAATTTGTGATTAATGCTTTCTCATAAATCATGGTATCTTACAGATATATCAGGATCAAAGCAAATACTTGCCCAGATAATCAATATTATATGCAGGCTTTAAAAAGTAACGTTATAGAAATGCAAATACGAAAACAGATGTGGTTAACAAATTCTCTCACGTGTGCTGTGGAGATTAGTCCCTGTACGTTTCTCACGCTGAGATTTTTAGTCATAAGGAGTCTTCTGAAAAATGACCTGTCTTGTTTCTTGAATTCTAAGACTACAAAGAGGGGTGGTTGGCCTAGAAAGTGTCTCGAAAGGTTTTTTTTCTTTTCTTTTCTGGTATAGTAAGAGATTTAATTCTGTAAAACTATGTTTAAAATTACCCTTGTGGTAGAGAATAGAAAGTAGCCGTGGTTTTCTTTGTTGGTCATCTGCTACTATTTTTGTCCTGTTCTTCAACTTTCATCCTCGAACACTTGCTTTCCCTTTACCCTTTGCCTCCTTCCCCAACACCAACCATTGAGGAGAAGTGGGCTCAGGAAGGTGAGTCTCCGAAGGGAGGAGTCTTACTTCCAGCATCCTTGCTATCTGACTTGGTGAGGTTTTCAAGGTACCTCAAATGCTGAAGAGAGCTTCCATGGTTTGTAGGAAGCTGCCCAGTGGTCACACCAGGTAGAACCCTAGGGCAAGCCTCCTACCAGCTAGCCCCGCCTCAGCTTCTACATCCTAAGACACACCTTAAACTACCTCTATCCGAAGATGCTGTGTTTCATGGTACTATTGACCACAAGACAGTCACTACTCAGGACAGTCACTGCTGTGAGTATACTCTGTTCACAAGAAAAATTTCCTCTGCTCCCTTCTGTTCATTGGTTTTCTGACATAGCACAAAGCTACAACTTCTGCCTTCAGCCTTTATATTCTCACTGAAGGACACATGGCTTCTCTGTCAAAGTTATGGAGGTAAAAATCTATCTGATCTAGTAATCTGTCACAAAACTATTGGCTTCGACATACTGAGTAGAAACTGGTTGGGAGTAGTGACGTCTGTTATAACATTTTCAGCCTATCAAAGAATGGCTTTTAGTCTGCCTAGATTGAGTCTTCCCTATTAACCTTACACATAGATATTTGCTGAAATCACATTGCCATCATATTTAAGGGGCCCATGCATGACCATCAGAATCTTTTTAAGTATAGATGCTTGCTCTCTTCCTGATGCTTCTAAAGCCATCATGGTGGATGAGGTCTACAGGGGACTCATACAGATTAGATACATAGCATCTTCTCATTTTTCATTAGATACACAGCATCTTCTCTTGCTCCTTTAATTTAGATATACAATGCCTATTGTTTGCTGATTTTAAATTTAAGATGATAGAAAAATGCCTCGGCAATGAAGAGCTCTGACTTGCTGCTCTTTCACCAACTTCAGGCAGTTCATAACTACCTGTAATTCCATTCTAGGGGATCTGACACCCTCGTCTAGCCTCCACAGTCACCCCAGATTGCAGCCAACCCTCTGTAAGTCCCTGCTGTCTACAACACTCCACCCAGCCTGTGGCAGAGGCTCTACTTTCAGAAACACTTGCGAGAAGGGTTTCCTTTGAAGTGTGACAGGCATACAGAAGGGATGGCCCTGAAGAGTTCCACAGATTCTTTCCAGCAATCTAGTGTCTAGCATTAGGGAGCAGGGTGCTAGCACACACAGCCCTGTTGTAAATACAAGTGTCATGGAAATATGAAGACTTGTGGGTCTTATTTTCTGTGATGAAAATTTCTTGGCAATTGATTCTTCCAACTGTTTTCTTTCTGACACCTTTTCTGTGACTGATTATCCAAATTCGCCATAATGTATGCTGACTCTAGATATGATTGCTACATATATTGACTGTGACACTCACATTTCTGAATGACTTGTAAATTTTTTGGGATTATAAACTAGGAAACCCTAAAGGTAGGTGACAATAGTATGCAGAAAAATAGGCTGCCATCATATTGTCAGAGAAATATGCCAGAAGCAGGGCTTAAATTCATAGTTCATATATTTATAACCCTCAAATGTCACACGGCAGATTTCAAGTTCTCATAGAATCTCCTCAGTATCATAGATACCGATAGAAATGGGAGAAAGCAGCCTTTTCCCTTTCTGCAAGGTGTTGCTGAAAGATAAAGAAGAAAAAAATTGCTAAATCCTCTTTACCCCTAACAGATGGACATTTGCTGTATCAGAAACTCACTATGAAATGTGAAGAAGGAGTGTTTATTGTTTTGTGTGGTCTTTGGAAATTTGACACAAAACTCTCAACTTATAGCCTTTAAATATTGCTGTTTGGGTCAATTAAGAAAACACAATTTTTCAAAAGAAAATCTATCCATAATACATTGGAAAAAATCAATAAAATACAAACAAGCGCTATATTTATTCCACTGGTGAATATACTTCTCTTGAAGACTTAGAGGCTCAGCCTCACTGTTACTAACAAGGAACACGACTAATATTGTTTTAATAAGCCACTGTTGCTTGTAGTCATTTGGGAAGAGGATAAAAAGAGAAAATTGTCTCTTACTGTCTTTGTTGATAAAATTCCCACAATAATGAAGAAAAATAAAGCTGATTCTAAAGGGTTTTTTTGTTTGTTTTTTTGGTTTTTTGTTTGTTTGTTTGTTTTTTTAGTTTTCAGTGATCGAGTTCATCTTCTCAGCTTGCTGCTCTGTGTCATACAGGTTTGAATAACTAGCTGGTTCTTGATCCAGCTAGATCATGATTGATGGCTGCAGGCTGACCTTGGATGTCGCACTCTCCCTTAAGCACTGATTAGAGATGTGCCACCTGCCTGTTACATCATTATCACCCAGAGCAGCAGTCAATGATCCAGCCCAAGCTGTAATTGCTCACAAGCGTGTCTCCTCTGTTTCTCGTGCTCTAAGTGATGTCTGA
This sequence comes from Psammomys obesus, assembly GCF_907164565.1. Lineage (NCBI taxonomy): Eukaryota > Metazoa > Chordata > Mammalia > Rodentia > Muridae > Psammomys > Psammomys obesus. The sequence continues at coordinate 6,939,429 of NW_026586816.1, forward strand.
TTTGGTGACTCTAGGCACTTGGAGTATTTGCACCTGGAAGGTGGCTTAACTTGAACCACATAGTGTAACACATGTTACTTATTTTTTAACTCCATTTTAAATTAGCATTTAACAAATTTACCAATAACATATTTTTAAAAACTCAGCATGGATTTTTATTCTCCCAACTAATCATTAGCTATAGTGAAAAATACAGTAATGAAAAGTATATAGCTCTGTCAGAGCATTATGAAGCAGAAACTCTAATAAAAGTATGATACACTTAGAATTTCCCCTATATTTGAAAGGCCAAAATAACTTTAGGACACTTACTAAAATGTAAATTCTTAAAATAATTTGACTTGGTCTTACAGAACAAGCAGGCTTGGTCTACAACACAAGCATGCTTTAAGTCAATAACCCTATTTTTGTGGGTCTGAGCAGTTACATGGGACCTATTTTGTAGTCTATCAAGTCTCAAGAGAAGATTTCATCCTAGAAATACTGGTTCTGTGTTGTCCAAACTGTTTGCTTCCTTAGGCTGTTATGAATTTAAGTGGCTTTTACCCAATGACCATTCCTCATTTATCACATAAAAGTTTTCTGAGGTAAGCGCCTCTCTCCAGTCTCCGATTATGTCATTTTGATTTTTTCCTGCTATACCTTTTCAAGGATTCTGGGGAAATGGGTGACATGGAATTTGAAGAAAGAAATTAAATACAAAATCACAATTAAGGAAGAATGAGGACAAATTGAAGGTTAGGGAGGATAGGAGACTGACATGGGGAGTCCATCAGCATTTTCCCAGACCTGCGCGTGAGACATTCACATCCCTCCACAAGCCTGCACTGCCGAGTGCCTTTGGTGCTATGGCCCTTGTAGAACAAACACACTGGCTAGCTGAAACCTACTTCCAGCTTAAATACTCAGTAAGATGAACATCCGGAGATGCAGTCAGCTCCCAAGACCAGTTGTCCCCAACTGGTCAGTTTTGGCTGCCTAGCCAAAGAAAAATCTTGCTTTGCTGGACTCATGTGGCTTGTTTCGGGTTTTTAGAGCCCAACAGTTCTTGCATGTATTCTCTAGTTACTGTCCCACTTGGCCTTATCATTTCTCTGCACATTTATCCACATCCTACTTTTATGACGTATGTGAACTCGAAGCCCTACCTGCCTCTATGTCTTTATCATTCTTCCCCATGCATGTGTACAATAATTTTATGCTTATTCTTATTCATCTGTCTTATGTTACTCTCCACCCATCTAGTCTGAACAGTAAAAGCCAGAGCTAAAAGCCAGGCATGTGGGGCACACACCTTTCAGCCCAGCACTCAGGAGGCAGAGGCAGGGAGGATCTCTGAGTTCAAGGCCAGCCTGGTCTATGGAGTGAGTTCCAGAACAGTCTGGGCTACACAGAGAAATCCTGTCTCAAAAGGAGAAAATAAAATAGAATAGAGCTAATGAAAATGAAGAACAATGACTTTGAACAGAAAGTCATTTGAAAACAAAAACTGTAAGACTACCCATTAAAGTAAGAATATATATGCCCACAGAGTCTCCGGTTACCGGGCAAAGCTGGCACAAGGCAGCCTGTCTGCCAGCTCAGCCTCAGCAGAGAGCAGACTGAAAGGAGCTCACAACAGTTTCATTTGCTTTTAGCTTTGTGTTGTCCTCATTCTTTGGACTCATTTTCCTTCGCCTCAGCTGTTTCAAAAGGAACTGTGTTTATTTTGCATTGAGAAGCGCAACCCCTTGGCTTCTTACTTACCTTGAGCAGCAGGAAAACCAAAGAGGAATGAATCTTGAACACTGAGAAAACAGACTGGAGGAAATACACTGGAGACAGCATTGGAGGGAAGTTTATTCAAGTGGGTCTAGAGACTTTATAATCCTGCCAAGGCCGAGGAAGCCTGTGGCGTCTCCTCATGGATCAGCACTGGAGCCACCAGCAAACAGAAACCTTCTTCCCAGTCCAGTCTACCCAGGAAGCTTCGGCTTCAGTCCTGTCTTGCTGTTCAAAGGTTCATTATTCAGCTCCTGGCTTCTACCTCCACTCCACCCCACCTGTCTGCTGTTATTTGGCCATCTCATTGCTTGCTGGCACTGCTGTCAGGAGGTGGGCAGAAGAGGAATTGGAGGAGCTAAACTCTGAACCAGCCATTGTTGCTACTGCCAAACCAATTTGACGGGTGATCATGAAGAGGGGAGGTGAAAGCATGGGCCCCAAATGAAGATTAAAGCCCTTTTAAGAATTCTGTGGCTCATCTCATCACTGTCGAGCATGAAAATTTAGCTGCTGCTGCTGCTCAGAGTGAAGAGGAGATAAACTAGGAACTCAAGAAGGAAAAAATATAAGTTCACAAAGAGCAATCGTTTGGGGAAGTTGACTTGGGGACTAAAGGAAGAGGAAGAATGGAGAAGCGGTGGTGGGTGCACAGGGAGACTGACCACTTCTAGAACACACCGATGGCTCTGCCATGCTGAAGCAGCCCAAAGTCTCTTCTAACGTGACTCTCACCCGCCAATGCCACATTTGATGAGCCCACGAGAAGCCACCTGATACACTGTCTCTCGATTCAGTGCAAGGGTTTGACGTAAATCTGTGCATGATGGTTGAGAACATAAATTAAGAAAACTGGGGAAATGCTTTCTTTAAACAATAGAACTGGAGCCATGGAAGTCCTTAAAAACCAGGCTCCAGCAGGAATTACAAGAGAGTGGACGATCTACAGAAAATTAGGACACAAAGGAGATTCAGCAGGGTAGATGTTAAAGGGCATCGTAGAGAGCTTAGGTCGTGGTCTTAGCAATTTACATGTTTGCTTATGTAGCCATCAGTGCTCATTACTAAACATGTGGAGATAAGCTGGCCTCTTAGGGATTAAACGTAAGTCTGCTTGAGGGTGGAGGGAGCCGAACAAGGTTGGTTCTCACTCTAGAAGTGAAGTATCTCTACCTCACTTCAGCCTCTCCTTCCCTCATCACAGGCTCTATAGAAAAGGACGGTGTAGGGACTTGCCCTTGACAAAGTTAAGGCAGGTGAAGTTTTTGTCTTTACTCATAGTGGATTTTTATTTTTCTGTCTCCATTTAATGATTTCCTAAATGAATTGGCTTGACTCCAGTGTGGGTTACAGAAACAGAAAACTGACTAACACAAGCAACAAACTTCATGGTGTCTGTGGCTTTTTTCATTCAGTTCTTTTTCTTGCGTGTTTTATTCATGTTGTGGCCACCCTCAGGCGTTTTGTTTGCTGAATGGTCTTGCATTCTGTTCACTTCACCCTGAGTGAATATTGAGGTCATTGCAGTTTGATACTGCCGTGGATAAGGCTGCCATCTTCATCTTCTCCTCCACAGAGCAACCTGCAGAGCAAACCTGCGCCTTGTTGTTGGGCATGAGGAAAGAGTGAGAGTGAGATGCAGATGGCGAGTATGGGAGTTGGTGTGGTGCCACATGCCTGTAGTCACAGCACCTAAGAGGCTGAGGCAGGACGATGAGGTGTTCACAGTCTACCTGCTCTACGTGGTGAGCCCCTTCCTATAAAAACAGATAAACTGAATTTTAAAAACAGAGTAGGCAAATGTGTAGTTGTCATGAATGCTCTCAAAGAATTTTCCAAAGTTGTTGCATGTTAGCTTTTGTGGAAACACTCTCTTATTCCTGCATCAGCTCGTGCATTCTGTCCCCTCCTGCTCCCACCATCACCAGACAGGTTTGCTGCCTGTCTGCTCAGGGTTTGGTTGAATGTACATACATGCTCCATCTTGAACTTGAAAACATTGAATATTCCGTATAGTCTTCTATGATAAAGAAGTCTTTCCAGAAATTTTGTCCTATTCCTCCTGCACTCAAGATGCTGGATCAGCTGCATGTGCCTTGGGGGCATTGCTGTCTCCAGCAATAGCCAGTATGGAGTCCCTATGCCTGGATCTCTGATCACTCTCTTTTGTATCTGTCTGACCAGATCCAGTGTCCACTGGGCTCTATGGAGGCTAGTTTATTTAGTGTCCTCTGGTCTTTGCCTCTGCTTCTCCACACCTGGGTTGCTCTGTCTTTGCTTGAGTTGAACTCATCAACACTTGGTGCTGTTGTGGCCCCATCATTGGTCTGACTTCTCCTGGTACCCAGACTCTAAAGATTTGTACACCCTGAGATTTGAATCAGTTAGCGTAGGTGGTTTCTTTGGGTGAGGAAGATTCTTGAGAGCTAGGTAATAGCATCATCGACATGTGAGCCTTCTCCAACAGCTCCAAAACTCGAACAGCTACACACATTTCCCAGACGTAGTCATTTGCTTACACCCACCGAGGAAAATGTTTGGGGAGGGCAGGGCATTCACCACCCCCCCTCATCCATCTCTTTCTTAGCTCCTGTTGTCTGTGCTTCAGTGATACTCAGCAAGACTCTCTGAGTTCCTGGACTTTGTCTGCGCACTGAGGGTTTATGAGGTTGGGACTTGCTCCAAGATAGTCTTGAAACATAATTACAATGATTTTTGTTCATTGAATTTTAAAAATGGATGAGCTAATAAAGTGCCTAGTTTATTGCACTTTAGTATAAATTAAGCAACCACATGAATCTTACTTTTAAAATTATCAATATATCAATTTTGTCCAAGTTAACACTATTCATCAGTCATTTTTTGTGTGTTGTATGTACATATCGGTGTTGGTAAGCAAAGGTATGTGTGTGAAGGTATTTTCCTTTTTTGTTTTGTTTTTTAAACAGGGTCTCTTAGTGGACTGGGAGCTCCTTGATTTGTCTGGACTGGAAGGGGGTGGATCCCAGGGAGCTGCCTATCTCTGGCCCCAGAGCTGTGGTTACAGATATGCGCCATCAGCTTGGGCTTTTGTGAGGGTGCTGGATGTTGAATTCAAGTCTTTATGGTTGAGCAACAAATCCATTACTGAACTGAACCATTTCTCCAGCTTCTTACTGGCCTCTTTGCTTTGTGTGAGAAATATTGTTAAGTCTGGGCTCCAGATATGACAGAAATCAGAGACTCTATTCCTGAAGGGAATGGTTACCTAGAGGAATTAGAAATCACCAAGCTAAGGATTTTATCCTCATTTTCATATTTTATGCCAGCATTCTCAGAAACAGAACGGGGCACACTTGTTTAGGGTGTCTGTTGTTGGGGCTGTGTCCCCATTTCCCTACCTCACACACATCTGGGTAGAATGTAGCCTGTGGACGAATATTGTCTCTTCCCTTATCTCTGCTTTATCTTGCAGATTGGTTTCTCGTTAGATCCCTCTACAGATCCAACCTTGCCTTGGTTTTGTTCCTAGGGCCACTGACCTGAAGTGGGAGGAGGTCCAGGAAGCCTCCGTGGCACAATGGCGAGCTGCATGCCCAGATAGGCTGCAGTGCTAGCAGCCGCACTGGGTGCAAACAAGCCTTTTAGGGTGGGGTTACCATATTTTGCAAATAAAATAAGATGCCCTATTAAATTTTAATTCGTGCTGAACAGCTGTAATGTTTTGGCTTGAGAGTGTTCCAGACAATATTTAGGATAGACTTATAAAAATCACCTGTTGTTTATCTGAAGCTGAGGTATAAAAACACCGGCTGTGTTTTATCTATCAGACCATCTCTGCAGGTCTTTTGGAAAACAGGTAGTCTAGAAAGTGCTTCCTCGCTGTCCTACTTAGAGGCAATGCGTTTGTGGTACTTAACTGGCCCCTGTCATTCATCACCTACTGAGTCCCAGTTGTGTTAAATTGGAAGTTTCTGTCTCAGTCCAACCATAGGAGAAGAGGAGTTCAGGAGACAACACAGTGACCCTGTAAGAATACTCTCAGTGGGCGAGGACAGGTAATTGCAGTAGGAGCTAGGCAGGCCACTGATGGAGTTTGCCACATACCAAAGCTCAAATTGGAGCTTGTTTGAATTCTTGAGAGCAAAGTTAGATGAAAAGCAACCTGTCTCTACTGATTTCTCTGATGAGCCCAGATTATGACCACAAGTTATGACGAGGAGAACTAGCCTGAAAGAAGATAACTGTTCCATTATATTATGATGGGCTAAAAAGAATGTGTTTGAGAACACAACAGAGAAGAGGAAAAGGCAGTATTTACTGTTCCAGAAATGGCATAAGAAAATGAAGGTTTCCTGACCTGTCATTTTTGCTTAAAAAAAAAAAAAAAGCCATGCAATTGGAGGAAGTGTATGGGTTATTCTAAGATTCTTTCTGAAACTAAAGAACATGTTTCTCCTGTGTTTAAATTAAAATTATGACGGCAAGTGATTCTTCATTATCAAGGCCAATTAGGCTTTCACAATTGTGTTTATGCCAATAAGTGTCAATACTGTGGATTTATATTTTTATCATGTATTCATTGAATTTCCATGTGACACCTGCTCAGATATGTGAGGACCACTCTTTGGGTTTTCACCACTCTTTGGGTAGCATTTAATCCCTAATCAAAGGCAGAGAAAATGTACTACATATAATTTCAGAGCTACTTCTCCAAAATGTCTGTGTTCTCCTGGTCTCTAGGGCCATGGCCCCACTTAAGAATTATGCAATTCATTTAGACAGTGGCAAGAAATCGCTTCTTCCTTCTGGCTCCTCTTGTATGAAATTCCAGTTGTAAATTATTGGGAGTAAATGTAATTTGGACTTGTGACATGTGGTCTATTCAATTACTCTGAGGAAAAGGCAAAAGATGTTGATAAAATAAAATGTATTTTTGCAAAGCCACACAAGTCAGGAGTTGTGTTCTGTCGTTTTTAAATAACACTATAGAGTATTCTCTTTACTTTTTTCCCTTTCTTAAAAGGTGAGTGCTCTATTTGACTACTTTTTAAAGGTAAGTAATGGGCCATAGTTCAGCCAATGGACCACAGTCTGGCCAAAATAATCTACAGGCCTAGTCTGATTCTCATTCAAATTGTGCCATTTGTGTCTTAAAAGGCAAGATGAGCAGGTAGGGGCCGTGGTGTTCATGTACAGATTGTGCACAAGGAAACGCAGTGAAGAGGTTAGGTTGGGACTGAAACAGAGCCATGCTCTACTTACCAAAGCATTGTGCCCTGGCAAGGGGTATTTTTCTCTCAGAGGATAGGGCATCAGTTTTTAAATAAATACAAAGCTGGTGCATTAAAGTGAAACTTAGGAATAACCTTGAAAAATTGTAGTGTTTTCTGACTTTCAAAGACAAGTCATGTAAATATCCCTGGTAAGTTTTTCACTATTTCTAATACTTTTCTGACACTCACGGAAACATAGCATCTTATGTATAATATACAGGATCTTTGTTCTCGGTTGAAGTGAAGAAAAGGTTCTTATTCTTCTGATGAAGAATTTTCCTCACCAGGAAGGCCTGTCCATCACCACAGATTTCCTGACCCCCTGAGCTGGTATAACTGGGTTATGCATTTAGAAAGTCAGTCATGGCTGGAAGAGTATTTCAGTGGTAGACCACTTGCCTTGCATGAGAGAAGCAAAGCTTCAATCCCCAACATCACAAAGTGAATCAACCGATCAATTAATTAATTTAGATCTCTAAAAAGCTGAGCTGGCTGGCATTTTCTTTCAATCTCAGAATTTAGAAGGTGGAGGCAGGAGGATTAGAAGTCAGCGATTCTCAGCTGCATAGTGAGTTTGAGGTTATCTTGGTCTATATGACAGCCTGTATCAGTAAATATTTTAATTTATTAAAATATATTTATAACACTAATTTAATATTTTATGCTTTCAATTTTTAAGTTTTATATATCTAAATGATCTAAGTTACTAAAAGTTAAAACTACATAAAGAATTTTAGATCTTTGAACGGTCTCATGGACATGAGACTATCATACATGATCTCACCTTATTGTGTTATATTTTTGTTTTGTGACTTGGATTTTTTTAATTAAATATAAGATTTTATTCTGTAGCCCTGGCTAGCCTGGAACTTACTATCTAGGCCAGCTCTCTTCCTGCATCTTCCTTTCTCAGCCTCCCAAGTTCTAAACCTATAGGCATGAGCATCGCTACAGCCCCACATTCTCACTGAATACACACTGTCCTAAAAGGTCAGTGTCTCCACTCTACAACCTGGCAACCTGGGTCTGGAGACCACTGAAAACTACAAATCAGAGTGAGAACTGGGTCACGCAAGTTGCATACCAGATTTTGAAGATTTGGTGCCAAAAATAAAAGGAATATAAATTAGCTCAACAATATTTTAAAGTTGATTATGCGTTAAAATTGAATGAGTTTAGCATAGACTAATTATTTTTAAAATTAGCTCCTTTTGTTTTTCAATACATTTAAAAGCACCTACTGCAAAAATTTAAATTACTTCTATGATTGACTAGTGTAAGAATTTTGTTTTCTTTAAGAAAACTCAGTTATGTTTCAATCCTAGGTGCAGGATATGCTGCAGCCTCAGCTTGATCACAGTGGCTAACTATGATTTGTCTTGTGCTCTGGCAGAGGCGTGCTTTTGACAGCTAAAGCTAGTTTATGTTTGGAATTCTGCAGACTCTTCAGAGAGTGTATAACTACTAGACCCCTGAGAGGGGCCAGAGGTGCTCCTAAGAGGCAGCTGCTGTTCTCCCTGCTGCTGCTGCTGCTGCTGCTGCTGCTGCTGATGATGATGATGATGATGATGATGATGATAACGTTTCCTGCTAGGGCTAGTTTTTGCTGTTGCTGGTTCTTGCTGCTGCTTTTGTGGGTTACTGGACTGCTAGCTGCTGGTTGAAGATAGCCTGATGATGATAAAGATTGGGCTTGCCCCAAGAAACTCAATGCCCCCAATCAGCAGGAAGTAGTCTAAAGAGATCTATGCCCCCTTTTCTTCTATCCTTCTCTCTCTCCTACCTAGTGTTGGGGGTGGAAGAGATTGGGGTAAAGAAGGGCTGGTAAAAGAGCCTAATAAAGTAACTAAAAATCTGGTTACAGCTGACATTATGTTTCTATTGGAAAATCCTTTCCTAAAGCAAGCAATGCTATATAGAGTATAGAGTTACCCTCACAAACAATTCCAATATAAATCTCTGTACTAGGTATTATTTCATAATCAGAGTTAGATGGCTTAATAAGCTGCTCTTTTAAGTAAAAATAGTGAATTTTCCAGACCTCTAGAGTCCATAAAACTTATCCTAAAGAAATATTTCTCTAGTGAGAAATTGGGACTAATTTGGGAGTAATTAAAATTGTGAAGCAACTTGCTTCATTGAGGGGCAAAGTCAACCAATGAAGGTTGAAAATGAACCAGAGAGCATGCTGGAAGCTATCAGAAACAGCATCTTGCAGAAGCATCTATTGCCTCTGTTGATCTAGGAATTGATCGAGTTCAGCTGCAAGGCCACTAATAAGGGCCAGCAACATCAGTCTAGACACTGTCACCATCAGGAAAAGAAAGCTGAGTTTACTGTATATTTATTTCTGCATCTTGGAGGTGTTTTCTGATGGAGCATTAAAAAAGCCAAGAGATCTAACATGGATTCTATTTGAATGGAAAAAAAAGTGTCTAAATATGCTTCATCCGTTAGACTTCTCCCTCAGCTACTGTTTTAAGGATCTAAAGACGCAAAGAAACATCTAGCGCCATGTAAGCCTAGAAATAGAAACTGACTGACGTCGCTCTCCCCATAAAATGGCTGTGTGGTTTAACGAGATGGCGCTTACTAAAGAACCGGGCATCGTGAATATCAGCTGCACCTTGCTGGGGAACAAGTGACCCCACACTTGAGTGGCTGAAAAAATTACTTTTTCTTAAGAGTCTGTGGTTGGGCTTATGGGTTTCCTAATCACTTAGGAGTTTGCTGGGGCAGCTGTGCTGAGCTTCAGAGTTGACTGTAGCTCTCTCCATGCAGTTTTTTCTTTCTCATGGAAGGTGGTTGCGCTTCCTCATATGCTCTCACAGCATTTCCGGAGGGAAAGCCCTGAAGCCTTTATCTCGCCTTTACTTCAGTCACATTTCCTGATACACTATTGGTAAAAACAAACCAGTGGCAACTCTAGAACCAATGTGAGCCATGCCCACAGCCAAGGGCATATTTCCTTGAGGGCACTGCTCATGACAACTTATCACACCAGGCTGCCACTTGTTCAGCCTTGACTATGTACAGATGCTGGAATAATGACCACTATATAACAGGCCATTTAGTTTGCTGACAAGCAGAAGGAAACAGGTTCTTATCTGTATTTTAAAGACGGGACACTGATGCCCAGCAAGGTTGAGCATCTTGCCCAAGATCTTACTACATGCAAACAGCAAAGCTGGAAGTCAGTGAGGCTCACAGAGCCTCACTAAATATTGAGGAAGCAGAAAAAGAAAGGGAAATAGAAGAATATTCTACTATTTAGAGTATAGAGTTACCCTCACAAACAACCTGTGGCCAGCAACCTAAAGAAAGAAGAACTAAAGGAACCAGTCACCATAGCTTGAAGCAATTGTACAGGCTTTGCTCTTTTTCCTAACATATGTGTTAGTGTGAGAGACCAAAAAGCTAGATATCAGACAGTTGGGAGCAAGCCATTTCAAATGCATTACTCCATCTCTCTAAGGTTGTTGGGGGCTGATAAGAAATATGAAGCCTGCTGAGATTTTAGTAATATCGGGTTTTCCCTTTTGCCCAATTCCATGTTTATTTCCAAACCCCACACATGAAGAAGCAAAGATATTAGACAAAGCACATATTCCAAACAGCAGATAAAGTCGATGAAAGCACTGCAGATGTGCCCCAGCAGAACTGAGAGCTGTTATCTTTCTTCGAAAATGGGACATAGCTTAGAAAGTGAGCATCTCCATAGAGAAGCTAAAAACCCTCTCCTTAGATAAAAATCTCATTAATATTTCTTTTTGCAAGCAGAGAGGCAAAGAAAAGATTTGTTGAGATGGAGACAGTAGAAGCAGATAGCAGCAGTCCCTGGCTGCTGCCTTCACAAAGTGTAGGGAGGAAATAAAGGTTACATGAATGAGGATCGTTAATATTCACAGCAGCATCTGGTGCTGTGTTGCCAGGAGACAGTAATGAGAATGGAGCATCTTCCAGGTCTAATGGCACTGCGGCTGCCACATCAATCCTGCCATCCCCAGAAATAAGATCTCTATCATTTGCAAACAGAAAAGCGTTGGTGGCTTGGCTGTCATTCTGGAAGGTCACTAAAAGATATGCAGATGAGTTGCCCATATTTCTTGAGCTGACACCCTCCAGTGTTCCCAAACAGCTTTGTTGTTTTTGGGACAGCAACTGACAAACCAACTTGGAAATGGTAGAAGAATGGGCTCTTGGTGCTTGGGATCCCTAGGCAACTTTGGACTTCTAGATGACATTTACCTCTGAGTCCGATAGCTGTGCTTCTTGGAAAGATTTGCAAAGTCGTTTGCCTGATGGTAGCACCAGCCAAGCACACTGAGCCAACGAACAAGTACATAAACTCATGAAGTTTATTCGGATATTTGATAAGGAGCTATGGATGACCCATTCTCAGTCAAGTATTTGAATAAGAGTCAAAGACTCAACGTGGACTGAGACAAAAAGTTCCCTGCCTTCTGAGAGGTTGCTACTTAGTAAGAGACAATGAGACCTTACAAATAGAAATCAAGTATAATTGGAAATAAAAGACAATGGCTGGAGATTAGTTGGATGACTTTATGGGGAGGTCAGAACCCCCCCACCCCCGGCAAGGAGATCATATAAAGCAGCGACATAAAGATGTCACTCTGGCAGTGGCACAAAGAGGTAAGTCATGTTGGCTCCCAACAACCAGTGAGGACATCTCTTTCAAACTCATTTTCAGGGATATCAGCTGATATGTGCATCTGGTGGCTGGAAATCAGGAGCTGCAACCTAGAAACTAGCAAATGTCATGAATCAGAACTTTTCCCCAGAGAGTTGGTATAATTAAGCATTTTCCAACAGTCAGCTTTGTGAAGATACCAAAAGAAGGATTCTTCTGAGAAGAAATGTCCAGCTGAAGGCCATGGGCCATGAGAATGTTGTGTTTATTGAGAAGGGCCAGCATTCACACAACAGTGGTTCTAAAAGGGTAAATCTCAGCTCAGCAGCATGAATGTATGTGGAGTATGGTTACAATATGTTTTTAGCCTCGGCCCACATCTGTCTGTAAAGCCCTCTGGGTGGTCCTATCTGTCTGGACCAAGCACAGTGTAATAATGTAGTTGCAGAAAGGAAGGTTGGAAAAGTAACTAACTGGCCAGAAAAGACCCTGCAGGCTCCAGTGAGGATTCATAAAGGTTATGTGTATCTGTCAGCTTGGCTAGCTATGATCTCCAGGTACTCACCCAGTCAAGCATTAATCTCCATATTCTTATGAGACTGAATGAGATCAATATTTAAATCAGGGGAACTTGACGAAAGCAGATTGCCCTTTTCATGGATGGGCCTCATCTAATTAGCTGAGATCAGCTGAAAGACTGATCTCATGCTAAGAAGAGGAAATTGAGCCAGCAGACGGACGTTAAGTTCGGCTACGATAACAGTTCCTGCCTGGGCGTTCATCCTGACAGCTTGGCCCCACAGGTTTTAGACTTGTTAGCCTCCTTAATCATGTGAGCCAAATCCTCAAAGTAAATTCCTATCTGCATTCACAAATACATGCATCCTGTTGGTTCTTCATTGTGCTAGGTTGGGACTGAAGCTTTTACTGAGCAAAGCAGGAAGAAGGGTTGTGTGAAGGAGGTTGAAGCAGAGGCATCATTAAGCATGCTTTCAAAGGTTCCCTCTGCACCTGAGGTCCATCAGCCCATGAAGCAATGGGCAACCTTGGGCGTCCTTCAGCCCAAGAGCTGACTTTTAACAGGTACATGTACCCACATGTACAAATAATAACAGAGACCACGCGTTGTGTCTGAATCCTAAAATAGCTGATCTTTCACAGACATGGCTGCTGATGTATCGTGTACTTGCTGACACAGTATCACTTGTCTGCTGTTCTTCTGAACAATGTACACCTGAACTTCATTAGGAAGAACATTCCAAAAGAAAAAAAAAATGCAGTGTTGCGAATCAGTCCTCAACAACAGTGTCAAGACCACAAAAATCCAAGATTGGTGCATGATTGTGGATCACAAGAGACCTACACTGCAGCATGTGGCTCTGAGTTGGAACCTGGACGAGGAACAGAACACTGGTGTAACAGCTGGGAACACTTGAATAAGAGCTGGGGCTACTTTGCAATATCTCATGCCAACAGTGATTTGCTTACACTAGCTCTTCATTGGGATGGGATGGTAAGATATTCATATTTTGAGAGGATGCATAAGAGATGCATTGAAATTCTTGGGACTAATTTTTCTATTATGTCCACAAGAAGTTCAAAAGAGCTAAATATGCAAAAACAGACATCACCAGTTACTCCTTGGAGAGTAGTTAACTCACTTGGATTTGAATAGAAATAATATATAAGATGCATCATAGATGTGTTGGGATAAAATCTGAAGCTGATGTAAGTTGTAAACTGCATGATATTTCTCTATAGCTGGAGAGTTCTCCAGCTCAAATAGACTTTGAAAAGGCAATCTATTATCTCACATAGCAGAAAAGTCATATGTCTGTATGGTTGAATTCTTAGCTCAAATGACACCATGGCCCTTCTTCCTATTTTCTCATGACAACTTTCTCTTTCCTTTACAATGACATGATTCGCAGACTATCTTTTTAGGCTTACAAACTTTTTATATATGTAACAATGGGAAAGGGTTTTCTTTTTTTCCAAGTGATCTAAAAGAGGAAGCAGAATAAAGTGCTTAAGTTTGCATGACTTATTCGTGATTCCTTTGGAGACCCTTAGCAACTCTGCTGTCCAGGGTAGGACTTACTGTAGCTAAACAAAGGGATAGATCAGACCATATTCATCTGAAATATAACAAAACGTGGGCTGAGGTGCTTTCATAAAAGAAAGGGTCTTTTCTGGGCAGAGAGATATGTACAGACAAAATTAACTGAAGTCCATATGGAAATGTAGGTAGGACAAATATTTTAGTGTTTATGGAATGATCCAGTTGACTTTCTTAGATGTGTAATGTGAATGAATGACTAAGTGGTTATTCTAATCATTGCTTCATTATTCTTTCTGGTTCCCCACGACTGTCCTGGAGGCCTTTCCTTGGATAAGTCTATGCCAAGTTCCATAAAAAGAGACTTGTATAGTCAAAGTTGAGAAATTAAAATGTACTTTAATCACTGGCCAATTCTCTCCAGAATGTTTAGAAAACAAATACTCAAGTGTCTTGAATTTTAAACATTGAAGTCTTGACATTTAACTCTTCCATCTTCTACACATCCTATCCCCAACTTGCTGAAAGTGAGGCTATGATTCCTTCTCCCCACCCTCCATCTGTTATCTTGACATTCAGTTACCAGCAAAGGGGAAAGGGGGGCCAAACTGATGTCCTCCAGGAAGCCAGAGCTCTGTGGACCTCCCTGCAGCCCAGTGCGTTCATCAATCTTCATGTCTGTGTAGCTCGGGGAGAAGGCTGAGGAATGGCTAGTCTGCACCTGGGGCAGTGGCATTACAGAGAAGATACAGAGGAGAAAATGTACGACTCTTCCATGAGTAGCTTCCTCTGCTTTGACATATCTCAGCTCACAAAGTCCTGCCCAACGGGGCAGTGATGGCCAAACAACAGAGGAAGGGCAGAGAGGGCAGAGAGTTATGTTCGCAGGTTATCAGGCTGCTGGCCCCAACAGGGCCCAAGGGAGCTCACTCTGGAGGGAATAACCTGCACGTGTGGTCCAACCCTCATCTGAGGACATACACAATAATATTAGTCCATTTTTCTAGCTCTGATCACAGGGAGAAAAACCAAATTTAACCCATCAAGACTAGTTTACATATGAGAATGAGGCCAGTTCGTAAGTCCAGTGGAGAAAATGTCAGAGTTCCATGGTCCTTCCCCGTGGCAGCTCTCCTCCAGGAGAGCCACATAGATGAATGTTTAGTTCTCACCTAAAGGGGAAAAGTTCTACTTATTTTTCTAGAGTAGGACAATAAAGGCTTAGAAATCATTAATCTAAAATGTATCAGTTTAATATAAGGCAAGGCATTGAAATTTATATGTTTCATAAATTTCAGCTGGTATTTGAGGGGAGGAACTTTTGGAAATTGAAATCGGCCACTGACTTAAACCCCTCACCCTTCTTTTTTATTTCCTCATTTTGAGATAAATTTTCACTAAGTTTCTCAAGCTGGCCTTGAACTTCTTCTGTAGCCCATTTGGTACTGACTTTGCAGTTCTCTTGCCTCAGCTTCCCAAATAGCTAGTGTTAGAACCACCTGGCCTAGCTTTCCAATTTATTTTTTTATCTAGAAATGTAAACACCATCAAGATGTGTTTCCTTGACAACTATGTTTTAGTTCATTTAAGCACTTGTCATTTTAAGCATCAAACCATATAACAGTAAAGCTCAAAAACGTGTCACTAGAAAATGACATACTGTGGTTAAGCTAATGAATGACTTGAGCCACTTGGACAGAATGGCCTGTAGTTAGGTCAGGGTTCTATGAATGTTCAGAAAGGGGAAAGAAGCATAAGTTTTCTGAGAGAATTCTTTACAATTCAAATTCTTGAAAGCCTGTGTTGGTGGTGACTGGCAACAAAAAAGTCAATGAAATGATTCCTAATGATATTCGGCTGTACTCATAGATCGGTGCCTAGCCCAACTGTCATCAAAGAGGTTTGGTTCAGCAACTGATGGAAACAGAATCAGAGACCCAAACATTAGGCAGAGCTTGGGGAGAGGAGAGGGGGAGGAATGATGGTACGAGTCAGAGGAGTCAAGGATCCCACAAGAAAACCCACATATTCAACTAACCTGGGCTCATAGGGGCTCATGGAGACTGAACCAGGAAGCTTGCCTGGGACTGACCTAGTCTCTCTCTACAGAGGTTACAGTTGTGTAACCTCTTGATCTTCTTGTGGAACTCCTGACAGTGGGGGCAGTGACTATCTCTGGCTCTTTTGCCTATTTTGGGGACCCTTATCCTCATACTGGGTTGCCCCATCTAGCCTTAATATGACAGGAGGTGCTCAGTCTTCCTGCAATGTTCTTTCAGAAAAAAGTTTCGTTCAAGGCATATATTGATGATGGGTTATCATTGTTTAACCTGCTTGAAATAATACAGAGATTAACTAGCAACCACCATAATAATTTTTGATACTCAATTCATATAAAAATGGCAGTGGGTGTGTCTTATGCATTTGTGCAAGTCTCTGCAACCACTGCTATGGGAAATACCATAGAACTATCACCTGAGATGCTATTAGTCTTATTTTTATAAACTAAAAACATAAAAGTTAAATTAATGGAAGTGTAGGAGATTCTAACATTGGTCAGCTGGGGCTGAAAAGCCCCAGGGAAAACTTTGTGTGTGCATTGGGTATTTGGAAGGTAATCAGAGGAAGCATCAGGGTAGAAGAAAGAAGCAGGAAAGGAAGGAAATTAGAGGAGTTGAAGTAACTCCAAGGGAAACAGGATATAACATGCAAGAGATTTAAAGGGGGAATATGTAAAAGTAGAAATAGGAGAGCTATTTAGACAGACTCAAATCTCAGTCATGTGGAGGGGAAAAAAAGGGAATATAGATTGGATGAGGCAAGTTTTGGATTGCAGTACAGAGCTAAGAAAGTTCGCCAAAGT
This sequence comes from Psammomys obesus, assembly GCF_907164565.1. Taxonomy (NCBI): domain Eukaryota; kingdom Metazoa; phylum Chordata; class Mammalia; order Rodentia; family Muridae; genus Psammomys; species Psammomys obesus. The sequence continues at coordinate 6,956,018 of NW_026586816.1, forward strand.
CAATGCGGGAGTTCCTGGGCCAAAATCAACAGTCAGAGGATCATTCTATCTCAAGAAATAGAGCTGCCTCTGTGTCCCGGTTGTGTCCCTTCATTCTGTGGTGGCTCCTGTTAGGGTTTCTCTTGCTGTGATAATGTGCCATGACTAACTAACTTGAGAATGAAGAGGGTTTATTTCAGTTTGCAAATCTCAAGTCACACTCCATTGCTAATTGAAGTCAGCGAATGAACTCAAACAGAGCAGGACCCTGGAGGCAGGAGCTGATGCAGAGGCCATCGAGGGGTGCTGTCTCCTGGCTTGCTCTCATAGTTTGCTCAGTCTGCTTCCTCATACCATCCAGGACTACCTGGCAATACCACTGTGAGCTGGGCCCTCCTACAACAAACACTGATCAAAGCAATACCCACAGACCTGCCCACCAGACAATCTTAGAAAGACATTTTCTCCATGAAAAGTCCCTCAGCCTGCATAAATCTAAGTTTGTGTGAAGTTGTAAAAAAACAAACTAGCACACACCTATCACATTATGTGGGCTTTTATTTAAGGTTTTATTTACAGGAAAAGACCAGGGGAGTTGGGTAAATGGCTCAGTCACGAAGTTCTTGCTTTGTAAGTATGAGTACTTGAGTTTAATCCCCAGAACCCACATGAAAAACCAGGCGTGGTGGAGCTTACTTACAATCCCAGCGTGGGAAAGCAGACACAGCTGTATCCCTGGCACTCACCGGCCAGCTAGTCAGGCCTAGTGGGCGAGTGCCAGGCTAAGCGAGTGTCTCGGAGAAACAGGCAGGCGGTGTTTGGGGAACGACACCTGAGGCTGACTTCTGGCCTCTACATGCATTCACATGCACACGCGCTCACATGTCCATGCGAGTATGTAGCAAAACCAGATTAACCAATAACGATAAATCCTAAACATTCAACGATGGAAAACCAATTGTTTGCTTTGGCTCATGGCTCTAAAGGTAGCCGACAGACTGCCATGGCAGGAAGGATGTAGCAGAGCAAAGCAGGTCACATCATGGCATCTAGGAAGAAGAGCAAGAGGATACAGGAACTCACACCAAAGCCCAGGCTCCATGTTTGTTGAAGATGTCCCCACAGCCTTTTAAAACCTAGAGTGGGGAGATGCCTTTGATCACCCTGACAAAGAAAGAAGTTCAGTGAGGAGGCCTGAAAGACAGGATGTCACCCATTCTCCGTGTGGCTTCATGGTTTCTCGGCAGTAATGTGAACTCTGGGGGCGTCAACCATCACATTAAATTACAAGTTCATACGCAGTATTAAAATCCAAATAGAAATGTTTTAGGTCACCCTCTGTTGCTGATTATTCATTTCATTATCGATTAATGAATTGAAATGATTCATTTCCATTAATGTGCGTGAATAATTCAGAAGCGCTGTTCCAGTGTAGAGTCTTCTATTTTTTGCCCTTCTCTTGTCCTTACCGCCCCCGCCTTTATTCAATGGTGATGTCACTGCAGATGTGAGAAGCCAGCTGTCTAGGTAGAGAGAAATCTACCATGAGGTCACAGGTGCTTACAAAATCATCAGGAGGAAAGTAGCCAGGCTCCCAGGACGAGCCTCCCGAAGAGGCTGCTTCCTCAGCCCCCGAGAGAAAGCTGCCAATCTTTCTGTGGGCCACCACACCACAGAAGCTCTGTAGTGATCTGAGGTCAGTAAGCCGCTGCCACCTCAGCTCTGGAACCACATCTCCTTACCTCGGTACTTCCTGATAAACGGGTCTCTCTGCAGCACGGCTGCCCGGTCACCCCGCCCTGCCACAGTGCAAGGAGCTTATGGGTCAGAAAATGAATCCTTGTCTCTTGCTGCCCTCCAAGGACAGTGCACCCCACCTCCATGCCAAGGAGCAAAGGAGCCTGGTAAATATAGGCCTTCCCTTTGGTAACCCTAGAAATGAGACTGTAAATGAGATGAATGGGGAGAAAGCCTCTAGGAATATGGACTCCATTTCCAACTATTTGATACCAAATGCAAGTTCCTGTACATCGGAGACAGGTGCTTTAACACTGATCTACAACACCAGACGTCACCTCCTCCTCACACTCAAAGTTGTCTTCATTTGGAAATGTATTTCACACTAAAGTAGAAATTATTGATGGCAGTCAAAACGCTACTGTTGCCAAATACATCTATATAAGCTGAAAATAAAAGATGGCAGGACTCTTTATTAGGTTAAAAAATAGCAAGCTCCAGGAAGATATTTATGAAATTATGACACACTAGAACAAAGTGCTTGTACGAGTTTGTTCATATGTGCGCCTACACATTTATGCAGATACATAAGTGCAAAGATCATATAGAGAGAGCTCAAAGGATGCTCCAGCCATCCATTAGCAAAGGTTATCTCTTTGTGTAAGATAAAGGGTGTGTGAGACATTTTCAACTGATATTGCTGTGTACTTTCTGAACGTTTTATAAGGAACCTAAATTGCTCTTCATGGCATGTTAACATTAAATGTCTTCAAAGCATGCCACATGGGCTGTAAGTTTAAGGCGGGCTTTGTCTACAGAGCAGAATTCTCGACAGCCAAGACTACACAGAGACACCCTGTCTCAAAAAAAAAAAAAAAAAAAAAAAAAACAACAACAACAACGAAAAAAAGATGTTCTATGATCATGGTGTCTTGTCTTCATAGCAATAAACCCCCAACTAAGGCAGACAGTGTCTTAGAAGACACGATCAGCACACCAAGAACAAGCACCAGCCACTCCTGTAAGCAGGTGACTTAACTTTTCTGGAACAATTTTGCTTAGTAACTATCTCAGTGCTGTGGTGGGAATTAGATGAATTAATTTGTGTAAAACAATTGTAATCCATAACAGCCATTGTTTTTATGCATTGGAATAAGTGAGCTTACTTCCAGGTTACTGCAACACCTAATTACTAAGTGAAGGTTCAAATCAGCAAGTCATTTCTTTCGTTGTTCAAGAATCCAGAAGTCTAAAATGCAGGGCATTGTCTGGGCTGGTTCCTTCTGGAGCCTGGGAGTGTATCGCAGACATCACTCCAGGGCCTGGCGCGGCTCAGCCTCTCTCCCTGTGGCGTTCATTGGCTTGTAGAGGTGCCACTCTTCTCTGCCTCTGTCCCTGACTGCTTCCCTAGATCCTACTCGTGTGTCCCTGATTCATATTTCAGTGCCATCACTCACGAAGGGTCCACCTCCTCCAGTGTGGCCTCAACACTTTCACCTGTCAAGACCCTCTAAGTGCGCTCACGCGGCGAGGAGCCGGGTGGATGGAGCTCAGGAGCATCTTCACCTGCTGCAGCGAGCGTCATCATTCCGCCACACAGCTTCCAAACATGCGAGAGCAGAGAGGAGAGAAATTTCCCAAGAGCCATCTGAATCGAAATCCACCACTGCCAGGGCTTGTAGGCTTTTGTTTATTGTTTTTTAGTAAAATAAATAAATAAATAAATAAATAAATAAATAAATAAATAAATAAATAAATAATTATAGTGCCATAAGGATAATTCTCAGAACTCCCGCGGCCGAGTCCCTGCCTGTTACTCTGGCAACGCATCGCTTTATATAAGCGAATTGCAAGCTTTTTCGTTCAATCAATAGTAAACAAATACCTTGACTCTCACAGCCCTGTGTACACTTGCTTCCTTAGAGTCGACGAGTAGGCCTGTGATACTTGAGGTAGCTTCCTAAATGTGCCACTAGAGGGAGTAAAGGCTGTGTGTTTGTGCTTGAGGCGCACAGCGCGCGATAAAGGAGGTTTTCTTGTGCCCTGACTCCCAGTTTGAGCTGCGTGTTTGTGATTGCAGGGTAATTTCATCTTAATGTTGACGATACAGCTTGCACTGCAGATCAAAGCCAGACAGCATAAATCACAAGCTGCATTCCTATCAAAAGCATATTGTTTGGTGGAGATGAGACTTCGTTCTAAAACAATTCAAAGCTTTTTTTAATCAAGGAAGTTCAAATGCTGTCTTTAAAATTGGCCTCTGGCACAGTCAGGGCGAGCATTGCATTATATATGGAATGGCTTCTAAAAATAACTGCGGTGCAACGGTTGGAGGAGACTGAGGCTTTAAAGCAGAAGACTTCACGTTTCACTGCCTGGAGCCTGTGGGCTGACCACGTAGCTTTGTTTCTCAGAAATGTGAGCACTCAGGGCTGAGAAGGGTGACTGAGCCCTCAGAAAGATAGTAGCAAAGGTAACCAAGGCACATGACATATATTAATTCATTTAATTTGTACAACAATCATTTAATGTGGATGGCCCATCGGTATCACCACTTTACAAGTAAAGACACTAAAACCCGTGATCACAAAGAGATACCAAATCACTAAATGCTTTTTGTGATCACTACACAAAGAAACTAATGATGCCAAATGTGGAGACGGCTGAGGAGCCACTGAAGTTCTCACACACTGCTGGAAGGGATGCACAAAGAGTCAGCCCCGGCTAGAGAGATGGCTCAGTGGTTAAGAGCACTGTCTGCTCTTCCAAAGGTCATGAGTTCAATTCCCAGCAACCACATGGTGGCTCACAAACATCTATAATGTGAACTGATTCCCTCTTCTGGCAGGTGTAAATGCAGATAGAACACTCATATACATAAAATAAATAAATCTTAAAAAAAAAAAAAAAAGAGTCAGCCCCTTGGAACAGCTTAGCACTAAGTAGAAAGGTAAATACCTAGTTACGACCTGATGCAGACTTCCCACTTCTATCTGATCATCTAAGAAAAACAAAAATAAATGACCACAGAAAAACATTATGTGAGTGTTTATACCTGCTTAGTTCACAGGTGCCTAAAATAAGAAACAGCTCAGATGTCTCATTTGGTGAATGGAAAAGCTACTGCACATTCATGGAATGGTACGTTGCTTAAGAATAGAAAATGAATAGATTTCTCAGGTAAAACCAGAGATGATCCTCACATAAAGTATGCTAAAGAAAAAAAGAAGATTGCAGATTCAAAATGCTAATTATAAGCATAGAGAATGATAAAGGGTTATCAAAGAGGAAGAAATTTGACTCTAGTGGGGCATTGGGAAGTCTGAGTGGGGTAATGAAATTTTAAATCTTGATGGTAAAGCTCACACAGCTATGTTCGTTTCAACTCAGAATCATGAACAAAAGAATGAATTTTGTTGTGTACAAATTAAAATTCCTGAGCCAGACTAACCAGTAAATCAGACTTCCAAGGCAAGCTGACTGACGAGTCTCCTGTCTGTCCTCCGCCTCTGCAGCTTCAGCCAGCGTCTGGAAAAAGCACGAGTCTGATCATGTAAAGAATGTTTGTCCTTTTTCCTTGAACAGTACATCACAACTATTTATGTAGCATTTCATTGCATTAAGTATTAAAATTAGCCTAGAAATTATTTTGAGGTCATGGGAGAACGTTATACTCTAATGCTATGCCATGTAATGTGACAAGTATTCATAATTTGGACATCCAAAATGGCTTTGGAATTAAGTTCTATGACTGTATGTTTTTGGTTTCAACATGTTCAAGATATACAAACGTGGGGTAATTACTCAACATGCGCATTATGTCTGATAATGTCAGAATAAGTGTCCAATGAAATAATCCAAGGCCATATAACAAAGAGAACAGAATTACATAGATACAGGAGGAAAGAAAAAAGAAAATACTGAAAAAGGAAGCCTAAGAAAGAGGTCCTATCCGAATGGCTCTGAAGACAAAAAGAGGAAATCAGAATGCTGTTAGAACCTGGAAACAAGGATGAGGCCAGCAGACTTAGAATGCAAACCTGTGAGAAAGATGGATCACCTAGTTGGTGCTGGTCCCTCTGAGGAGACAATAAGGAAGGAGAAGAGAGAACAGAAAAAAGGAAGCTAAGAGCCTGATTTAGCTATTGACACTATTAAAATGCTACTTCTGGAACTCTGAAGAGTAGTGTGGCAACAAACAGTGGTGATAAGGTCTGTCCTCACCCCTCTTCCATCTTCTAGACCTCTAATTTCCTTTGTGTTCTGTTGGCAGGAATCTGCCTGGAAAAGCAACATAGGGGCGGGGGAGTTCAGGCAGGGAACAGAATATAGATGGGGGAGAGGTGCTGTGGTTTGAATGTGTCAGAATCTCTCAATGGTATATATCTCTTAATGTGTCAGAAACTCAATCCTCAGTGTAACAGTGTTGAGAGGCAACACCTTTAAGGGGTGATTAGGTCATAAGGACTTTGTGACTAGGTTAATGCAGTTATATCAGAGTGTCGTGAAAATAATGGGATCCTTATAAAGGATGAGTTTCCCATCACTGTTATGACTTAGCATGTCATGATTCAGTAGATTCCCCTAAGCTGATATAGCACCCACTATCTTGAAGTTCCCAGTCTCCAAAAATCATAAGCTAAATTGGTTTCTATTCTTTGTAAGTTACGCAGTCTTACCTACTCTCTTACAGCTGTACAAACAGACCCACACAGGTACCTTTGGAGCAGAGAACTTAATAACCCAAATACTCATTCATTTGACAAATATTTATTGCTGATTGGGTATTCAGTGAGATGAGGCTCTTCTGTTAAATGGCTGAAACTACCAAGAAAAAACCAGCAAGCTAAGCAGGAGTCCTTGTGAGTGCACTGGGCTGGGTACGGAAGTCAGACACAGGACTGTTTCTAAAGGAAGTCACCTCTTCCTTGTATCAGGTGCTTGGAGCAATAAAGCCAGAACGTCATCACTGAGCACGACGGGAAATGCTGGCTGTCTTCCCAGGAGATAAAGCTCTGTTCAGGCTCCCAGCATCCTTGGATCACTTTGACATGAACAGAATTAGACCACATGAGTTGCCTGGAAAGAATCCTTCATAGAGTTGTCAACCCAACAAAACTTGCGAACATTTTATGGAGTCCTGAATCATCACCTCACTCCAAGATTCTTTACAGTTCTAGAGGAATAAGTCTACAAAGTGTATGTCTCAGTGAGAGCAAAGGCGGAGGCCGGGTAGCTTTTGCTGATTGTATGTACACATATTCACATAGGAATCATTATCGGTGTGTTTGGCTAGTTCTACACTACTCTGCTTGCTTTTGCTAAATTTTAATGTGTAGTCAACATGTCCTCAGTGTTATTCACCCCTCTTATGTTCATATAGGGTATTGTTTCCAACCACATTTGAAGTAAATTACCTTCAAAGTGAAGTAGATAATCCTGGGACCCTGTCTAGATAGAGATTCCTCATGAGTATGTGCAACCACAAAACCCAATGCCATGTAAGTCCTCATAGAATTGCCTCTGATCATGCCTGAGCCCATCACACATGAAGTTCCAAGACAGTGATATAGTGTGAGCCACACAAAGCCAGCCCTGTCCCTTAATCTAGCCCAACTACGTGAGATTTCCTGTCTGGAGCCTTCAGTAGGACCTACCTAACAATCTCCAGCTGAGATCACCTCCTTGTTCAGCTTTTTTCTCTTGGTATTTTGTTTGCTTCATTGTCTTACAGTTGGCTCCTGATACCTCTTTTCTACTTCTTGGCTCGACTTCTAAAGGACCTAGCCTAAATCATAAATTGTTATTAGGAGTTTCCAGAGGGGATCCTTATAGGTGTCTGCCAAAGCAGTGCAGTGCAGTCACCAACTGATGGCCGTAGGGTGGATTTCCTACTGAGAACATCGCCCTTCTCAGGAGGAGTGACATCAGCAGGTCTGCTCAATTTCTACTCCTTACAGAGTTGGGGTCTAATACAGGGAAGCTTGCGGTGCAGGTCACAACATGTATACACCATGGAATGGCTAGATGAGCTCTTAGTCCATGCAAAGCATTTTGGGACTTTGGTGGATAATTAGTTGGTATCTATCCAACAGATCAAGCCAAACTTGCCTGGTGATATTCCTGTGTCAAAGCCAAAGTCTAAGTGCTCAGGCAATGCCTGGCCTCACTCCAAGTTTAGTGTTTATTTTTTATTTTTTAATTTATTTTTAAGTTCATTGCAATTTATTCACTTTGCATCCCATCTGTAGCCCCCTCCCTCATGCCCTCCCAATCCCATCCTCCCTCCCTCTTCTCCTCACATGCCCCTCCCCTAGTCTACTGAAAGGGGGAGGATCTCCTCCCTTCCATCTGAACCTAGCTTATCAGGTCTCATCAGGACTGTTTGCATAGTCTTCCTCTGTGGCTCCAAGTTTAGTTTTTAAAGTTTTAATTATTACTGGTGATTCTGAGTTACATAATATTCTGTAAAAGAAAGAATGTGGAGTTTGGAAGTTACTTTTGACACAACTGAAGTTTGTGAATCAGAGCTTCTCTGTGCCTTAATGCTTTCCTCTGAAAACAGAAGAACCACATGCAGGTTTACTGTGAAAATTACAGTTAGTCTGCATGAAACAACCAGTGTGAGGACCAATGCTTATTAACAGGGAGCCACTGTCTTCAGGCCATTGTCCTTTTTTATCCCTTCTTTTTGTAGCTCTACATATTTCATTGTCATGTAAATGAGCCCAAGTGTTGACAGTGTAATTGATCTGTTGTGAAGACATTGTGCTAGCACATTATCATTTACCATGGGAATTATGGGAACACACAGAGTCACATTCAAGTGCTTGTGCACATGCGTGTACACCCCTGCCTGTCTCTGCTCCCTTTCTATCCTTTTTCTGTCTCCTCATATCTTCTTTTCTCCACTCCTTTTCCCTAAACTTTATTCCAACATCAATGGAAAAATCACATAATCCAATTTTTTGAACCTGAGAAATCCACCGCTCTACATTCCCTCGGCAGACATCTTTTCTAGGCATACACTACAAGTACCTGGGATCCTCTAAGGAGCTGTGTGACATGCTCAGCACACTCACAGGACTGTCTCGGTGCTAAGGCTGCCCTCTGCTGAAGAGGAGTCAGAGTAGGAAGTGATGTAATCCTGAGCATCAACTTGGTGAGATGGAGATTGTTCAGGAGAGTAGTGAAGCACGCCTCTAGATGTACCTATGAGACAATCAACTAAGAGGGGAAGACTTCCTGAAAACAGAGAGCATCACAGAGTGGTACAGGGCTGGGTGAAATAAAGGGGGAGGGGAGGCCACTTGAAGAGTAATCCTGTTTTTCTGCTTCCTAGACAACTTGAGATGAGCTGCTCTGCCCTACCATGCCTTTTCCTGAGTGACAGACAGAAAAAGCTCTGAAACTGGAATGTTTAAAATTGTTTCTCACGGATACTTTAGCAAATGAAAAGTGACTAATAGAAAAGATAAATTCCTCAGTTTCCCTTTTGCATATATCAACTCTGAATCCACAGCAGGTCAGAACCTTAGATTGGCTTCCTTCCTTCCTTCCTTCCTTCCTTCCTTCCTTCCTTCCTTCCTTCCCTCCCTCCCTCCCTCCCTCCCTTCTTCCTTCCATCCTTCCTTCCTTCCTGTGGTGGTTTGACTAGGAATGCCCCCACACATTCACGTGCTTGAATGCTTTGCCATAGGGAGTGGCACTATTAGGTGGTGTGGCTTATTGGGGGAGGTGTGGCCTTGTTGGAGGAAGTGCATCACTGTGGAGGCGGAGCTTTGAAGTCTCATATACACAAGCTACCTCCAGTGTGAAACGTATCCAGTCTCCTCGTTGCTGTCTTCAGGTCAAGATTTGGAACTCTCAGCACTTTCTCCAGCACTGGGCCTGCCTGCATGTTCTCAAGCTTCCCACCGCGACGATAATAGACTACACCTCTGAAACTGTAAGCCCTCCCCGATTAAATGTTTGCGTTTGTGAGAGTTGCTTGGTTATGGTGTCTCTTCACAGCAATAAAACCTTAGTAAGACACTTCCTATCTCACTTACTGAGTTCCCCGCTGATCCTTCAAGCATTTATTCTTTCCAACACAAGACCCCACTCTAGTCCTTTCGATGATTCTCATAGTCCCTCACTGTCATGGCTGAAGAGTCAGGAACCAGGAAGCGCATGTGGAAAGAAAAGAGAATGAAGGTCCGTGACAAGGCACCTGCTGCTGCTTGTCTTTGTTTGGAAGCATAATGATAGTCCTAACTCGTTCATATATATTGTTCACTCCTGCTCTCATGTGCATTTGTCATACAAAATTATCTCCTTATTACTGAACCATAAGACTTTCCCCATTTCTCAAAGGACATAACAACAGTTCTAAAGACAATGGAGAGAAATCTGACTGATAGAGAAAATATATTAGAGGTACAAGAAGCTTGCCAGCAAGGACTTATTAAAACATCTCCCTGGTATAGTTAAGAAAGAAAATGATGAAATTGTTCTGTTTCAGTTGATGTAAAGTCAGGAGGTGGAAGAGGGAGAGAAATTCCTTGTAGACATTCTCATTTTTCTACTCTCTCAGCTCTGCAGCAATTAGGTATCAACCCTGAGCCTCCATTCTTCATTTATTCCCTTAAGTATATTTCTGCAGTCAACATTCTTGCTGCAATTGGAAAGCTGAGAGTGGTACACTTTTTTTCTTCCAGGATACCAACTCTAATGGTCAAATTAAAGTAAAAGATAAACATTTCTCATGATAAAAATAAGGCTCGAGGCTCCAGCATATTTGAATTCACTCAAGTCTTTAATATTTGCAGAAGTTTAAGGGCATGGGAACTAACTACTTCCGGTTGTATTTTCCTGTGAGTGTTTAAGTTTATTCCCTTGGTTTTTATAAGTTTGCGTGCTAGCTTAAGATGGGCTCTCACTGCGCAGCCCAGTGCCACACCTGCCTGGGTAGCTGAGGATGACCTCAGACTTGTGGTCCTCCTGCCTCAGCCCTCCAAAACCACCATATCTAGATTAAGACTGCTATATTATTTTAGAGCACAGAGAACTCAGTAAAAGTTAAACAAATCACTCATGTGAATTTAACAGATGAAATGAATGCCTCCACCCTCACTTTCCCTCTTGGGGTTACGGGTAAAAACTTCCCTTATAGTGAGCAAATCTAGCCTTTTTACAGCACGTATGTGGAGGCCAAAGACAACCCTCAGGAACTGGTTCTCTCCTTCTACTGTGGGATTAAGGGATTAGGAGATCAGGTCCTAAGACTTGTCAGGCTCTTTTACCTCCTGTGCCATCACACCAGCCCTCTCTAGTCTTACCGTATATACTGTGTGCATGCTCTTTCACCTATTTTAATCACACACCTGCTATCTTTCAGCAACTGCAAAGCAGTTTACTCATATTGTGAAATGTTTTTGTTTATATCTATCATGGACAGCTTTCTAGAAAAACATGTATAAACCAACTAGTGTACTTTAACAATTGCATAGAAATACAGTGCTTAGAGCTTCGTTCTCCACAGAATATCCAGTAATGGGTGGTTTTGTTCAATGGGCTATCTATCCTCTTGGATATATGTGTTAGGAATTACTACAAAATGTAGTTTATTATTTCTTTGTGGACTTAGAGTACATTCATGTATCAAACACACCTACCCTACACACTCCTCAATATTTATTCCAACACACCAATCCTAAATATATTTAACTGCAAGTTCTTCTACAATGCAATGTATATCATTGTTCTAGAGGGGAAAAGACCCTTGAAAAACATACCTAGGAAACACTCGTTTGAAACCCCTTAAGTCACATCTAAAATTAGAGACATTGCTGTTTAGCGGTTTACAGCTGGGGAAAGAAGCATGGAGACTGACTCAGAGCCGAACCACATCGCTCTGAAAACTGAAGACAAAGATGTGGCTACAGTTCCAGATAGAGAAAGCCGTAAAGTGCTGAGCCGCCTGATACCTCATGAAGGGAGTCTCAAGCACCCAGCTGCTTACCTAGAGAGAGCATCTAACTGATGCATGTTGAGCCAATCTATACCCAGCACTAAAAGGAAAGAGACACATCACTCTCTGTTATTACAGGTTTTCATATTTTTATTAAGAGAAAACCAGTTAGACAAGATATAGGGTATAGGCCAAAGAATGTTTTACCTTCCTTTATTGGCTTTACTTCACCCCAAGATTAAGAAAGCACCACTCGGTTGTAAGAGCTAAGGTCTGCCAGAGACACTGACCTTTGGGAGAATATCTCAAACTGCTAAGCTCAGTCTCCAAGTGGGCTTCCTAGTAAGGGGAACAGGGACTATCTCTAACATGAACTCAGTGGCTGGCTCTTTGATCACCTCCCCCTGAGGGGGAGAAGCCCTACCAGGCCACAGAGGAAGTCTATGAAAGACAGTCCTGATGAGACCTGATAGGCAAGGGTCAGATGGAAGGAGAGGAATTCTCCACTATCAGTGGACTTGGAGAGGGGCATGGGAAGAGATGCTGGAAGGAGGGAGGGTGGGATTGGGAGGGGATGAGCGTGGGGCTATAGCTGGGATACAAAGTGAATAAATTGTAATAAATAAAAATTATATTAAAAATAAAAAGAAAACATGAGGAAGACTCATGACAGAATCTGTTTAAAGCAGACAAACAGAGAGCTAAAGGAGAGTCCTACATACAAAGATAGGGGGGTTGGGAGGTCTTGGTGTTGCCTGAAAAGGAAAGGGGATAAGTACAGTCTTTAGGGTAGGACAGGAATAATAGGCTTCCCCGGGAGGCCAAGTTCACCATCAAACTCTGAGTTGTCAATCTCTGGGTTAGACCAGAAACAGAGTGAACTGAAAGAACCTTCTGCACCAGGCAGCGCTGGCCAGGAGCAGTGTGCTTTAAGCAGTCACAGCCTGTAGAGATCAGTACTAACTGCTGGACTACTGAGTATCAGGAAGGAAATGTCACATCAAAGCCTACATGATGCAGTCACATCCCCAGGCTGCCTATGAACGTTCTAATGCGCACCTTAAGGAAAAGATAGGGGTAGATTAACCTTGGTGCTCTTTCCTCTATGGCACTAAGTCTTCAAGACTTGATGTAAAGTTAACATAGCACATCCCAGTTAGGACTGGCCATGTTTCAACAGAGTGCTACAGCTCTTGGGAGAGAGCACAGTGTTTAGCCACAGGGAAAAAGCCATGCTTCAGACATGGTTGAGCAACAATGTAGAGGGAGCCCACATCTCTGAGGATTTGGAAATTGCCTGCCAGGGCAGAATAACATACTTCCTGACTCCATTTATGTTACAAAAGGAAAAAAGAAAAAAAAATCTTCTATCTTCTTTTAAACAGTTGTCATAGTTGGAGTTCTGCCATTTGTAGAAGAGCTGAATTCTAACTTACTCCCTGTACAGTTGTCCCTCTCTATCCTCTGAGGATGGTCTGGGATTGCAGTGGCTACTAAACCCAGCTAGTAAGCAAGCTCCTTGTGCAAAATGGTTTATATTTGCATATATCCTATACATTCATCCATATGTTTAAAAACCACTTCTAGATTAACTGTAATGCCTACTGCAATGTATATGCTGCAGAGGCAGTGGTTATACTGTATTGTTTAGGAGATAAGGACAAGAAGTAGGGTGGAGAGTACAGAGGAAGTTTGTTTTTGTTTTTGTTTTTGTTTTTCTGAATATCTTGTGTTTGTGCTTAGTGGGATCTATGATGTAGAGGCCATGGATATGGGGATGGAGCATAGCTGTGTTGTGTGCGCACATATATCTCTCTAGCCCTGGGATGGAGCAGATACATTAGGCAAAGCTCTTCAGTGTTGTACAGCTTAAAGAACTGGTGTACAGCACACTGACATGATTATTTTGTCTGTTCTTTCTGTGGTTGCCAACACTTAGAAATCAGAAATTTCATGTCACTGTTCACCTTTTCAGTTGTTCCTTAGAATATCAGATAAACCAGCAAGGCTTACCCAGCCATAGAGTGCAAAGGCTTAGTTTAAGGTGGTCCCATAACATAGGACCTGAAGCCTCCACTTGTTACCAGCTCTCATTTTCTTCTTCCTTCTCCTCCTCCTCCTCCTCCTCCTCCTCCTCCTCCTCCTCCTCCTCCTCCTCCTCCTCCTCCTCCTCCTCCTCCTCCTCTTTTTCTTCTGTTACAGGTTTCTCTATGTTGCCCTGGCTGTCTTAGAATTTGCTCAGTAGACCAGGCTGTCATCAAACTCGACCTGTCTCCACCTCCCAAGTTCTGGGATTAAAGACATGCACCACCGAATCTGGTTCTCAGCTCTCACTTTCTAATGTTTCATTGCTTATACCCTGACACAGGTAAAACTAGTGTTGCCTAGTACCTGCAGCTCCTACTTTCTCTGAGTGCATCGGTTCCCAGCTGCCCCAGTCTCCAGATGATCATCCCTAGTCAATTGTGAGATGCCTCCCTGATGTATTATGTGCTCTTCCTCCTAAGAGGCAGACACCACAGATGATTGGGTAGCAGACTGAGCAAAGGATTGCCGCTGGCTTCCTTGCTTCAAGGTGCTATAACTCATGCTTCCAAGCTCCATGCTATCTTGCTGAAGTATGGCTCTGGCCCAGGCATGTCTAATCCTAGCCACTTCTCTACTGCTCCTCATTACCTGTCCTGGGGGCATTTGTGAAACAAATAAGATATATCAAATTTCCCACATTATGTTTCATTAGTAGGGAACAAGCCTTTTATAAAGTGTGAGTGTTCAGTCTCTGGGTTAGACAGAGACCCAGTGTGAACTGAAATAGTTGAAATAAACCTTCTGCATCAGACAGTGCTGGCTGCAAACGGTATGCTTCAAACAGTCAATCTTCAGAGATCAATACAGACTGTCAGATTGATAGGCACCATGAGAGACCTAGAATCCACAGCTGCACTGGCCTAAGAGAGTTATTACTCAGAGAAAACACATGATTCTTTGTACCAGGCACCATGGGCTTACTTATCTCCTAATTGTTGCTTATGTTGGCTTGGATGGCCTTCCTTTGTCATCAACAATGACAACTGGGTCTCCTACAGTCAACACTCTCAAAAAAAAAGTATGACAACTGACTGCTACCTGAAAGATCCACTGTACACGGGTGACCTTTTCAACCTCGTGCCACAGCTTCTGAACACAAGGTGGCTATTTCAGGCTCATTAGCTTGTGCTGTGTTGGCAGACTATGTGAGGATGGATAGGACACTCGTGTAGATTCTGGGAAACCTAGTCAGAGCGATGTCTTTGACCAACATTGTTTAGCTGATGTGACTCCAGCTCCATAGCAGTGTTCACGCTGAGCCTCCACTCTCTAAACATAGTGGCAGTTCCTAGGACAAAGCCATTCCTACCAGGTCTAACTCAAGGGGCAATTCAGCTCTCAAGTTCTCTATTGGCTTAGCTCTGACTTTCTTAGCTCTACCATCTAAGGCTTATTCTGTCGAATCCTCCTCCCTCATGTTCTCTTTTCACAGGGACCAGGTCTGCATTTCCTCTGAAGTATAAATGCACAGAAATGTTTATTATACAAACACAACGGTGGTGATCCATTACAACTAGTGTACCATCCACAGAGGAACCCTGGGATGGGCTTAACTGATGTGGTGAGGGAATGAAAAAGACACAGACACACAGATGATCCGGGATCTCATGGTCTGTAGAAACCATAAGGTCTTTCTGCTGAAGAAACCATAGCACCCTGGGAATTGAGAGTGTTTGTTATATAGAGTCAAACAGAGAGGTGGGGGTTGGCATGCAGCTGAAAAAGGAGGCAGTGTTATTACATACAGATAAGCAAGGACTTACAGGACACTGCTTGATTAAGGGGGGTAGGTTTAGCTAACATCAGTAAGAGCAGGCTCTGTAGGGGGACAGTCTTCAGGTCATGAATCTCAGTGAGGAGGAAGCTGTGGTGAACACTTTCTGCCCATACTACCAACCTCCACATGGACTAAAAGGAACGGTTTTACCCTCTTGACATGGCTGTGCCCATGTCAACACCACAAATGACTCATGACCTCACACATTCAGGGCTTCCTCCCTCCCCACAATGCTTCACAGGAATTGGCCCCCACCTCCCCAGCAGATCCACTCATTCTTTAGTTTCTTCCGTACCTGTATCCTGCTCACATGTACGCATCACCCTCACACCTCAGCCAGCAAACATCTGAATACACACTGTCTCTTGCATACAAACCTGTCAAGGGGAAGGAAGTCAGTGTGACTCCTGGGGTCACTCCACTGTGCGCTCCCAGGCATCCATTTTCCAGTAGTGTAGCGTAGGGGGTATGTGTTTAGATAACAGATTTCCTAGGCTCAGATCTTGCTTTTCTCTCCAACAAGGCTGCTAACTGGTAATGTACAGTGTACCATTCTGCTAAACGAGTCTGATAACCCCATTTTCCAGTTCACATTTCAGCAGCTAAATCTGTTGATCTGTGTCAAGCACTTAGGAGCTCAACACATGTAATGCCCAGGACAAGCTGGCTGTATCGCTATGGTCCATCACAGTAACGACACAAATTCAAACTAGAGCCAGGACCCACCATGCCAGCGTCATCTACTCCCAAGGCAAATGCCCCTTTGCCCCAAATGTACCCTACCAAGGCCCAGCATTTTCATTAAGTTCATCTGTCATCTGCAGCTGGTGCTGTTATAACCTTTTTGGTTGCATGTTCACTTCCATGTCTAATTAAAAGCATAGAAGAAAAGAAGGGATGGAAGAGAAGGGGGAGTGGAGGAGGTATATTCAGAAAAAGGAGTAGGGCCCACAGAAGAAGCTTGTGGGAGGAACGGGTGAGATTGCCCCAGTCTGTCATTACACGGGAGAATGCAAGGAGAAGGCTTTAAAATGGCTACCTTGTAATCTAGGAGACCTGGAACTGAATTTCAGAAACTACTTAGAGGCAATTACAGAAAAGGATCGAAGCTGTCTCAAGCCCCTCCATCGTGTTCAACACAGAAAGCACAGCATCCTTAGTCTGCTCTGACAGCCCCACAGCTGCAGGCACTGATGAGGAGGCCTGACATTCCTAACCAAGGAGACTTCTCAAAAGACGGTTGAAGCCAGTAGCCATCAAATTGTGTAGGTTCAGGACCCTTCTATAAAAAGCTAAGACTGGCTCCGAAGATTTTTTTCCCCCTGTGGCATTGCACAATCTATATTTACTACATAGACATACAAATGGAGAGACTTTAAATATACTTATTTTAAGGTAAGAATAAATTCATGTATATTATAACATTTTAATGGAAATAACCGTATTTTCCAACACTAAAAAAGAAGTACAAGAGGGACAGGCTTTACATTTTTGCAAATCTTTCTGTTCAGCTCAATAGAAGATAGCTTTCTGCTCTTTCCAGTTGCTTTTGCATTCATCCCCGGGCAAGCTTTGGAAGTGTAGGTAGCTCCTGCAAATCTCCATTAAACTCCAGGGACAGGGGTTACAATAGCTAGTAATAGCTTAGCATTGTCGTGAATGTTATTTGACTATATGGACATTTTAAATCCTGAGGTTTTCCAGGGGTGTTCTTATTGTACCTTATAATCAGTAGCTTGATAAGTGCTATTCAAAGTATGCTCCATGAACTATTTGTCACTACTCATGTTTAGATTAGCAAAGAAACTGACTAAATGTGTAGAAACTTTTATAACAATTTTGTAGCAATCTTACATCTCTTGACTCTAATAGCAATAAACTGAGGCTTTGTCTTGTGTCTTTTTTCCTACCTCTCTTCTTAGTAATTTAAGTTTATTATGCTGTATTTTACAAAAGAATCAGTGTATAATGGATTGCAAATTAAGAAGGAAAAAAGAGCTTTTGTCACAATTTTTACAACAATCATCTAGCCTAGCGCTTTGCTGGGCCAGCAAGAATAGTGGGATATGTGTTGAAAAACACACATTCCCTGGCTTTCTCCCAGAACAAGTGAATCAGAACCCTGGAGAAGGGGCCCAATCAGAAGACGTAGTCTTGAGCCAATGGAGTAGCGATTTCTGTAGGGTATGATCAAGGAATTAGTTGCTCAATACCAAACATGACCAAGGAGCCATATGGCGACACTCATCAAAGAATACTGCCTTGTGTCTGTTTCTTAAATTAAAATTAATTCAGCAGAGAAACAGGTCAGTTTTCAGGAAGGCATATATTAGGGATAAATGACTTTTCTCCTAGCCTGGGTCATAATCTGGAGCTAAAGCCAGAGCCCCAGTTTCTGCCATTTTGGAATTTCCAGCCCAGCCTTCCTCTTTGCACCACCCCATTAGCATCTAAATCTGAGTGGCATTGAGTCTGAAGGGGACACTCTGCTCTAAAAGGGCAGGAAGGAGCGCCTTGGTGGAAAAGGTTGGTGAAGCAATTAAACAACAGCTGGGCTTCTCCCAGCTCCTGAGAGAGCCATACCTGGGGAAGGGAGCCTGAAGCGGCTGTCACAGTCACTGATGCCACTTCATTGTCATCCGCATTCATCAAGGGTAAAAATCAAGTTCTGAATGTCTACAGACTTATTTAGATGGTGGTATGTGGGGAAATGGAAGGACTGAGCTGAGTAATTAAAATCTGTCATCTATCCTCTGGCCAGCCATTCTTTTGACGTGGGAGAGTGAAACAGTGATTGTTTCAAACAGAAAAGTTATATTTAACCATATGTAGTCATAATATATTTACAAATCTAATACTTTCCCATGACTGTTTACATATGTGTTTGCACATGTATGTGTGTATGTGTGTGTATCATATTTCTCATTTCTCCCCTTCGCTTTTTCTTTGAAATGTAATTATAGACAATATTCACTTATGTCTACAGTTTTCAAAAGTTGTTTTATTTATAACTTGTATTTGTGTGTGTGCGTGATGTAGGTGGAAGCGCAGGTGTGGAAGCCAGAAGGCAACACTGTGGAGTCGGTTCTCTCCTTCTACCTTCACATAGGTTCCAAGGATGGAACGCAAGTCACCAGGCCTGTGAGGCAAGTGCCTTTAGCCTCTGAGCTATCTGTCTTTCACGCTCTGCTGTCTTTTGCTCAGAATGACATGTTGTAGCATATGGCAAGTAGGTGGTCACTGTAGGATTTACATTTTTTTTTCTTAAAGAAAATATGAGAACTATGTTTTTTGTGTATGGGCTGTGGAAAGCAGTTCTTGGGGGTTCTTGATTAGGGCTCCTCTAACCAAGCTTAACTAGTGGGGCTACCCCCTTTATTCCCATATCTCCCTCTTCAGAGCTCCTTGCTTATTTCTCAGCTTGCTTCAGTGTTCTTTTAAGCTCAAGTTTCCTTTTCTGTGTATGTGTGTACATGCATGCGTGGATGCTTTTGTGTGTGCGCATATGTGCTGGAAGAGAGAGGGAAGAAAGGAACTCTGCAGGACTTCTTCCAGCCTACATCCCCGGGGGAAAATGGCAGGTGTTGCTGACAGGCAGTGGCAAGGAGAGAAGAGCTAGCTTGCAAAGCATAAAGCTATCAGAGCCTCCACAGCCCCCAGCTGTGATGGACAGAGTGGGAACTGGGGCAATGGGGTGGCAGGGTGTGAATGACTGTGGAAACCACAGCTTGGGCTGGCCCAGTAATGAAGGGACCACCCTCTGAGGAGACCTAAGTCATTACTGTCATTCTAACTGCCACCCTCTGCAATGCTCAGGGAGCTTGCAAATCCCAGAGCAATCCCTTCCCCATTTCTGCTAGAAGAAAAATGAGAAATCATACACTAAGAGGAATAAGTAATTTCTGCCTGTCTTCTTAAAAATACATCAAGACCCCGCAGAGAATATGCTTTCAAATCAAGGCCTTCAGACACCAGGCTGCTGGGCAGCCTCTGCTGCTGAGTCCATGCCTCGTGACAGCTTCCCATAAAATTCCTGAAGGAAAAGGGTCTATTACCAATAAAACCTGCCCTCTGAGGCTCTCTTGGATGAGCATTGTCCCGGGAACCCTTTATTCCTCCCCTGGCCTGTTCAGAGGTTAACAAGCTACCTTTTTCAAGGGCAGCTCCAAAGTAAAGGAAGCCTCTTTTTGTTCTCCATTACAAACGGAGATTTGTTCTTTCCCAAATGACAGCAGAAATGTTTTAAGACCCATGCCTGTGTTCAAAAAGATGCCAATATGAAACCCCCAGGACTGAGAGAGAGAGAGAGAGAGAGAGAGAGAGAGAGAGAGAGAGAGAGAGCTTTGAGAAAAATATGTGTGTAAAGGCAGGACCTGTGTGCCAACCTTTGGCAAGGTTAGTTCCCGGGGTCAAGTTGACTAGAGTAAATGGTTGCCTAGACTCTGGAAAGCTCAGTTCCTTTATGTTTGTCAAGGTGTTTTCCAAGGAGGCCAGAAACATTTGCTGTTAATATAAAGGGTAGGATCCGCTTTGTCAGAGCTCAGGTAGAAACTGACAAAGAAGTCACAAGTAAGCCTCCCACCCTCTGCGGTACTGGCCTACTCCTCGCCTCCCACCCTGCATCATGTTCAGCCTTTGGGCCCCAAGATTTGCATCAGTGGCCTGTCAGAACCATCAGCTTTCAGTCTCTGGGCGAACATCATTTGGGGTCCCTGGGCCTGAAGCTGCCAGGATCCCTCACCGTTGCATTCCATATTTTCTGATGGTCACCATAGGAAGTTCAGTTACAAAGTGTAGAGTTTACATTCCAGCTCCCAACTGGAGGCATCCCAAGAATCTGTAGGCGTGTCTTAGAACCCTCTCAGTTAGGAAAAAAAAAAAAAAAAGCTTGCTAGCTGTCTAATTAGGTGCCATTTTCATCTCTTTAGTTACAGAACACTTATATTGGACAGTTACCAAACATTTTTTTTTTAGTCTTCTTTTTCTGACCTCTTTTGAAGGAGCTTTTAAGGAATGTTAAGGACAAGTCTCCGGCCAACGTCTTGTGAAACCTGTTTAAAGGATGAGGTGGAGTGGATGAACATTCTTGCGTGAAGGTGCTTGTGAATGCATGCACACGTGAGTGTGTGAGTGCGTGTGGAAGGCAGAGGTTGCCGCCAGACGGGGTGCTCCACTCAACTTGGAACTCATCAGTTGATTAGAATGGCTGACGAATGACCTTTCAGAGCCCTGCCCATCTCTCTCCCTCCTCCAAGCACTGGGGTAGGGTGCTGACGACCCAGACATGCGTTCCGTCTTCTTGTGCCAGCCACTGTACTGACTGAACCATTTACCCTGCCCCTAAAAGAGGTTTAAAGTTGATGTCTCTCTTTGCCTTTTCTCCTTTATTCTTCATTCCTGGAATGCAGAGGACAGTGTTGTATCTCCGGTGACTGTTTTGAGACCATGAGGCAACAGTGAAGATGAGAGGTGCACATTACTGATGATGGATGAGAATCTAGTGGACATTTGGGGGCCAATGTACCAGTCCTGACTAACTTCTTGCTTTTGGATTTGAGGTTAGGAGAGAATAAAATAATTGCCAGTTCATTTGATAATTCTTCACCAGTATAAATCCCCAAATCACCCCGGAGCATGAGAAGGAGCCACAAAAATTTAGTAGACCTTATTTTGGCAAATGAGATGACTTACCAAAAAGGTGGTGAAAACAGGGTGGCAGACAGGTGGCTGAAGAAGCTTCAGAGAAATGGGGAGTCTTTGCTGAAGAGCCTGATTTCGAGAAATATTCCAAGAAGCTTTTCCTGGGGGTTGCTTGAATGTTTCATGCAATGATTCCAGAGGAAGGAAGAGCAGAAATACAGGTGACTGGAAACGTGGGATAGCATAACCACCAGCACTGAGCTACCGTCCTGTGCGGCATCTCAGTTAGGAAATGGGTACAGAGACACTGAGTGACTACGTTGAGGTCGAGAACGGCTTGGATGCATTCAGCTGATTTCAGAGCCGTCGGCACCTCAGTCAAGACACAGAGCTGTCTTCATCCTGTGAAGATGCTGTTGTTCTAAATTTAGTTTTTGTAAGATGGTTCAGTGAGATGTGATTCCTTGACGCTGGAAAATGAAACCCGTGTGGGTCATACGAGACCAGCTTGCACCTGCTCATTACTGATGAAACCAGAAGCTTTTAAAAATGAATGGTCACAGGCCAGTGCTTCATTCTGCCTTCAAGTTCTCAGAAACACTTTATTCCTAAAACACCTGAGGTGGCTGTGTGATTTCTAAGTGCAAATAGGAAATTGCTTTGATTTATGGAAAATAAAAACTCTAAGAAACAGGTGAGCCCACTCTGTAGCCTTGACCTCCTGTCTTCCTCCTGCTCTGGCCTTCAGCCACTCTGCTGATAGAGACTGTGAAAGACAGCAAGCGGCTGGGTTGCCCTGCAGTCTTCGCTCAGCCAGTCTTCAGCTAGTAGGTCAGCCTCTCTGTGACTCAGGTTATCCCATATAAAATCAGAAAAATGTAGATCCTCTTAGGTTTAAAACTTAACCTTGAAAAGTGCTAAGAGTATTATTTGAAATGTAGAAGCCAATAAATATCAATCGTTTTAAATGCCAGCTTTCAACATTTCAGTTCCTCTTGGCATAACTCCTCTGGAGACATATATCTTGTTTTTTTTATACATACTAATCTAACTTCATGAACATAATAGGTGCTCAATTAAGTAGCTGCTAATTGAGTTACTTAATTAAGTGACATCTTCCTGCAAGCTGTCACTTTTGAGATAGAAAAGCTTGTCTATCAAAGTTTGTTCCCAGTGTGGTCGTGTGAGGGGCGTGGGTTATTAGAAGGCAGGCCTAGGGTGGGGTCCTTAGGTAACTGTGGGTATTTCCTCAGGAGGAAGTAATGTAGTTCTGATGGGACCCTGGGTTAGTCCCCCTGCTTTTCAATTCTCTCTGGTGTCCTGTCAATGCCCTATCTCTTCAAATGCACCTTCCATTATGATGTCATCTCCATCAGATTCCCACCAGAACCATGTTGATGCCCATGCTAACTTCAGAAGTGTCGGCTAAGTGAACCTGTTTTCTTTCAAAAAGTTACTCAGCCTCAGGTTTTTCATAGCAGTAATAAAAGCAGGCTGAAACACAATGAGTTGGCTCAAGAATAAACTGGAAAGGAGAAAAGCCAGAGGATAATTATTATTTCGTTCCTCTGTTAATATTTTATAGTACAGACTCATAATCCAGAAATCCATTTTGATTTATTCATGACTTAATTTATTCATTAAGATTTGGAAGCAAAACTTGTTTTAAAAGTCTATTCAGAAATTAGGTAAGAAAACAAATCTATTTTTCCCTCCAGCTATTTAATGATGGAGTATTTGTCTGGAGAAGGCTTTCTTTGCAGCCAGTGACCTGCTTGTATTTTCTACTCCATTTTCTAATCCATTCACAAAATCATCACTGAACTCCTACTATGTGCTGGTAAATGGGTGTGTTATGCTCTGTAACACTCCAGGAGAGTGCAGTCTAGTGCAAAAGCCAACTTTAAATAATCACTGTAAGACGAGAGGCAACCATAGCATGTTCTCTAAGGACACATAGTGATGTTTTCCTAAACTAAGGCATGTGTACACACGCAGTGCACACTGGATTTAGCATGTCCCTATCTTCACGTGTTTCCATAAATATGAGGGCTTATACAAACACTGGCCCCATATCCCTAAATTGGGAATTTCATTAATCAACAACGATACCCTAAAACCAAATTGGCTTTTATGTCACATTGATAGGAGAATGACCAACCACTATTCTTTCATGCGAATCTCACCTCTTGCTGCTCCTCTAGCATTACTGACTGTTGGCATTAACAGACATGAATAGATACTCTATCAAAGGCTCGAGTACGTTCAAAACAGCACGTGAGATACGAAGTGCTGTCATCCAGATGGGTACCAAGGTAAGGTCAGTTCAGCACTTGGTCTGAAATGAGTTGTGGTGAGCTGTGTGTCCATCTCTGCATCAGACAAAGTAGCGAAATGGATTCTGTGAAAGGCATCAGTGTGCAGAATCTCTAAGGAAGATGCAGACAACAAGGATGTGGCAACAGCTCACAGTGTCACACAAGAGGTGGGTATGGGAGGGGCTGTAGTCAACCATCATTTCACAGCCTCTCCTACCCAACCCCATTGTCTCTCATCTCAGCTCCTCCCAATATTTTTAATCATGAGTTACCTCTTGTCTTTTGGACACTTCTAGATGGTGTCCAGAATTTTAAATTCATTAGGACCATGCTTAGCATCCTCTTCCCCCTCACCTTCTGCTTTATTTCTGTTTTCTCAGCCTTATTTATGGTGTGAATTTCAGATTGAACTTCAACTTCTTCTGTCCCAACATGAAGCTGATCACCAGATGAGTTGATTACATTATGGTTCTAGTTTTCTTTTTGTTACTGTGATGAAACACTCTGACAAAAAAGCAACTTTGAAGAGGAAAGGATTTATTTGGGTTACACTTTCAGGTCACAATCCAAATCCCACGTTGAGGGAGGACAAGGCAGGAACTCAAGCAAAGCTGAAGCAGAACCCATGAAGATGAAGAGATGTTCACTGGCTGGCTCGCTCTAGTTTATGCTGAGAGTCCTGGCGAGGGGTGGGCCTCCCCACAGTGGGAGAGACCTTCCTTTATCAACCAATAGTCAAGACATTCCCAGCAGACATGGCCACGGGACAGTCTGATCTGGACCTCAGTTCCTCATTTGAGGCTCTCTCTTCTGAGGTGACTCTTGGTTCTGTCAAACACAATAAAAACTGACCAGGACAGTCTCCAAATGTCTTGTCTAACTCAAGGTTATTTTTTTCTATGCTTCCTGTCTGGAGAGTGTATCTTTCTTGGATCTCTTGTAAGATATATCTTCACAAACATTCCTTAAAACCTGGGTATTTGTGTGACAACTGCATTTTCCTGGTGCTTCTCAGCCTAGGTGTTGAGAATTATTTCTGTTTAACATGAGAATGGCTCAAGCAACATTGAAGAGCTCAAAAGCTTTATGGGATAGGGAGCTGGGTCAAGTTTATTCTCTGGGGATAAACACTGAAGTACTTATCTTTGAAAAGTGAACTTGGAAAATCCTCAGAAGTGCTCTGGCTCTTCCCCTTGTCATGCCATCAAGCTCTGCAGAGAAGCAGGCTCCCAACTTCCCTGAAGTACTCTATGAACGAAGCCAGCTGCTCTGAGAATCAAAGGCCAGTTCTTTCCAGGGCCTGTGCCAATTTCTACCTTTGTGGCTTGTATGTTAGGCTGTGTGGACAGGCTTGGGGAGATGCTTGTATGTGCCTAGGCATGATGGCAGGTGGTATCAAAATTCCCAGAGCAAGAGAATTCTGAGAGTCCTAAAATCTTCTAGTAACTGGAACCTTTTTTTTGTAGGATCGAGTTTAAAATGAAACTCATTTCCACATTCTCAAATATTAATGACCACCAACATTTGCCAAAAACTTAATGAGTTTAAATTCATTTCACATATGGAATCTCATTTAGTCCTTATAAAAAGTCCAGAGTAAGATATTATCTCACCATGTGTCTACCCCCAGAGTACTTGTTGTACTGAGAAATTATGCATTTCTCTTGAGAGTTTCTTAAATAGCTATCTTCCCTATTAAATTATAAGAGCCAAGAGGCCTGGTCTAGAGAAATGGCTGAGCAGTTAAGAATGTTTACTGCTCTAACATAGGACTAGGGTTTGAATCCCAGAGTTAGGCAACTAAAAATCACATGTAACTCTAATTCCAAGGAATCCAAACTCTCTCTTCTGATCTACCTGGCACACACACACACACACACACACACACACACACACACACACACACACATTTTTTTTTATGTTAAAAAAAATGCCAACAGGAAAAATCTTGCATATGTTCATTCAACATTTTGTGCCTGGCACCTGTAAGTATTCAATTAATTTTCTGTGGATTATAGAATTTAGTAAGTAAATGAATGGCTATATAAATGTGATTTTGTTAGTTGTAGCAAAACATGACTCAGAGACAAGAAACTATTGCTGAAGACATTATGCATTTGAGTCATAATACATGGAGAAATCAAGCTGGTATGTGCTTGATAGCCTCATATCTACTGGTTAGTTTTCATGGTGTTTCAAGTCACTCTGCATGCTGTTGGAAGAATAAGTAACCATGAATCCTAACCAGATCAGAATCCTCAGACTACAACAACTACTAGCCTGATATGGTATGCTCTGGTACAAAAGCGGCAAGAGTGTTATAGAAGTAACTAGCCATTTTATGATTGGGTCTCAGGCTTGTTTCTTGAGACAGATGTTTCTGTTTGTTTGTTTGTTTGTTTGTTTGTTTGTTTTTTCTTTTGTAAACTCCAGGGGAGATGGAAAAGCCCTGGGCTGAAGGCCAGATCAACCAACAACAGTTAGCTTCCCTCAGCTGCTGACATTTTAAAGAATTATTTGTTTATGGGCGCAGGTGTTTGGTCTGCATGTATATCTGTGCATCGTGTGCATGCCCGGTGCCCTGGGAGGACAGAAGAGAGAGTTAGATTCCCTGGGACTAGAGTTACAAGCAGTTGTGACTTGCCTTGATGGTCCTGGGAACAGCACCCGGGTTCTCCAGAGATCAGGCAGCATGTCTAACCGCTGAGCTCTCTCTCTAGTCCTACCTGCTGACATTCTAACAATCTTCATTTCCATGGAGACGATGTTCTCATGACAAAAGAAGTTATCAAGCCCAGCAGGTGATGCACGCCAGCACCATCAAGGCGCCCTCCAGTCCTTGGTTCCCCGACTGAACCCAAGCTAACACCTGCAGGTTGAGTCCTACACTGCTAAGCTGTAGCACTGGCCACGAGCACACCTGTGCTCCCAGCGGCTGTGAAGCGGAGGTAAGGGATTGCTGTGAGTTTGAGACTTCCTCTGCTCTCATAGACAGATTTTATACCTGGCACTATTGAAGGGGGGCGAGAACCTGTGACTAGATCGGTGATAGGTCCTTGAAAGAACTCAATACTATTGTTCTGCTAAGTGAGCATAATGTCAAAATGATACCTAATGAATTATTGCTATTCTCATAGATCAGAGTATCTCTCATCCTTCATCAAAAAAGCTTCTCCTTGTAGTGGACTGCAATCAACACAAAAACTTCAAATTGTCCAGATATAGAGAATAAGTGACTGTGGCATGCTCAGCTCCTCTTCATAAGGCTAAGGTATCTTCTTGGAAGAGGGACAAAAGAATTGTAAGGGCCAGAAGTTACATTGTTTTCCAGACACAGCAAAGTGGCTTCATATATGAACTCACATCAATTACAATAGCACATACAAAACTCTGCTGAAGCTAGACAAGAGCTCAGTAGAAAACTGAAAGGTGGGCATGAAATCCCACTATTAACTGAGTGGTGGTTGGCATCTGATTGCCGCTGGGCTAGGAAAGAGTTGGTTTTCTTTAATGATTTGACCCCTGATAGGTATACCAATACCCCCAGAGCATGTTCCACTACCAAGGCTAGTTGAGAAACACAAACTGGACTGTTTGGGAAGTTTAAAAAAGAAGAAAACTGAAAGTAGGCTAGGAAGGGGTAGGAGGGTAGAAAAGGTGGTTACAGGAGAAGTTGGGGGACAGGGATGAGTGTTTAAGATTCAGTGTATGGAATTCTCGAAGAATTGAAATATTGTTTAGAAAAGCAAACAAAACAAAACACAACTACAAAAAAATAAATCCAGGTCAACCTGGGTTACATGGCTAGATCTTGTTTCAAAAACCAAACAAAATAAAACAACAAATCATCCCAATCAACCAAGAAAGCACACAAAAAGCAAAATAACTACCTCTTATGCAATCACACCCCGGACAAGTAGTCACCCAAGGCTTATTATTTTCCTAAAGAAGGTTGTGTTCTTATAAGTATTGTTTGTTTGTTTTGACCTTATACCCAAAATGCCAACATTTAAAAGAAAATGTGTATTAATATTTCATCAGCGTGTATGTCTTGCACCGTTTGCATGCCTAGTACCTGCAAAGACCAGAAGAAATGTGTCGAATCTCCTGAAACTGGAGTTACAGATGGCTGTTAGCTCCTCTATGGATGCTGGGGATTGAACCTGGGTTATCTGGAAGAGCAGCCAGTGATCTTAACCACTGAGACATCTTTCCAGGCTCTCAAATATTAAATAAAGTGTATTCAAAGGAAATTAGAAATGGGAAGACCTTGTTCCTTTCATCTCTCTTCCCTACTGTTCCCCCTTACATGACAATCGATCTTTTTTAAAGTTTTTAAAATAACTAGGAGTCAGAGCGAACCGTTTCTGACAAAGCAGACCTTCTCTTTTCACAACAAAGCTGTTATAACTGGAGATTCCTTTCTCTCTGAGTTAGTATGCAAAGCAGTTGAAAGGAGGCCCTAAGACCATTCCAGAAAAATGTGGACCTGCTCCCCATCATTGTGTTCCTTGGAACCCCCAAGTTTCACCCTACTCTGACTGAGCCATTTCTCAAGTTTGTTTTATCATTTTCCTTCAGCAATGTAGCATGAGACATTCACTCTCAGGGATTGTTAGCAAGAAGAGAAACAAACCTGAACTTTTCTCACCTGTGTGAACAGTGTTCCCTGGAATAGAAGTCTCTGAAGGGTGGTGTATGTGCACTGGAAGCCTACTGCTCCCACCCCGACAGTCTACATTCTGAACCCTAAACAAGCTCTGGAAAACAGAACACATCAAAGTCCCAGTATGCTATTCTTTTGCAGTGTGCCCAGGGTACTTCAGTAAGGTCAGCAAACCATCTGCTCCATCTGTTAATCCTCAACATGTTTTCTTCCAGCCATGTCTGCTACTCCTTCATAGATAAAAATGAAGCCAAAGGTGCAACGGAGGCATCTGATTTTTTAAAATTTCAGTTACCATAGAACCTATCTGAGAGTATTGCAACTGTTCAGTTGCTCCCACAGTCCTTCCCGAACTGGAAGATGTTGATCAGGCTTGAAACAACAGTTCTCTCTCTCTCTCTCTCTCTCTCTCTCTCTCTCTCTCTCTCTCTTTCTCTCTCCCCCTCCCTTCTTCCCTCCCTCCCTCTTCCTCTTCCTCTCCCCCCTCTCTCCCTCTTCTTCTTTCTCTGCCACTGCCTCCCCCCACCCCGTGTGTGTGTGTGTGTGTGTGTGTGTGTGTGTGTGTGTGTGTGTGTG